>NC_052147.1:112192363-112504114 GCF_902713615.1 Scyliorhinus canicula | reverse complement strand
ATTGCACAGTTGCGTTCCCTTGCTCTCTTAAGAGTCCAAAGGTTTTGCCTCCACTACTCCACCTGGAAATTCATTTATGGGATGTGTGTGTTGTTGCCAGGGCCAACATTTATTGCTCATTCCTAATTATCCTTGAGACAGTCGTGGTGATGGGGGTGACTTGCATTCTCAACTGCAACAGAGCAGCTTGCTAAGCCATGTCAGAGGGCAATTGAGCATCAGCCACATTTCTGAGGCTCTGGATTTACATATCAGGCAGGCTAGGTAACGATGAGAAGATTTCCGTTCTTAAAGGACATTAGTGAGCCAGACGGGTTTTTTTTTATAACAACAACCTGGTAGCTTCACAATCACCAGAACTGATATTAGCTTTTTATTCCATATTTATTGAATTATTTAAATTCAACTCCCAGCCATCATGGTGGAACACACCTCCTGATCATTTGTCTAGATATCTATGTTACTGGTCCAGTAATAGGAACATTATGCTATCAAATTTATATGTATCATGTGTCAGTCAAGAACAAATATTGCAGGGATTCATTAGGTACTAGGTTATATAATGATGGATTTGAAGAGTATTTCAGGCACACATTGAGTGGATTATTGCAGCTCACAAGGGTGTTTGCTTCTGAAAAGACATACTTTTTTTTGGTATGAAAGTAGTTTTTATCGAACTTTTGGAAACAAGTTTTCTATTTAAAAAATTATCCTTTTTGTAAAGTATTGAAAAATGCATTGTGCATTTTGTCCACTTGAGGCAACTATGCACAAATGTGCAAAGAGGGAGTCTGCTGGGAAGAGATACTAAATAATAAAGGACCATGTTTAACAGCTTGTGAATTTCTAATTCTTAATGTTTCTGGTTGAATAGGTAGTTGTTCCTGTCCCAAGAACTTTAAGTAGGAAACTGAATGCACTCTGAAAAAGATGCCCAGATATTGGGAGGTAGAACATTCATTTGTTTTGTTAAATTTAGAGTATTCAATTATTTTTTTTCAATTAAGGGGCAATTTAGTGTGGCCAATCCAGCCAACCTGCACATCTTTGAGTTGTGGGGGTGAAGCCCATGCAGACACAGGGAGAATGTGCAAACTCCACACAGACAGTGACCCGGGGCCGAGATCGAACCCGGCTCCTCAGCGCCATAGGCAGCAGTGCGAACCTCTGCGCCACCATGCCACCCATGATGTAGAACATTCATAAGAGCTGTTGGGCGGCATTCTCCCCTGCCCGGCGTGACGGAGGGTCCCGGAGGAGGGGAGTGGCGCCAACCACTCAGGGGTCACGCCTCCCCAAAGGTGGGGAATTCTCCCCACCTTTGGGGGCCAGCCCCGCGCCGGAGCGGTTGCCACCAGAAGACAGGCGCAAAAAACCGGATCCCCCGGCAGCGGGGCTGGCCGAAAGGCTTTCGCCGGTCCGCGCATGCGCCGGCAGTGACGTCAGCGGCAGCTGGCCGCTGACGTCACTGCCGGCGCATGCGCAATGTGGGGTTCTCTTCCGCTTCCGCCATGGCGGAGGCCGTGGCGGACGCGGGAGAAAATAGTGCAGCCAGGGCACTGGCCCGGAGTCTGAGCCGGGGGCCCCGATCGCGGGCCAGGTGGCGGCTATGAAGGAGTAAGTCGCACATTTGGTGGCTCCCGCTCGAGTCGGACTTTTGGACCTTATCCCCCGATTTTTTTACCGGACTTAAATTGAAACATTGATGACAGAGGCAATTGTGTACTGAATTCCCACATCGGTGCATGGAGAGGAGGACTAGAAGCGCTCGTAAAGGCAAAAACAGAAAGACAGGGAAGGCTTGGGCTGAAGCTGCAGCAGGAGACAGCATCAGCATGGCGGAGGACCAGACCTCTGGCTCGTCAACCCAGCGGTCAACGGAGCAGCTGATGCAAGTTATTCAGGAAGGCTGCGCTAAGCAGAAACGGGACTGCTTGGACCCGATAAACGAGTCAATTGAGCGGCTGGAGCATAGATTGGATGCCCAGGATCGGCGATCCAGAAGATAGAGAAGGCTCTGGCTGACCAGGAGGAACATCAAACGGCAGTCGAGTTGGAGGTGGGGATGCTGAGAGACCAGCAGAAGAAGCTCCTGGAGAAGGTGGAGGACCTAGAGAATAGGTCCCGCCAGCAGAACTTGAGAATCGTTGGGCTCCCGGATGGTCCGAAGGGGCAGACATTGGGGCATACATCGCGGACATGAATGAGAAGCTGCTGGGGGATGGGGCATTCGCCCAGCCTTTGGGAGGTGGACAGGGCTCACAGAGCACTCACAAGGAAGCCGCGAATGGGAGACCTCCCGAGGGCAATGGTGGGGAGATTCCACAGGTACTTGGATAAGGAGCGCATTCTACAGTGGGCCAAGCAGACATGGAGCTGTAAATGGAACAACAGTATCCTGCGGGTCTACCAAGAACTGAGTGTGGAGATGGCCAGGAGAAGAGCAGGCTTTAATCAGATCAGGTCGACCCTTTTTAAGAAAAAGGTGAAGTTCGGACTGTTGTATCCGGCCCGTCTCTGGGTCACGTACGAGCAACAACACTTTTATTTTGAGTCGCCTGAGGACGCGCTGGACTTCGCGAAAAGGAATGGACTGGTGGTGGGCTGAGAACTTTTGAACTTTGTTTTTTAAAAAAAGTTTTTTGCTTTGTGGAAGCTGTCTGTAATGCCTTCTGTATTCATTTGGGACCAGTGGCACAGCTGAGTGAGTTAAGGTTTACATTTGCACTGTTGGGGGATGGAGGTGTGCTTGTTTAGATTTTGGATCTCTTACTTGATCTTTGTTAGCGTTTTTTTTCTTCCTGTTTTTTCTGTCGGACGATTGTGTTGGGATTGTTTGTCATTGGAATATGTATGTATGAGGCTGGGGAGTAAACAATAGGTGGGAGACTTTTCGGCGCCAGGGGCGGGGGCCACCAAGCTAGCTGGGTGGGCTAGCTCACGGAAGCATAGTGAGGGGTGTGCATATGTTAGGTTTGTTAAAGGGGTTGAGATATATTGTGTTTTTACTGGGGGGGGGGAGGGAGGAGGGGGGAAATGTTCTGCTGACGAGGCAGGGACTTGTGCTAAGGGACAGAGACGAGGTTGGGGCCGGAGGCTGCGTGGGGGCGGGCCCGTGGAGGTGCAGAGCATGGGCTGAAGGCTGGCCAAAAAAGGGGATGGCTGATCGGCGAAGTGGGGGGGGGGGGGGGGATCAGGCCCTCAACTAGGCTAATCACCTGGAATGTACGAGGGCTAAATGGACTGGTCAAGCGGGCCCGCGTGTTCGCACATCTGAGGGGACTGAATGCGGATGTGGTAATGTTGCAGGAGATGCACCTTAGAGTAGCTGACCAGATTAGATTGAAGAAAGGCTGGGTCAGTCAGGTCTTTCACTCGGGACTAGATTCAAAGACTAGAGGGGTCGCGATCCTGATCAATAAGCGGGTGGTGTTTGAGGCGGGTAGAATAGTCTCGGACGTGGGAGGTTGGTACATTATAGTCAGTGGGAAACTGGAGGGGGTGCAGGTGGTATTAGTAAAGGTGTGTGCGCCAAATTGGGACGATGTGGAGTTCATAAGAGGATGCTGGGGAAGATACCTGGACTCGCACAAGTTGGTCATGGGAGGGGACTTTAACACAGATTTTGACCCCGGCTTAGACCAGTCAAGCTTGAAAACAGGCAGGGTGCCAGCAATGGCAAAGGAGCGAGGAGGGTTCATGGAGCTGATCGGGGGGGGTGGACCTATGGACATTTGGGCAGCCGAGGGTGAAGGAGTTCTCCTTCTACTCCCACGTGCGTAAAGTGTACTCCCGGATCGATTTCTTCATTTTGAGCAGGGCCTTACTGGCTGGGGTGGTGGACACGGGGTACTCGCCGATCACAATCTCAGACCATGCTCCGCACTGGGTTGACCTGCAGGTTAGTAAAGATAGTAACCAGCGGCCGCACTTGAGGTTAGATGTGGGATTTTTGGCTGACAAAGGGGTGTGCGAGCGGCTGAGGAAATGTATTCAGAACTACCTGCAGGTCAGCGACATGGGGGAGATTTCAGCAGCGGTGGTCTGAGAAGCACTGAAGGTGGTGGCTAGAGGGGAGCTGATCTCAATACGGGCCCACGGGGAGAAGGTAGACAGGGCAGAGACATACCAACTGGTAAAGGAGATAGGTGGGATGCGGAGTCGCCAGAGACAGGGCTTTCAAGGGAACGACGGAGGCTACAGGCGGAGTTCGGCTTGTTAACCACAGGTAGTGCGGTGGAGCAGCTGAGAAAGGCGAGGGGGGGCGATCTATGAGCATGGAGAGAAGGCCAGCAGAATACTTGCACAGCAGCTTAGAAAGAGGGAGGCAGCACGGGAGATAGGGAAGGTAAATGATGGAGATGAGAACATGGTTGGAGATTCAGCAGGGGTGAATAAGGTGTTTAGGGATTTTTACAGTAGGCTGTATGTGTTGGAACCCCCAACGGGGCCGGAGGTGATGAGGCACTTCTTAGGGGGGCTGAATTTCCCAAAGGTGGACGGGGAGCTGGTAGAAGGGCTGGGGGCCCCGATCGGGTTGGGAGAGATAGTGGAGAGTCTGAAGGCCATACAGTCGTGTAAAGCCCCGGGGCCAGACGGGTACCCAGTGGAGTTCTATAAAAAGTTCTCTGGGATATTGGGACCGTTGTTGATGAGGACGTTCAATGAGGCAAGGGAGAGAGGGGTGCTGCCCCCGACGATGTCACAGTCCACAATTTTGCTGATTCTGAAGCGGGACAAGAACCCGGAGCTGTGTGGATCCTATAGGCCGATATCCTTGTTGAATGTGGACACCAAACTACTGGCCAAAACTTTGTCCTCCAGAATTGAAGATTGTGTCCCGGATGTTATTGCGGGAGGACCAGACGGGGTTTGTTAACGGTAGGCAGTTGGTGGCCAATATAAAAAGGCTATTAAACGTGATCATGATGCCCCGGAAGGTAGGGAGGTGGAGGTAGTGGTCGCAATGGACGCAGAAAAGGCTTTGATCGGGTAGAATGGGAATATCTGTGGGAGTGTTACTGGGACGGTTCAGATTTGGACGGGGCTTTATTGACTGGGTCAGGTTGCTGTATCAGACTCTTGTGGCGAGCGGCGGACGAATAAAACAACATCGGACTACTTTAGGCTGCACCGGGGGATGAGACAGGGATGCCCCCTCTCCCCACTATAGAGCCACTGGCAATTGCTCTGAGAGCCTCAAGGGGCTGGAAGGGGCTGGTCCGGTGGGGGGGGGGGGGGGGGGGGTGCACGGTGAAGCACAGAGTCTCGCTTTATGCAGACAACCTGCTTCTGTATGTATCTGACCCATAGAGGGGATGGAAGAAATCATGAGGATTCTAGGGAATTTGACTTGTTTTCGGGGTATAAGCTAAATATGGGGGAAAGTGGGATGTTTGCGGTCCAAGTGAGGCGACAGGAGAGACGATGTGGGGCGCTGCCTTTTAGATTAGTAGGGGGAAGCTTTAGGTATCCAGGCATCCAAGTGGCGTGGGAATGGGACCGGCTGCATAAATTAAATCTGGCCCGACTAGTAGACGAAATAAAGGACGATTTTCATTGATGGGACGCGCTTCTGTTGTCACTAGCTGGGAGGGTGCAGACGGTGAAGATGACAGTCTTCCTGAGATTCCTGTTTGTATTTCAGTGTCTCCCCATCTTTATTCCGCGGTCCTTTTTAAACGGGTCAACAAAGTGATTACTGGCTTCGTTTGGGCGGGCAAGACCCCGCGAGTAAGGAAGGTAATGCTTGAGCGGAGTTGGGGAGATGGCGGGCTGGCGCTGCCAAATTTTAGTAACTGTTACTGGGCGGCGAATATAGCCATGATCAGGAAGTGGGTGGTGGGGGGAGGGTCGGCATGGGAGGGTATGGAGGCGGGTTCATGCAAGGGCATCAGATTGGGGGGTATTGGTAACTGCACCTCTGCAGTCCCCGCCAGAACGGTACTCCCCGTGGTGGTGGCAGCCCTGAGAGTCTGGGAGAAATGGAGGCTACATGTGGGAATAGATGGAGCATTGGTTTGGTCCCCAATCTAATAATCACTGGTTTGCCCCGGGAAGTATGGATGGGGGGTTCCAGAGATGGCAGCGAGCAGGGATTGAGAGGATTGGGGATATGTTTATAGAGGGGAGCTTTCCGAGTATGAGGGCGCTGGAGGAGAAGTTTGGATTGGCGAGAGGAACGAATTCAGGTACCTGTAGGTGCTGGACTTCCTACGCAGACAGGTTTCAACCTTCCCGCTCCTATCACCAAGGGGAATTCAGGACAGGGTCGTTTCCAGAGGGCAGGAAGGAGAAGGGAGCATCTCAGACATTTACAAGGAACTTATGGGGTCAGAGGAGACGCAGACTGAGGAGTTGAAGTGCAAGTGGGAGGAGGAGCAGGGAGGAGAGATAGAGGATAGTCTATGGCGGACGCGTTGAGTAGAGTCAACACGTCCACAACATGTGCCAGGCTCAGCCTGATACAATTCAAGGTCGTTCATCAGGCTCACATGACAGTGACCCGGAAGAGCAGATTCTTTGGGGTGGAAGACAGGTGTGCAAGGTGTGCGGGAGGACCAGCGAACCATGTCCACATGTTCTGGACATGTCCGAAGCTTAGGGGATTTTGGCAGGGGTTTGCGCATGTCATGTCCATGGTGTTAAAAACAAGGGTGGAACCGAGTCCAGAGATGGCGATTTTCGTGGTGTCGGAAGACCAGGGAGTCCAGGAGGAGAAAGAGGCATAAAATCTGGCCTTTGCTTCCCTGGTAGCCCGGAGACGGATACTATTAGCTTGGAGGGATTCAAAGCCCCCGAAGTCGGAGACCTGGCTATCTGACATGGCTATCTTTCTCTGTTTGGAGAAAATTAAGTTCGCCATGAGAGGGTCAATGTTAGGGTTCGCCCGGAGGTGGCAACCGTTCGTCAACTTTGCGGAAAATTAATCATCAGCAGAAGGGGGGGGGGGGGGGGGGGGGGGGGGGTTAGCTTAGCTTATAGTAGGGGGTTAATAAAGGTGGGACCTGTAAGGGAGGGAGACGGCTTTTGCACTATGTTTATAGATTCATGTACAATGTTTATTTTGGTGTTGTTGTAATACCAAAAATACCTCAATAAAATGTATATTAAAAAAAAAGATGGAAACATGACCACATTGTTAAAGGTTTGCTGTCATAAACAGTATCCTGAGATTGCCGATTCTCATGGGACCAAAACTATTTTGAGCCACGGTGGAACTGCGCTTTGATTCCCATTGTACTTCTCACTGTGGTCGGGAACCATTGCAACTCCACAGAAATGGACATAATCGAGGAAAATATATTTTTTGTTAGGGTCTGGCTTTGCAGGCTGCTGTTATCTCCAAGCATAAACACCACGGGCTGGATTCTTCGACCGCACCTGCCGCAAGATTGCCATGGACGGGACGGGAATCATGCAAAGATCTGTTGACCTCGGAAGGATGTTTCCAGTCATTGGGTGGGCGTGGCTGAAGAATCCCGCCCCATATGTCTTCATACCAGTAAAACAATGTAGGGCCTCCTTCAATTTTTAGGAGCCCATCATCCAGGCCAGTTGACTTCAGCACAGATGAGATGATTCCCTTTGTTTTACCATAAATTGAAAAACAGAGTGCCGATTCAGTGACCCAGTTGCGCCTGGCATGGACTCAGACGCAATGCGTGAATCGCGCAAAAGTCCCACATTGGGCTCTGCGCCGATTGCGAGTCACCCGGCCCGCTCCACCTGGCACGATTTGGATCACACCCTCACTGGGCGAGATCCAGATCTGCATATTTAAATGAGCCGAATGGTTTTCAGATACCACATATAAGCTTGCATTACAATAGCCTAAGCCTCGACCAGCTTTGGTGTAAAGTAAATAATATGGCTAAAAAAATAAGATGTAGCCGAGGGTGAAGGAGTTCTTCTACTTGCATGTGCATAAAGTGATCTCCCGGATCGATTTCTTCATTTTGAGCAGGACCTTACTGGCAGGGGTGGTCTTAAATGGGCGATCCCTTACTCTGAGATAATGCCCTCTGGTCCCAGACTCTCCCCGCAGGACGGGAAACAAGCTCTCAGCATTTACCCTGTCAAGCCCCCTGAGAATCCAATATGTCTCAAAAAGGCCGCCGCTCATTTTTCTAAATTAATTTCTAAATTTCTAAAAACTCACTTCTAACCTCGTAATCATATTAGATAGCAGGGGAGAGAAAAAACCCACAAAGTGATGTGGTAACAGTGCAGGCATGGGCAATTAACAATACCACTCGAGGGGAGATAAATACCAAAATGGACCCAATGGTCTGTTTCCATGGTGTACTTTGCCTGTAATTGCTGAAATCTTTCTGCTGATGGTGAATAAACCCCTGTAGTAATCTATATCCGTACAGTGTAACTTCGGAAATATATTTATTTTGTGGCCTCTAATAAGTCCCTGAGCTAGTCAACTGCACGCAAGCTGCATGACTGTCCAACAAAGTTGAAAAGAAAATTCGGCATCTGCTGATTTGACACTGCAATTTGGCAATCATACCCAAGAGTGCTTCTACCTGAGTGCTTTAACCAATACTGACATTCTACTTGTTCAAGGACACATTATATTCACCACAAACACAAGCAATATTTTCCATTGTTTTCCTCTATTTCCTGTGCTGTTTATACTACCTATGAAAAGCTCTGATGATTAGAACATAGAACAGTACAGCACAGAACAGGCCCTTCGGCCCTCGATGTTGTGCCGAGCAATGATCACCCTACTCAAACCCACATATCCACCCTATACCCGTAACCCAACAACCCCCCCCCCCCTTAACCTTACTTTTTTAGGACACTACGGACAATTTAGCATGGCCAATCCACCTAACCCGCACATCTTTGGACTGTGGGATGAAACCGGAGCACCCAGAGGAAACCCACGCACACACGGGGAGGACGTGCAGACTCCGCACAGACAGTGACCCAGCCGGGAATCGAACCTGGGACCCTGGAGCTGTGAAGCATTTATGCTAACCACCATGCTACCGTGCTGCCCCCACGATTGTTTGGTGGACAAAGGGCTCATTGCATTTATCCCTCCTGAGGATTCGAGCACAATTTTGCCATAACTAAAATGAGCTTGTCGTTTTTATTTTAAGTCTTTAACGTTCCAAAGTGAGATGACATCACCATTGTTAGAGGGTGGAAGAAGGCCATTCGGCCTATCATGTCTACGCCAGCTGTCCGAACGAGCACCTCACTAATGCCATTCCCCTGTCCTCTCCCCATAACCTGGCACGTTGCTGCCTTTCAAACAACAATCCTTTTGAATGCCTAGCTTGAACCTGCATCCACCACTTTCTCAGATTATGCATTCCAGATCCAGGGGCTGGTTGCACAGGGGTAAAGAGCTGGCTTTTAAAGCAGACCAAGGCAGGCCAGCATCACTGTTCAATTCCCGTACCAGCTTCCCCGAACAGGCACCGGAATGTGGTGACTAGGGGCTTTTCACAGTAACTTCATTTGAAGCCTACTTGTGACAATAAGCGATTTTCATTTCATTTTTCATCCCAACACTCACTGCAGGAAAATGGATTTTCTCATTCGGCTCTTGGTCAGCAACAAAGGCTGAGGAAGAGGGGTAGTCCTATGATGCAGGTCTGAATGTATTGGGCCTATATTCTCCTGAGGGTTAGAAGCATGAGCGGCAAACCATTGAATCAAAAACACAAGAATCTGAGGGCTTGATTTTGTGGATGTTGAGAGATTGTCAATGGTTAAGGGACAGATCATTTTGGACTGAGATGAGAATAAATGGCTTCACTCAGGGCATTATGAACCTTTTCCTGGCCCAGAGGGTTGTGTATGCTTCATTGTTAAATTCATTTCAGGCTGAGTTAGACAGATTTAGGTCTCTCAGGGAATTGAGGGATCTAGCAATAAAGTGGAGTTGAAACACAAGATCACTCATGATCATATTGAATTGTGGAGCAGGGCCGAAGGGTGATGTGGTCAATGCCTGCACTTATTTTTCTGTCTTCTTGTGCCTGGAAGAGAAATGGAACCATGGATACTGAGGGAACTAAGGGTGGGAATTGCGTAAGCACCGGCCAAGAGTTTTCTATCCTAGGTGGTGTCAGAGGACTAGAGGATTGCGAATGGTAAACACCCTTGTTCAGCAAAGGGTGTGAGGATAAGCGAACGGCAGTCCAATTAGTTTAACCTCAGCAGTGTGGAAGCTTCTCCAAACAATAATTGCATGCAAAATTAACAGTCACTTGGGTAATGTGGGTTGATAAAGGAAAGCAGGTATGTAATTGTTAAGGGTGAGTGGTGTTAACGAACTTGTTTGAGATTTTCATGAGGGTAACAGAAAGGAGTGAAGAGGTAAATGCAGTTCATGTAAACGTGGTCTTCCAAATGGCAGCTGTTAAAGGGAAAACCTGTGGGAACATTTAGGGATGATCGAATAAAAGGGAGGGCAACGGCAGGGATATAAAAGTGACTGAGTGACAGGAAACACAGCAGTGGGAAATGTTTTCATTATTATTTTCACTGACAGAGCTATGTTTAATGAGCTTCTCACACGACAAGTTCCCAGTTTCACCCCTCTGCCATTGAGGGTCGGTGGAGGACCGGGAAATGGGAAGAGGTGATGCAGATCATTGGGCAAGTCAAGCTGTGTACTTACAGATTGATTGTTTGAGAGCTGGTTATTAACTGGGAGCAGATCACCCGATCGATCTGAGTTGGGGGGGGTGGTGGCGGGTACAGCATGTGGTGAAAACCGACCTACTGAGAAAGAAGAAAAAGATGATTTGTAGCAGAGACTGTGATTAATGTCATTGGACTTGTAATCCGGAGGCCCAGGCTAATGCTCTGGAGACATGGGTTCAAATCCCACCATGGCAGCTGGCAGAACGTAACTGCAATTAATAAAATCTGAAATATAAAGTGATCCTTAGTAATGGTGACTGTGAAACCATCATCAATTGTTTAAAAGCCCCATCTGGTTCATTAACGTCCCTATAAGGAAGGAAATCTGCCATCCTTATCTGGTCTGGCCTACATGTGACTCCAGACCCACAGCAACGTGGTTGTCTCTGAAATGGCCGAGCAAGCTGCTCTGTCAAGTGCAATTAGGTGTGGCCAACAAATGGCTGACCATCCCAATGACTCGCACATCTGTGAAAGAAAGAAAAATTGGAGTCCTCACATACAGAGAGACAGTTCAAAGGCATTTTCCAAGCTGGAGGACTGTCATAAGATATTCAAGAAACAGAACAAAAAGCTTAAGAAGAGAAAGGTTTTGAAATCGGAAGTGGAAACGTGGGGTGATCTTGCAGCAGTTTGCGGAGGCCATGGGTGTGGGGAATGAAAGAGTGGACCATAATGGAAGAGTGGGAGCTAGAATAGTGGAAGTTTCATGTGGAACAATTGACTGAAGTAAGGTGTGTTAGAGCCAAAAAGTGGGTTGAAAGAGAGGATGAAACTCTGGAAATGAATTCACTGGGCCCAAGGAACAGATGACACTTCAGAAGGATGGGGTGGGGGTGATAGGAATATGGGAAGGAGCACAGACCACAGAATTCTCAAGGAGCTATGATTTGTGGAAGTGGAGAGGCTGGCTGTGGGAGCATGGAGAAATTAAACAAGTTGATGAAGGATTTTGGCAGCCATTGGGATGGAAGAGATGAATTTGGGGACCTGGAAGACCAGGAACTTGTTGAATAGAACAGTTATGAGGGAGGAAATTGAGTCAAGTGGACATGGAGGTAGGTGCCACATCTCTGGATTTCAATTGCTGCCTTAGAACACAATTATAAAGTGCTCTTGAGCTTTCATAAAGGCCGTAAAACAGTTAACAGAAAACATTGTCAGGGACTCATTTCTGAGGATGTTAATTGACAAATAATGGAAATCAAATGCCCATTTACTATTAAACAGTTAGCAAGTGTTGAAAATCGGTTCCATGAAAACCTCCCCCTGGGATTCCCACCTCAACAAATCCTAGTACTTGCGAGGCCATTTCAGAGACAACCACATTGCTGTGGGTCTAGAGTCACATGTAGGCCTGACCAGGTACGGATGTCAGATTTCCTTCCTTACAGGGACATTAATGAACCAGGTGGGGCTTTTAAACAATTGATGACGGTTTCACAGTCACCATTACAAAGAATCACTTTATATTCCAGGGGCGCGATTCTCCACTCCCACGCCAGGTGGGAGAATTGCAGGAGGGCCGCTCTGGCACCCCTCGCGATTCTCCCCCCCCCCTCCCCCAAATGGGGTGTCGCGCAAAACGCGACACGCCGCTCGGAGAATCGCGGGTCGCCGTTTTTCACGGCGACCCGCAATTCTCCGACCCAGATGGGCCGAGCGGCCAGCCGTTCCCGACCGGTTCATGCCAGCGGCAACCACACTTGGTCGCTGCCGGCGTGAACGTGGCGGCAGCAGCTGTTGTGTGGCTTGTGGGGGGCAGAGAGGGGAATGAGCACCACGTCCGTGCTCGGGAAGGGGACTGGCCCGCGATCGGTGCCCACCGATCGTCGGGCCGGCGTCTCAATGGGACGCACTCTTTCCCCTCCGCCGCCCTGCAAGATCAAGCCGCCATGCGCGGGTTGGAGCCGGCCAACCCGCGCATGCAAGGATGACATCATTAGGCTCGTCGGCCGCGTCATTCTCGGCGCGCCGGGCCTTGACGCCAGCGACAAGGCCCGGCGGCCGAGATTCACGGCACGGCCCTCCTAGCCCCCCGGCGGGGGGAGAATAGGGGGCCAGGAGCGGCCTCCGACGCCGTTGTGAACCTCTGGATCTGGATCGGCGCAGGCTGGGAGGGCCGAAGGGCCTGTTCCTGTGCTGTAATTTTCTTTGTTCTTTGTTCTCCGGGTTTCACAACGGTGTCGGGCCTAGCGGACAATTCCACCCCAGGTTTATTAATTGCAGTTATATTCTGCCAGCTGCCATGGTGGGATTTGACAATCTCAACAATATTTTGTCTGTCAGGAGCCAAGCAAGCCGTAGATTACTGCTGTGTGAATTAAATGCCAGAATATTCGATCAAAGCGAAAAGTACCAGTCGTCAAGAAAGTTTCTATCAATTGAACACAGATGTTATGTAACATTGAGGCTAGGATGAAGACCGGGCTCCAAATACTCTTGCAGTAGCTGACTCTTTGTGAACATTTTTTTTCCGAGAGGTACCTGGGGAATCCCAGGAGGTTTTCATGGAGCCGATTTTCTTCTGTGTTCTGCTGCACCGCTTTCTAGGGGGGCAAACAGATAAAGGTGGAGTGGAGACCGCTTGCACTCGGTTTCTGCCCTGTTTGCATTTTACACACTACATTCACAGATAGGGTTGTGGCAAAGACATTGATTGTGCTTCAAAGAGGTGCTGCTGACATTTAGGTTTAATTTATAAGAGCTGGAAGTAACATCATTATGGCTGAAACTGACCTGAAGATGTCTGTCTCCAGAGGCAGCCTCATGACACAGTCACCTGACTATGGCAAGCCAAGTAGCCATGTAGTATACTCAGTAAGATTGCATTTCCAAAACTCAAACAGACATCTTGTCCACTGTTACCTTATCAAATGTACATAGTGACCACAGGGAATCAAGCTGGATCTTACACAAGGCCAATGCCTTTGGAATCTATAGTCTATTAGGAAGGCAGTAACAGAACTGTGCCACAGTATAAAAGGATCGGCAGCCCATTTCCTGTCCAGGTATGGCATTGTCATTGACGGTACCATGAATTTATTTTGGCTCCATGTCTTTCTAGGGGCTCAGTGGGAAATCAGGAACATCTCAGAGGCAATAGGGATGGGCAACAAATGCTGACCTAGCCAGCGAAGCCCACATCCCATAAAAAATGATTTTTTTAAAAACCAATGTGTCAGCAGAGTACCTTTGCGTAAAAGAGATCATTGATGCCCTTGTTACTGCAGCAAACATGCATAAAACCTTTTCCATGGGCATGAGATAGCCCAAGGTGTTTAAATAATGGCAGGATTTTCTTGCAATCTAGAATGACATTGGCACCCATAAAGCTTGATGAACACTTGTCAATATTTAACTTGTGTAAGGCTTCTGTGCTGGCTGAGTGTATTCTGTAGTCTTTACAACAGTTCAGTCAATCGTTGGGTTTGCTTCTGTATCAGTCCTGAACCTCTGTCAAACACAGAAACAAAAGACTGAATCTTAATCTCATCCTGCAACCACCTCCTGCCCCCCCCCCCCCCCCCCCCCCTCCCAAACACGTGCCATCTCCCAAACTCCTCTCACCAAAGTCAATGGGTTGTGGTAGGGTGAGAAGCTAAAACTATAGAAATCTACAACCAGACTCCAATCTGCTTCCAATCTACCTACCGCTTTGTTTAATAGAGTCAAGACAGGGAAAAAGCTGTCAACCCATTCCCAGGAGCTGGGATGGCCAATTAAATGTTTTATTGAAGATGGCAGTCTCTGATTTAAGCTGCTTTCCAGGTTTTGGTATACAGGCAGCTGAAAAGAAGTAACACTTTGGGGAGAAACTAAATGCTTTCCGTTGCCACTCTTGCCCAGATACCCATTCCACTCACATCATATAGCCACATAAACACTCCCCGGACCAGACCATAATTTTTGCATAAGATGTCCCAGCCTCACAAATGATATCTGCGAGTGCCAAAGCCATCAATTCGCAAACCTGTGATTTTCCTCTGGAACTAGTGCTTGCTGTCTGTCACGTAGCTCCCCCTTATCTTAAGTAGGTGGCGTTGTACTCTAAACTGATGGTGCTTCATAGTTCATTCCCAGCAGCAGGACCCTGTGCATTGGTAAGAGGTATTGTTTCTTGATCTCACTGCATGTGGCCCTGGCATGGGTCTAACCATTGGCTGCTACTCTGCACCAGGATGGGGCCTTGCTCCGCTTCCTAATCCTGGTGAAGTGGCGCACATGCTGCCATTGGGAGAAATATGCCTGCTGCTCCAGCTCCTGGACATTATGTCACTGTGCTTAACTGATTGTTGATTGACTGATTTATTGCCACATGTACCGAGGTACAGTGAAAAGTATTGTTCTGCGTACAGTCCATACAGATCATTCCATACATGAAAAGAATCCAGAGGACATACATAAATGTAAATACATAGACACCGCAAGCAAACACTGAACTATGGCACCAGTGACATTATGAAGCTCCCTGTCAATAACTCTTTCCATTTCGTGAGCAATCCTGACCAAAGTTAGTGTGACCTTGCAGCCCAATGATTACTTGGCAACCATCTGAACATTCAGAATAGATGCTAAGAATATCTTTGGAGGCAACCCTTTATTATTTGTTTTGGAAACATAGATTGTGATGAGCAAAGCCATGTTGAGGAGAATTCGTAGCCGGTTTATATTTTCAGACCTTGCAATGAAAGTGATGAGCAGAGCTCTACTGGCCCTTCTCCCTTCACTCGATACAAAATACAAAATGGTTTGCTCAATACTCTTTCTCATGAAGAAAATGCTCTTTTAAAGAACAAACGTATGGCTGTTATCGTGACTCACTAATGACTCATTCTTCATTGCAGAGCAGAACCACTTAAATACCACAAAATACCCCTTCTTGTTGAGGCGAGTTTGCCGAATAGAGTAATGGAGATTGCTTGTGGAGTAATATGCAGATCCTGTCATTAGAATTTTTCTATGTATGGCAATTATAATTTTAACACTTATATCATCTGTTCAAACTATTTCCTCAGGGACACTGCAGGGCAAGAACGATACCAAACTATCACAAAGCAGTACTATCGGCGGGCCCAGGTGAGCTCCACATTACGCTCTGTATTTTGAAGAGGAGAGAGTGGCATGGTGGTAATATCATTGGCATAGTAATTCTCAGGCTAATGCTCTGGGGACATTGGTTCCAATCCCACAATGGCAGCTGGTGAATTCAATTAATAAATCTAGAGTATGAAGCGAGTCTCAATAATAGTGACCACGATAATTATCATTATTTGGGGAAAACCCCATTTGGCTCAATAAGGGAAGGAAATCTGCCATCCCTACCTGGTCTGGCCTACATGTGACTCCGGACCTACTGAGCTCTTAATTTCCCTCTGAAATGGCCGAGCAAGCCGTGCAGTTCGAATGCTGCCCTTGCCAGTGACACACGCATCCCATGAAAGAATGCATATAAAAAATATTTTTTGAGAAGGCACCTAAGATATCGAGTTGGCATAATTGAATTTAAATGTAATTGAAATTTAAAGCAAAGAGGCTTTCTCGAATGGTTTAGTGGGTGTGTTTTAGACTGATTTGACATAATCATGACAAGTTGTTTATGTTTGTTTATGTTTTTAATGTGTCATGTGGTGTTACACTAGCCATATAAACTATAAGACATGGTCTCTGCTGACATTTAATCATGGTTGCAGTTGAGTGTGATGAAGTTAGCCTGATGTCCTCGGCTACAGGAAGAGGAGAATTAGGCTGGAAGACCTAATTCTGGAAGGCCCATACTATCTGGCCTAATCAACTTGCCAGATAGTATGCAAAGATGAGGCCAGGTCCATTCACCAATGTGAGATCAGTCTGTTCCTGCTCGTGCTATCTGATCTTCACCAACTTTGATTTTGGCTAAGGCTCCCACTGCAGGAATCCTCCCCCTCCATAACAGGGTTACAGTGTTTGGACAGGTCAATACTGGCCTGTTGAGGGAAGGCATCAGAGGGCACCTGAACGGCACTAAGCGTTAGCATGGAATAAAAACTAGATAAACAAACTAACAAGGTTTCGATTGACTTGTGGGTGAATTCATTATGTTGTCACCCTCAACCATACAGGAACACAGCTACTCCATTCCATCATGTGCCGGGATTTACCAGAGCTCAGCCAAGTTCATTGGCGAAAACAGGAAGCAGAAAAATGCAGCATTCTTCACTGATTACTATTCAGTGGTGACTGCTGCCAGAATATGCAGTATTTAGTTGTCATGCTCTCCCACTGTCAGTAGCCTGTCGACAAGCACATATAAAGAATGGTCATATGTGAGGCTACTGCCAGGTGCAAAATTACCTCAGCAAGTTCTCACCCTTTGCACAGAGGTCAAATTGAATGAGGAGATATTTAAAAATTCCAAGTAAAATGAGTTCCCATAAGTTGCTGCTGGAATTAAGAAAAGTCCCAGTGATAATACGCAATTGTGTTTCAAAGAAAGTACCATGAAAATCATTGGATCTGCCTATCTAAATTGTCGACTTAGCCAATTAAGAGTCTGCAGATGCAACCGCCTTCAGTTTATAAGTAGCCTTAATTACCTGGATTTGCACTTTTAGAGCAGTGGCCTTAAAGGCACAGGTCTCTTAGCAGCTTAAAGCTATCCGAAATGGAAGATAGTGATAGCAATCCATATTGCTAAGATATATTATGGTCATGGAATGGTAACTACCATGAGTGTGACTTAATTTCCAATAACTTATGTAATAAATTTGGTTTATTGACCTTCATTTATAGGGAATCTTTCTGGTGTATGATATTACAAGCGAACGCTCCTTTCAACATATTATGAAATGGGCCAATGATGTTGATGAGGTAGGAGAGGAAGAAACTCTGTTTATCTTTCAATAAATGTTGGAACATAAGAAATTCATTGTTCACGTTTAATGGATTACTCCCATTGTTTTGCTTTCTGCCAGTATGCACCTGAAGGTGTACAGAAAATTCTCGTAGCCAACAAAGCTGATGAAGAACAGAAAAGGCAAGTGGGTGCAGAACAAGGTCAAAAGGTTAGTGCGTTCCGAGTTATACATTCCATCCATGTGTGCTGTGCCCAAAGGCAGCTCCTTTGCTCATTGTCTGCGGATACCTCACCCCAAACTATTTTTCTTGGCACTTTTGTTTTGTCAGTAGTGGTTTGGCATTGTCTTCCACTCTCAGAGGCAGGGCAAGGAGAGATGGTGATGTAGTGGTAATGTCACTGGAGAGTAATCCAGAGGCCTGAGCTAACGCTCTGTGGAAACAGGTTCAAATCTCATCACAGCAGTTGATGGAATTAATTAAATTAATAAAATCTGGAATATAAAACTAGTCTCATTAACGGTGACCATGAAACTCTCATTAATTGTCAAAAAAGCCATCTGGGCTACTAAAGCCCTTTAGGGAAGGAAATCTGCCATCCTTACCTAGTCTGGCCTAAATTTGATTCCAGACCTATAGCTATGTGGCTGTCCTCTGAATGGCCTAACAAGGGCTATTAGGCATGGGTAACAAGTTCTGGCCTTGCCCGCGATATCCACATGACATGAAAGGCTAAAAAAAATAAAAATGGAGCCAACTGACCCTCAAGAAGAATTAAAATGATGGGTGATTATTTTTCTTTCTTTCCAGTTGGTGCTATTGCACTTCCTAGGTCAGGGGCAACTCCAGAAAAAAGGAGCTAAAATACAACAGAGACAATCGCCAACATTTCACAGGCTCAGCAAATGCTGCCTGATCCCTAATTGTCTATTCCTCTACCCTACATATATCAGACTAGATGCTGCTGAACTCACCATTTCTAAGATGCTGGACAGCAAAGACTGAGATTCCAAACCTGGCCTTTTTATCAATGTGTGTGGCACAGTGTCATTTTTGTTAGCTGAGGATATCCAAGGATATGGAGCTACAGTAGATAAATGGGAATTGAGGTATAGGCACACCATGATCTAATTGGATATAATTGCAGGCTTAAGGGGCTGAATAGCCTGCACCAGTTCTTAATGGTCCTATTACGCAACACAAGCAGACTCATAACAAATTAAGAATGTGCCGGATAACTTGAGAGTCAGCATCCTTGTATGGAGTAGTTTGGATTCATTATCTCCAGCAGAGCCAAACATTTTAGATACCAATTTATAAAAACCATTGTTTGAAGATTTTAACCTAAAATTTATGTTGTTAACTGCTGTCCAGTTGAGTGCAGAAAAACTTGTAGCATCGTAGAATCTTTAACTAGCACAATGCGAGTTAGTCAATGGCTGAAGAGACTCCCCAACCAATCAGATTCCAAATATTCAAAGCAGTGTGCACCAAGTGTATGATCTTCTGTTATGTTGTTTTGTTTGAAAGGAGGAGCATGTGTCTCGATATGTTTAATATCATATTCATTGTTTGACCTATTATTGAATTTTCTATCAACATTTCCTTCCATAGCTTGCAAAAGAATATGGAATGGACTTCTTCGAAACAAGTGCCTGCACCAATTATAACATTAAAGAGGTCAGTGAAAGCATTGTAATCACAAAAATGCAAATATTCACAATGCAGGCCATTCGCCCGATATATCCTTCCCTTCTCGCTGGCAGAGTAGTCCCAAATTTATCTCAACTCACTACATGCTCCCCAAAACTCCACAATCTGTGCATATGCTTCAAGCTGTAGAAGAGCATTTTGTGACTCATCATCCCTCAGCCTAAAGAAAGTTTTCCTGATTTTCTGTTTGTCTGAGTAATAGTTTTAAATTGATGACTCCTCTTCGCCAACCACTCCCACACCTCTTCATCATATCAAAACATAGATTTAATTTTAAAATCCCTAGCAAAAAACACCCTCTCTACTTTCTCTTACGTGGTGCAAATCGCACCATTTCACATCTCTCCTCATAACTATAAGTTCCCATATATGGATGTTTTCTTTGTATGCATGTACATATATGTTTCTGTGTATGATTCTATGTATCCCTGGTATAATTGTTGACTATGAACATTGAAAATCTAACCTTAAGTCCAGGGGCTGGTTTAACTCACAAGGCTAAATCGCTAGCTTTTAAAGCAGACCAAGCAGGCCAGCAGCACGGTTCGATTCCCGTACCAGCCTCCCCGGACAGGCGCCGGAATGTGGCGACTAGGGGCTTTTCACAGTAACTTCATTGAAGCCTACTCGTGACAATAAGCGATTTTCATTTCAAATATTGAATATAAAATGTGAGCGTTTTTGTAATTTAATGTATCAATTATACTGGCCATTATTTAAATTGTCTCTAAGACTCTCCCTGAAGGAATAGACAGCACGGTAACACAGTGGTTAGCACAGCTGCTTCACAGCTCCAGGGTCCCAGGTTCGATTCCCAGCTTGGATCACTGTCTGTGCAGAGCGTGCACATTCTCCCCGTGTCTGTGTGGGATTCTTCCGGGTGCTCCGGTTTCCTCCCACAGTCCAAAGATGTGCAGGTTAGGTGGATTGGTCATGTTAAATTGCCCTTCGTGTCAAATTGGTTGGATGGGGTTCCTGGGTTATGGGGATAGGGTGGAGGTGTGGGCTGAGGTGGGGTGCTCGTTCCAAGGGCCGGTGCAGACTCGATGGGCCGAATAGCCTCCTTCTGCACTGTAAATTACATGATTCTATGACATTACAACACTGGCAAGAATAAAACTATTCATGTTTACAACATAAAAGGAGGCTGTTTGGCCCTCTTGTTTATGCCAGCCCTTTATAAAACCATTGGCCAGGATATGAACCAGTCCTTGTGTGTGACAGGCAAGAACTCCATTAATTAACCACCAATTACAAAGTATCTAATCCTATTGGCAATTCATTTTTATGCTGACATTATCCTCCAGTGAAATCACTCATGTGATTGCGTGCTCATAAATAAAAGCTTTTTCAAGAATAGCTGTTGCTTCAACACAGAATTGTCTCCTCTCTCATTCGTTAAATATTTGCTTATTGTGTGCAATGGACAGTATACGTACAGATTGTCCTTGACAGATTAAAAGTTGAAGTTGATTTGTTGCTTTTGTAACCTTGCGTGTTTTGGCGTGTTCTTGCTCCACAGTCATTTACTAGACTGACAGAACTAGTGTTACAGGCCCATAAGAAGGAACTTGATGGACTTCGACTATCAACCGCTGATGAACTTGGTATAGCTGATTTAGAGGAGGATGACACCAAAATTGAAAGGATGGATAATTCACAGAAAGCTTGCTGGTGCTAGAAACGTAGCAAGACAAAATCCAGTTCAGCTGTCTGAGTCATGCCTCAAGAATCCAAGACCTGGTTGCCTGCTGCTATTTTGTGCCACCTTAAATGTTCATCTGAATCCTGCGTCTCTCTTTGAGTTGGACTAATTCTTCCAGTTGATTCCAGTAGGTGTTGTATTTTTGTCCCAGCTCTGTGGCTCAACCACTTCTTGGACTAGGCTTGTCTGCCGTGCAATTCTGTACAGTTACTGTGCTGTGATTCGTGTTCAGGTGCTCAACTGATGGGTCAGTAGACCAGTTTCCACAAGACTGATATTTCAGTATTTGTTTTGTATGTGAGCAGCCCTTCTGGATAATGTGTGTCACCGTTGGTTTCGCAATGAGTTATGTATCATGGCAATTTCCTCACATTCCCCCATTTGTGCAATTAGTTTATTCAGTATGCTTTAAATACATTTTTGACCAAGCTCACTAAAAGTGCTCTGTTTGTCATGTTGCTGCCCAATTAAGAACTTTTGAACCCAGCATGTCTACTTACATCTTACTCTATTTAGAAATCCAATTAAAAAGCTTGGGGTTATGACATCTGAAACAGGACATTGTTATTTGCGGACACTGTCAAAAGGTGATCTTCTCAATTTAGATTTTTGTATCTTGAAAGACCCTCACGGAATGAACAATGATTTCCCCTGCATATTTGAAGTCTCGCACGGCCCTACTAGATTAATCACTTGAACGATGTTTTGGCATAATTATGTTTTAATTTGTACTTATGTTTCTGTTATTTGCTCCAAAGGTATCCAGTCTTCACTAGAGATCTTAAAGTTGGTAGCTGTTTGTTGCTTGGGATAAACCCATGACTGATCCACCTTTCTGTCATTTATCACCATTGACTTGCCACCATTGTCCATGTCAGAAACAAAACATTAAATAAACTATTTTCTATGGGACAACTGTATAACAAAACCAATATTCCAATCCATTCAAATTATTTTCCATTGCAGGTTTTACTTGTGTTCTTGTGAAATTAATTGGGTTTGTTTTTTTTGCCTATTACCACTTTGAATACTGAAGAATTGCTATAGAATTCAACAATTAGAATTTTAAAAGCTGAATATTTTGTGCATTGATCCTATAATTCTCAGTGCTTTGTGAATTCTCTTTTAATATTGGTGTCACAAATTTAAGAGTAAAATCCCATTTGCAGTAGTGCGACATAATATTCAGTGGAAATAGAGTTTGGTGTTTTAAAGATAAAGTTAACAATTCCTAATAATGGCCCACTAATAAGGCTGTATTCTCAATCGCAATCAGAGATTGCGGCAGGATTCTCTGTCCAGCGATTCCAGAATCACGAACCGCGATTGGGCAGAGAATCCCGCGCATCCGAAAATTGTGCCCAGTGCCGGGCGCATGACGGAATACCACGCTCAGGTGCCTTGGCAACAGAATCAGTGCATTCTATTCCACACGTACAGTAAACGCCGTTGGCATATCATTAATGGGCCCGACCCGGTATTCTCCAGGGCTTCTGCGTTGCTCCGCCTCTGCCAGGAGGAATTACTGATGGTGAGTTTCACTTGTGGTTTTAAAACTCGGGAAACAGACACTGTGGCTGCTGAGGGAGAGACGAGGTAAGACATGTTTCCAGAGGTGTGACCGTAGGTGGTCAGTCCTGCCGCTGGCATTGGGGGGGGGGGGGGGGGGAAATCAGCCAGGGGAGGTGTAGTGGGAGGGTTAACAGGAGATGGGCTGTGGCATCCAGGTGACCCCCCCAGGACTGGGTTGGTATCCAGGCAAGGACCACCATTGCCACGGCCTGTAAGGCAGCCATCCTGCTGTGCACGCCACTGACCGCCCACCGTGGCCCGTGATTGTGCAGAGTGACACCAGCCATATGGATGCACCCACCCTCTCTCTCCAGTCTTACAACCCCCACAGCCAGACGGCACACAAGGCCCACCCAAGGGAAACGCCCACGGGAGCCCCTACGGGAAGGCGACAGACGGGAGCCGCAGAGCATATCACTGGCATAGGTAGAGCACCAGCCACTGGTACCCCTGCTGGGATGGATGCTAGGGCTAAAGGCCCCTGCAGTGCCTAGCACCAACGGGGCCAGCAATGCGGTGGGCAGTGTACCAGGGGGACTGGCCATGGATGGGTGGGGAGGAGGGGGGGGGGGGGAACATGCGGGTGCAGGGCCTGCAGAGCAGGCCACAGAGCCACAGTGTAGCAAATTTGTTCTGGCTGGGCACGGGAGTACGCACCATGCTAACATGTGTGCCTTTCAGCCCTGCAGACAATGGATTTCAGAATCCAACAAGGAATCTTTGGAATCTGTCTTGCCGGGAGGGCACTGGGGCTGTATGAGCTGGAGCTGCTCAAGGAGGACTCTGCAGCAGCGCAGCCTGCCCCCGAGGAACAAGAACCAGCTGGTGAGAACAAGCTTCCCAACAGGCTGAGCAGGGAGTGGGAAGGAGGCACTGCATTCGGCCTCGTGTGTACCAGCAGCATCTGTCCTTCGAGGATGCCAGACCGAGCATGTCATCGAAATCTGACTGAGCAGGGGCACCGTACGGCATATCTGCCGGATCATGGTGCACCTGTAATGCGAGCATCAATTCACGCGAAACAGAGAGTAGATGTAAACTGTGGCTTTAATCGACTAGAACAGTGCCTGCCTGTGACTGCGCTGCTACTGAGAGTCTCCTACAGGGCAGCTGCTCTTTATACCTCCCCTCAAGAGGCGGAGCCAGGGGCGGAGCCCACAAGGGCACCAACATGATACATTCCATGTAATATCGTACAATAGTCCATAGGTGGAGCCCACATGGGCAACAGCGTGATACAGTAACATACATGGTGAATGGTTAATGGAATACGTTCACCTTATTCACCCCCTGTTAAAAAATTGAAGTCCGGCGGGGGTGAAGGGTTCACAGGTTCAGCCTGTCCGGCGCCCGGATCGTGCGCTATGATCGCCGAAGCTCTGGTATCGCAGTTGGCCCAGGTGTCGAACTCATCCATGCGGGCATGGGTAGTGAACCCGCCGGTGCAGGCACAGACGTGGACGCCGGGAGCGTCTCTTCAGGAGCTTCGTTCCTGTGGGTCTGTGAAGGGGGGAGGAAGGGCAGGAGGGGGTGCGGGTGCCATGTAGGGGCGGGGGCGCTGGTCAGCGTAGGTTGGGTGGGGTAAGTTGGGGTTGCGGTGGTAGTGGAACCTGCGGGTGCCAGGTCCCGGAGGGAAACCATATCATGTCGGCCGTCGGGGTGTTCTATGTATGCGTACTGGGGGTTGATGTGAAGGAGCTGGACCCTCTCGACCAGGGGGTCGGACTTATGGCTCCTGGCGTGTTTGCGGAGTAGGATGGGTCCCAGTGTCTTCAGCCAGGACGTGGGGAAACCGAACAGGGTGACGACACTATGCAGGGATTTAATGACGGTGGCCGCGGTCATGTCGGGGCAGAGGATTGCAAAGGGGAAGCGGGAGAACTCGTCAACGACGTTGAGGAAATACGTGTTGCGGTTGGTAGAGGGGAGGGGCCCTTTGAAATTGATACTGAGACGCTCAAAGGGCCGGGATGCCTTTACCAGGTGGGCCTTATCCGGTCAATAGAAGTGCGGCTTGCACTCCGCGCAGATTTGGCAGTCCCTGGTCCCTGACCTCCTCGGTGGAGTAGTTGCGAGCCTTGATGTTGTGGAGAAACCGGGCGACCCCCGGCAGAGGTCATCGTGGATGGCCCGGAGTCGGTCATCTTGCGCGCTGGCGCACGTGCCGCGGGACAGTGCATCTGGGGGCTCGTTGAGCTTCCCAGGACGATATACTATATCGTAATTATAGGTGGAGAGGTCGATCCTCCACCTCAAGATCTTGTCATTCTTAATCTTGTCCCGCTGTGTGTTGTCGAACATGAAGGCTACCGATCGTTGGTCGGTGGTGAGGGTAAACTTCCTACCAGCGAGGTAGTGCCTCCAGTGCCGCACATCTTCCACGATGGCTTGGGCTTCTCTTTCGACTGAGGAGTGTCGAATTTCGGAGGCGTTGAGGGTACGAGAAAAAAATGCTACTGGCCTGCCCGCCTGGTTACGGGTGGTGGCGAGGGCGACTTCTGACGCGTCGCTCTCCAACTGGAAGGGGACAGACTCGTCCACCGCGCACATCGCGGCTTTGGCAATATCCGCCTTGATGCGGCTGAAGGCCTGGCGGGCCTCAGCCGCCAGTGGGAAGATGGTGGCCTTGATCAGTGGGCTTTGTCCGTATAGTTGGGGACCCACTCGGCGTAATACGAAAAGAATCCAAGGCACCTTTTCAGGGCCTTGGGGCAATGGGGAAGGGGGAGTTGCATGAGGGAGACTTCAGGGCCGGGATTCTCCCCTACCTAGCGGGGCGGGAGGTCCGGGCGTACTCGAGTGGCGAGAACCATTCCGGCGTCGAGCCTCCCCAAAGGTGCGGAATTCTCGCACATTTAGGGGCTAGGCCCGCGCCGGAGTGGCTCCCGCTCCGCCGACCGGCGCCCTGTCGACCGGCGTCGGGGCTGGCCGAAAGGCCTTCACCGGTCGGCGTGAGTCCATGCATGCGCCGGATCCTCAGCGGCCGCTGACGTCACCCCGGCACATGCGCGGTGGAGGGGTTCTCTTCCGCCTCCGCCATGGTGGAGGCTGTGGCGGCGTGGAAGAAAAAGAGTGCCCTCACGGCACAGGCCCGCCCGCCGATTGGTGGGCCCCGATCGCGGGCCAGGCCACCATGGGGCACCCCCCGGGGTCAGATCGCCCCGCGCACCCCCAGGACCCCGGGGCCCGCTCGCGCCGCCTGCTCCCACCGGCACCAGAGGTGGTTTAAACCACGTCGGCAGGAGAGGCCTGACGGCGGCGGGACTTCGGCCCATCGCCGTCCGGAGAATCGGCGCGGGGGCCCGGCGCGGCGCGATTCCCGGGTGGCGGAGAATTGCGGCCACAGCGGGGGCGGGATTTACGAAGGCTCCGGGCGATTCCCCGACCCTGCAGGGGGTTGGGGAATTCCGCCCCAGAACCACAGTGGAGAATACCTTGTATTGTGTGATCTGGTTAACCATGTCGCTATCCGGGGAGGGGAGTATGCATCGAGGTGCGTATACCGGTTTATGGTCTGGCTGCAGTCTACAACCTTCCGGTTCTTTTCCCCGGTCCTGACGACCACCACCTGAGCTCTCCAGGGGCTATTACTGGCCTCGAGGATCCCCTCCCGCAAGAGTTGCTGGACCTCGGACCGGATAAAAGTCCTGTCCTGGATGCTGTACCGCCTGCTTCTGGTGGCGACTGGCTTACAGTCAGCGGTGAGATTTGCGAAGAGCGGGGGAGGGTCCACCTTCTGGGTTGCAAAGCTACATACGGTGAGAGGGGGTAGGGGCCCGCCGAACTTCAGGGTTAGGCTCCTGAGGTTGCACTGGAAGTCCAGTCCCAACAGGAGAGGAGTGTAGAGGTCGGGGAGTACACATAACTTAAAATTGGCGTACTCGCCGCCCTGAATTGCAAGGGTTGTGGTTGTGCATCCCTGGATCTGCACCAAGTGCGACCCAGAAGCGAGGAAGATGATTTGACGTGCAGGGAAGATTGGGAGTGAGCAGCGCCTTACCATGTCTGGATGAATGAAGCTCTCCGTGCTCCCAGAGTCGAACAGGCAAGGCTTTTCGTGTCCATTGAGGCTCCGGAGGTGTTTGGGTCACGATTGGGCGAGGGTGACCGTGCCGAGTTGCGGGTAGCCGGTGTGGTCGGAGGTGCTGGGGTGGTCCCAAGATGGCTGCCCCCATCGGTCGCACGTGTCGGGCGGCAAGAAAGATGCCATCCAAGATGACGGCCCCCATGAGTCGCACGTTGCGGGCCGCGTGGGCGACGATGGCCAAGATGGCAGCCCCCGTGAGTCGCACATGTTGTGCAGGCTTGAAGCCGGCTGCCCCCACGGACAACACGAGGCCAATGATGCGTCCGGTGGGGGGGGGGGGGGGGGGGGGGGGGGGGGGGGGGCACACTGCGAGTCTGAGATTCGGGCCTGTGATTTTGAGGATTTGGACCTGGCCAGGCGAACTTTAGCGAAATGTCCCTTTTTGCCGCAGTCCTGCAGTTCGCGTTCTGAGCCGGACAGCGCTGCCTGGGGTGCTGATGCTGGCCACAGAAATAGCAGGGTAGCCTCCCGTGTTGGGCAGGCAGCCACGCGGCAAAGGCCTCGGATACTCTCTGGTCAGGGGTCCACGAGGAGGTCGCGTGATCAGACGGGAACGCGTTGAGGCTTTGGAACGCTACTTCTAGTGAGGAGGCTAGCTTTACCGTCTCTTCCAGGTCGAGGGCACCTTCCCGAGTAGGCGCTGTCTCACGTAGTTGGACCTGACTCCAGCCACGTAGGCGGCCCAGACGGCGAGGTCCATATGTTGAGAGGCCATAACGGCCTGGTAGTTGCAACTTCGCGCAAGGACTTTGAGGTCGTGTAGGTTCTCCTCCAGCGATTCCCCGGGGCGTTGGCGGCGAGTAGTGAGGAGATGTTGCGCGTGCACCTCGTTCACTGGCCTTACGTATAGGCGCTTCAGCATCGCGAGGGTGTCTGCGTAAGTGGAGGCTTCCTCGAGTTGTACAGAGATTCGATGGCTCACCCGGGCATGGAGGAGGCTCAGCTTCTGATCGTCGGAGATGGAAGGCGAGGAGGAGGCAGCGAGGTAGGTAGACAGCGGAGCCAGTGCGAAAAAATCCCTTTGGCCTCCGCGGCCTGTGAGTCGAGTTCCAGTCGAGTTTGAGGGCCGATTCCATTGTGGTGTTGCAGTCAATTAAATTGATGCGGCCATCAATTCACGCGAAACAGAGAGTAGATGTAAACTGTGGCTTTAATCGACTAGAACAGTGCCTGCCTGCGACTGCTCTGCTACTGAGAGTGGCTCTACAGGGCTACTGCTCTTTATACCTCCCCTCAAGGGGAGGAGCCAGGGGCGGCGCCCACAAGGGCACCAACATGATACATTCCATGTAATATCGTACAATAGTCCATAGGTGGAGCCCACATGGGCAACAGTGTGGTACAGTGAAATACATGGTGAATGGTTAATACAATAGGTTCACCACATTCTGGAACCTAGGGGGTATGGGGATCTCCCAATGGCCATCAAGGTGACTGTTGCCTTGAACCTTTTCACCATGGGATCCTTCAAGGTGCCGAGTGGGGACCTGTCTGGGATCTCAAAGACCTAGGTGCACAGGTGCATCCGCGCCGTAACTGAGGCTCTGTATGCCCGCTTGGCACAATGTATCAAATTCAATGTGGACCGAGCCCATCAGGATTCCCAGGAAGTGGGGTTCGTCGCCATCGTCGGGATGCCCCAAGTCCAGGGGGTGATTGATGTCCCCCGACGAGCACTAGCGCATGAGTTGCCGGTCTTCACGAACCAAAAGGAGTACCGATGAATGCGCAGCTGATGTGTGACCACGTGATGCACATTATGCACGTATGTGCCCGATACCCATGCAGCGTGACGCCGCGATCATCTTGGCACAATCGGCGGTTCCTGACCTTCAAGGCACACCCCCGGGTGCTGATCATGGCTGATGACGTCTATCTGGAGGCCACAGACCAACGTAGAGACCCACTACAACAACGCCCATGCTGCAACCAAGGACGTGATCGCGCGGTGCTTCGGCATCCTGAAGATGTGGTTTGGGTACCAGGACCACTATGGAGCGGCCCTCCAGTATAGCGCTAGGAGAGTCTCCCACATTGTGGTGGTCTGCTGCGTCCTCCAACGCTCAGAAGAGGGGCTACATGCTGGAGGAGGAGGATGCAGGCGAGGGCAAAGATGGGCAGGGTATGTGGGCCGAGCAGACACAGGAGGCCGCAGAGCATGTGTGTGATTGCTCAAATCACCTCCAGGTTCGCCGACTGGAGTGTCTGGCCGGCGGCACAATCATTCCGTCCCACCCCGGAACCCCCTACTCCCAGCCAACAAGCCCCTCCCATGTTCACCTTCCCTGCACCAATCCTCCTCCCAGAACTCCCATCACCCCACACCTGCAAACCCCTTCAGTGATTCCTACCTGCCTCACTATAGGGTGCGGGCCCTGGGTTGGCAGTAACAGTGGGTCTGGTTCATGGGAAGGAGGATGATGACGACCCGCTCCGTGATGGGCTCTGGTGCTCCGCATCATGCGTCAATGTCTGACTCCTGTTCACGATGCCACTTTCCACCGTCCACCTGGGTGATTCCTGCATGCAGGCTGGCCATTCCATTGCACAGTCCCACCATACGCTTAGCATGGTAGAAGTGGGGAAGGGGTGGGGGGGGGGGTCAGGGTTGGGGTGGAGAGAGTTGGGGGTAGGGCTGGGTACCTGGGTGATGAGCGGTGGCTGAACTAGAGCCCTAGCCTGTGCCCACCTCCAACGGCCACCTATCTCTCACACCCTTCTGACAGAGCACTAAGGCAGGTTGAACGTTTGTGCACAGGTGTTTATTGTGAAAAGGTGAACATTTATTTCCAGGTCTGTGCCCTGGCCCCTAATGCTATTCTATGCAAATATGACTGGCATCTAACTTTCTGGCCTTATGAGCCCTAACACTATGTCGAGGTGGATCTCCAGGCGGTACATCAGGGGTGGAAACTGCCTGTTGCGATTCCCACCCTGTGACCTGGGTTTCCTTTGACGGCCGTCGCTGGAGCAACCGGGCCTGGATGGGCCTGGCAGACTCTCGGGTGCCCCAGGTGGCGTGATGCCACCCTGTTCTGTCCGCTGCCCATCGTATGTGCCAGGGATGGGGGGGGGGTCCACGGCACTGTGGTGTTCTGGCACCTCCTTGCGGGGGTCACCAGCATTGGCCCCATCACCTCCTGGTCTACTCCTTGAGACTGGGGTGCGGCAGGAGCGGGCTCTGCGGGCTCCCCTGCCATCTAGCGCTGCCAGTCCTTGAGGCCTGCTCTTGGACTGGCTCAGGCCAGCCAGCGCCTGAGCAATCCGTCGATGCCTGCAGCCTTGACTTGTGACTGGACCAAGCTGGAGCGCCACTGCAATGTCCAGGTGACCCTGGTACATGGCTGTCTGTGACAAGACAACCCTGCCCTGTGCCTCAGCCATCACGTGCACAGAGTGCCCTAGAACTTGGACATTGTGACCCATGACCAATAATGTCACTCCCAAGGCTTCCACCACGGATGCCACCAGTGTGGTGTTGGCCTGGGTGGCACACATGGTTGGCATCGCCTCATGTCCCTGCAGGTGGTTGGACTCCACCACTATTGATGGATCTCCACTATAGATGGGACCGCCATATCCAGAAGCCCGAGACCCATCTGGACGGCAGCTAGTCCCTGGGGTCAGACCGCCCTCAGACCTACCGCCACTTCGGGGGTTCCTACCTCCACCTAATGTAGAGGTGTGGTGCACGCATGATAGTGCTGTAGGCGCCTCTTCTCTAAAGTGCCCGACCACAGTGAGTTTCTCTGGGATGGTGGAGGGTGTTGGAAACAGCTGTGATGGGAAGTCAATCCAACCGTGTTGGGAAGTCAGTGTCATCCCCTGACTGGTGCTCCGGTGTTTTGCGGGTTGGTGTCTGTGGGCTGGCGTTGCTGTCCATTGCTGCCTCGTCGCTGGTATTTTCTTGAGGTTGGGGCCGGGATACAACAGAAGGGCCCGCCTCGTCGCTCGGTGATCCTGCAAATTGCAAGACGTGATGCATGGTTGGCTTGCAGCGTGGGGTGGTGTGAAGGTAGTGGGGTGGTGTGGGGCTGCTGTGATGGTGCGTGTGTAGTGGGGCTGTGTAGGGGTAGTGTGCATGGTGTGGGGGTAATGGGGTAGTGTGTGAGTGTGTGGGGATCGTGGGGATGGTGTGGGATTGTGTGGGGTGGAGTGGGGTTAGTGGGGTGGTGTGTGTGTGGTCGGGGGTAGTGTGGGGCTTGTGGGGTGGTGTGCGTGGTGTGGGGTTAGTGGGGTGGTGTGTGCGTGGTGTGGGGCTGGTGGGGTGGTGTGTGCATGGTGTGGAGTTAGTGGGGTGGTGTGTGTGTGGTCGGGGGTAGTGGGGTGGTGTGGGGGTAGTGGGGTGATGTTTGCGTGGTGTGGGGGTAGTGGGGTGGTGTGGGGGTAGTGGGGTGGTGTGGGGGTAGTGGGGTGGTGTGGGGGTAGTGGGGTGATGTTCGCGTGGTGTGGGGGTAGTGGGGTGGTGTGGGGTGTAGTGAGGTGGTGGGGGTAGTGGGGCGGTGTGGGGGTAGTGGGGTGGTGTTTGCGTGGTGTGGGGTGGTGGGGTAGTGGGGTGGTGTGGGGGTAGTGGGGTGGTGGGGTAGTGGGGCGGTGTGGGGGTAGTGGGGTGGTGTTTGCGTGGTGTGGGGGGTAGTGGGGTGGTGTTTGCGTGGGGTGGGGGTAGTGGGGTGGTGTGGGGGTAGTGGGGAGGTGTGTGCGTGGTGTGGGGGTAGTGGGGTGGTGGGGTAGTGGGGTGGTGTGGGGGTAGTGGGGTGGTGGGGCGGTGTGGGGGTAGTGGGGTGATGTTTGTGTGGTGCGGGGGTAGGGGGGTGGTGTGGGGGTAGTGGGGTGGTGTTTGCGTGGTGGGGGTAGTGGGTGGTGTGGGGTAGTGGGGAGGTGTGTGCGTGGTGTGGGGTAGTGGGGTGGTGTTTGCGTGGTGGGGGTAGTGGGGTGCAGTGGGGGTAGTGGGGAGGTGTGTGCGTGGTGTGGGGGTAGTGGGGTGGTGTTGCGTCGTGTGGGGGTAGTGGGGTGGTGTTGCGTCGTATGGGGGTAGTGGGGTGGTGTTTGCGTTGTGTGGGGGTAGTGGCGTGGGTGTGGGGGTAGGGGAATGGTGTCTGCGCGGTGTGGGGGTATTGGGGTGGTGTGGGGGTAGTGGGGTGGTGAGGGGGTAGTGGGGTGATGTTTGCGTGGTGTGGGGTAGTGGGGTGGGTGTGGGGGTAGTGGGGAGGTGTGTGCGTGGTGTGGGGGTAATGGGGTGGTATTTGCGTGGTGGGGGTAGTGGGGTGAAGTGGGGGTAGTGGGGTGGCGTTGCGTCGTGTGGGGGTAGTGGGGTGTGTGTTGTGAGGGTAGTGGGGTGGTGTGGGGGTAGTGGGGTGGTATTTGCGTGGTGGGGTAGTGGGGTGAAGTGGGGGTAGTGGGGAGGTGTGTGCGTGGTGTGGGGGTAGTGGGGTGGTGTGCGGGTAGTGGAGTAGTGTTGGGGTAGTGGGGTGGTGTTTGCGTGGTGTGGGGGTAGTGGGGTAGTGTTGGGGTAGTGGGGTGGTGTTTGCGTGGTGTGGGGGTAGTGGGGTGGTGTTGGGGTAGTGGGGTTGTGTGGGGGTAGTGGAGTAGTGTTGGGGTAGTGGGGTGGTGTTTGCGTGGTGTGGGGGTAGTGGGGTGGTGTTGGGGTAGTGGGGTGGTGTGGGGGTAATGGGGTGGTATTTGCGTGGTGGGGGTAGTGGGGTGAAGTGGGGGTAGTGGGGTGGTGTTGCGTCGTGTGGGGGTAGTGGGGTGTGTGTTGTGAGGGTAGTGGGGTGGTGTGGGGGTAGTGGGGTGGTATTTGCGTGGTGGGGTAGTGGGGTGAAGTGGGGGCAGTGGGGAGGTGTGTGCGTGGTGTGGGGGTAGTGGGGTGGTGTGGGGGTAGTGGGGAGGTGTGTGCGTGGTGTGGGGGTAGTGGGGTGGTGTGCGGGTAGTGGAGTAGTGTTGGGGTAGTGGGGTGGTGTTTGCGTGGTGTGGGGGTAGTGGGGTGGTGTTGGGGTAGTGGGGTGGTGTTTACGTGGTGTGGGGGTAGTGGGGTGGTGTTGGGTAGTGGGGTGGTGTTGGGGTAGTGGGGTGGTGTGGGGGTAGTGGGGTGAAGTGGAGGTAGTGGGGTGGTGTTTGCGTGGTGTGGGGTAGTGGGGTGGTGTGGGGGTAGTGGGGTGGTGTTTGCGTGGTGTGGGTAGTGGGGTGGTGTGGGGGTAGTGGGGTGGTGTTTGCGTGGTGTGGAGGTAGTGGGGTGGTGTTTGCGTGGTGTGGGGTAGTGGGGTGGTGTGGGGGTAGTGGGGTGGTGTGCGGGTAGTGGAGTAGTGTTGGGGTAGTGGGTGGTGTTTGCGTAGTGTGGGGTAGTGGGGTGGTGTGGGGGTAGTGGGGTGGTGTTTGCGTGGTGTGGGGGCAGTGGGGTGGTGCGGGGGTAGTGGGGAGGTGTGTGCGTGGTGTGGGGGTAATGGGGTGGTATTTGCGTGGTGGGGGTAGTGGGGTGAAGTGGGGGTAGTGGGGTGGTGTTGCGTCGTGTGGGGGTAGTGGGGTGTGTGTTGTGAGGGTAGTGGGGTGGTATTTGCATGGTGGGGTAGTGGGGTGAAGTGGGGTAGTGGGGAGGTGTGTGCGTGGTGTGGGGGTAGTGGGGTGGTGTGGGGGTAGTGGGGTGGTGTTGGGGTAGTGGGGTGGTGTGGAGGTAGTGGGGTGAAGTGGAGGTAGTGGGGTGGTGTTGGGGTAGTGGGGTGGTGTGGAGGTAGTGGGGTGAAGTGGGGGTAGTGGGGAGGTGTGTGCGTGGTGTGGGGGTAGTGGGATGGTGTGCGGGTAGTGGAGTAGTGTTGGGGTAGTGGGGTGGTGTTTGCGTGGTGTGGGTAGTGGGGTGGGTGTTGCGTAGTGTGGGGGTAGTGGGGTGGTGTGTGCGTGGTGTGGGGATAGTGGGGTGATAAGGGGCTTGTGCCACGCATGTCATAGGAATACCGCAACTCAGCAGAAGCTCACTTAGTTGCCCGCTGCCGATCTCAGCGACTGTCCTCCTCCGGGTCCATTGACCAGGTCCAGTGCCCTCTGCTCCACGCCGGTCAGGGTCCTCAGGCCCGGTGGCCCCCCTGTGTCAACACAGAGGATGGGCAGCTGGTGGCCTTCGTGAACAGGGCACCAGGCCACAGCGGGCAGTATGGCTGTTAGCATGTGGTGCAGGGTGGGCCGCGAGCAGACCACCAGCAAGTGGGGTCGATCTTCATCCAGGGGTAAGGGGGATATGGTGCGGGGGATTATGGGTGTGTAGGACAGGGGTTGGTGCAACGGGCACAGTGCTGCCTACTCACCCTGGCCTCTCTGAGGAAGTAGTGCATCTTCTGGCACTGCTGGCCGGCCCATGGCGCTCACAGCCTCTGCCACCTGCGCCCAGGCCCGGTGAACGGCGGCGGGTGGCAGCCTCCTTCCCGGGAGGAACCAGGTGGCCTGCCTCTCCTCCACTGCATCCAATAGGGTTTCCAGCTCCTCATCTGGGAACCAGGATGCCATACTTCGTGCTGCCATCTTGTTGGCTGGGAGGAGTGTGTGTGCGTGTGTGTGGAGCGGAGTGAATATATGCGTCTGCAGCTTGTCAGTCTCTTGAGTGGCAATTCCGACCCCGGCAAGTCGGACACCGTTTGCCATTAGAATCGCTCGAGTTCAAAGTGGCGCCAGTGCTAGCCCATTAACGCTCCTGAATTGCTTGGGGCCAGCGCCAATTCCGTGGGCGTAGAAGTCCACCGATTCAGTCCCAGCATCAACACTAGTCTCTGAAACGGAGAATCCTAGCCCACATATTTGATCAATGCCACACCACTTTGCTAACAGCCCAATATTTCTGAAGAATATTAGACATAATTAAAGTAAGGATTTGGAGTCTGGAGTGATATGTTACTGCAGGGTGTCAACGTTAAACCTTTCTTCATAACTGCAAACATTGATGCTCAGTCGATAGTCTCTATAAATTGCTTTCCTCTCATTGTAAATGTGCCAAGTTCATGATAACAGTTGAACTAATTCTGTGGTTTACTGAGATTTGGCTATTTGTTTGAACCTGATGTTTTTAATATTTGTGTTTTTAGTTTGTTTTGTAGGTACCAGACCCCATGTCCAAGAAGCTCAGAACCGGACATGTGCCGGATTTAGGGATTTTATGGATTTTGGGTCCTAGGCCTGGCATGTACTGATAATACAAAAAGAATGGAAAATGAAGACTAAAGGGTTTTAGTCAAATTATTACCCCGAGCGCCAGCTTCAAATGTCGGCAGTTTTTTGGGTCCTTCTTGATTTTGGGACACTGGGCTGCATTCTCTGGCCCCCTAGCCGTGCGTTTTTTTCGGCCAGCGTGCTGTTGGTTGGCAGCGGGATTCTATCTTCCAGCTGCTTGTCAATGGGATTTCCCATTGAACCCACCCCACGCCGCCGGAAACCCACGGGCTGCGCTGCCGAAACGAAAAGTGAATTCCGGCCACTGGATAAGGAGTCCGGTATCTGTGTGTATGAACACATCAACATCTCAATATTCTTCATTCTGCTTGGAAGAGTCAAATGAAAGTGATATGCTGAGTAAAAGCATCCTAATTTCTTAATTACTGTATTTGTGAAGGAAAAATGAACTATTTAACTTGAATTAATTATAATTACCTGCCATTGGAAACCATGATTTTATTCACAGATGTTTACAAATAAATTTCATCAACAGTTCCATTGTGTTACTTATGTTGATTTGCATGAATATTTAAATATTATTTCTGCAACAGTTTTCCATCTCACTCTCAACCTAGCAAAAACGTCTTGTTGTCTGTGTATGCACATGAATGAATGAAATGAAAAATCGCTTATTGTCACGAGTAGGCTTCAAATGAAGTTACTGTGAAAAGCCCCTAGTCGCCACATTCCGGCGCCTGTTCGGGGAGGCTGGTACAGGAATCGAACCGTGCTGCTGGCCTGCTTGGTCTGCTTTAAAAGCCAGCGATGTAGCCCAGTGAGCTAAACCAGCCCCTAGTGTTTAGTGAATTGGTCACTTGAATGGTTAAATGTTAAATCCCTTTCATTCATTTGTCACTAGAAGTCTCACTGAAAATTGCTGTACTCGGAAACATCTGGGTATCCATTTACATCTGTACACCGCATTGTACCAACACTCATTTCCTCTATTCCTTCTCTCAGTTCCATAAAAAGTTTGCTAGGATTGGCTCATGTTGGATCTGTTGACCACTTCAACAATGATCTCTCATTCCCATAGTTTCCCATTTTTTTCTGTTCCAACATTTGATTATTTGATATTATGGATCGAGTTTTATGACCCCTCCCATCAGCGGGACTTTACTATCCCGCCAACATCAGTGGACTGTTGAATGGCTCGCTGCCAATTACGGCCCCGCCCCCACCACCTAAAGTGTATTTCACATTGCATACTCATTCCTGTGTGGAATGCTGAACACTTGTCATAGAGCAAGACAATGTGACTCCAAAAAGCTTCTCACAGTAAAAACAGGGGATACAGATTTGGGCGGCATGGCGACCCAGTGGCTAGCACTGCTGCCTTACAGTGCCCGGGTTCAATTCCGGTCTTAGGTAATAATAATAATAATAATCGTTTTATTGTCACATGTAGGCTTCAATGAAGTTACTGTGAAAAGCCCCTAGTCGCCACATTCCAGCGCCTATTCGGGGAGGTCAGTAACGGGAATTGAACCCGCGCTGCTGCCTTGTTCTGCATTACAAGCTAGCTGTTTAGCCCGCTGTACTAAAACCGCCCCAAGTGATTGTCTGTATGGGTTTACAGGTGCTCCGGTTTCCTCCCACAAGATGTGGAGGTTAGGCAGACTGACCATGCTAAATTGCGCCTTAGTGTCCAGGGTTACGGGATAGTGTGGGGTGGATGGGGGAATGGGCATGGATACAGTGCTCTTTCTATGGGTCGGTGCAGACTCAATGGACCAAATGGCCCCCTTCTGCACTGTAGGGATTTTATACTTCCAAGTGTGACAACTTTCAGGAAGACTTCCGAGGATGAATGAATAACAGAGATTTAATATCTAGGTTTTGAGGCATAGATTACAAAGACAGATAGTTCTGCCCCAGTTGGAATATTGTGGCCAATTCAGGGCACAACACTTGGGGAATATGTGACAACTTTGGAAGAGGTACACAGAGAGATTTACCAGAATGGCCCCATGTGGGATGATGGGAAACATTTATGGGACTAGACTGGACAAGCTGGGATGAAGCAAAGAAAGCTATGAGGAGATCTGAATGAAGTATTTGAAATCATAATGGGTATATTTAGACAAAGTAAATTAAGATAATTAATTTCCAAAGGTTGATGGGTTGATGACCGGAGGACACCAATTTAGGTGATTGGCAAATGAACCAGATTACACATGAGGAAACATTTTTATTTATTGCAACACTAGTTAGGATTTGGAATGCACTGCCTGCCAGAATGGTGAATTAAAATTCTGTGGTAGGATTCAAAAGGGAATTAAATGAAAGGTAACTGGAGGGAACTACTTTAACGATCACTGCATTACAATAGGGAACGCATTTGGGTTTTTTTCATGAAACAATTCAATATTTATTTACTTACACACAATGTTAAAGTTATTCAATCACACACACACACAAGTCAGACTACAAAGCTAGTACACACAAGACCTTAACTTCAAATAACTGGCAAGTACTGGGCAGATATGGCCTTTATCTGTGACCCGCAGTCTTGCATTTCCTGATGGTTAGTTGTTGGTCTTCATCGCCCTTGGCTCTGGTTTTCCTTCTTTTTTTTAATAAACATGTTATTGAGGTATTTTTGGTATGATGACAACAACAAAATAAACAACATACATGAAACCATAAACATAGTGCAAAAGCCTTTCATACAGGTCCCACCCTTATTGACCCCCTACTCCAATCTAAACTACTCCCCCCACCCCCCATCTGCTGACGATTGATTTCCCGCAAGAAGTCGGCAAACGGTTGCCACCTCCTGGTGAACCCTAACAGCGAACCTCTCAAGGCAAACTTGATTTTCTCCAAACAGAGAAAGCTAGCCATGTCCAATAGCCAGGTCTCCAACTTTGGGGGTTTAAATCCTTCCACTCTAATAGTATCCGTCGCCAGGCTACCAGGGAAGCAAAGGCCAGAACGTCTGCCTCTTTCTCCTCCTGGATTCCCAGGTCTTCTGACACCCCGAAAATCGCCACCTCTGGAATCGGTGCCACCCTTGTTTTTAACACCGTGGACATGATGTCTGCAAACCCCTGCCAAAATCCCCTAAGCTTTGGACATGTCCAAAATATGTGGACATGGTTCACCAGTCCTCCCTCACATTTTGCGCAGCTGTCCTCCACCCCAAAGAGTCTGCTCATCCGGGCCACTGTCATGTGAGCCCGGTGAACAACCTTAAATTGTATCAGGCGGAGCCTGGCACATGTGCAGACGTGTTGACTCTACTCAACCCGTCTGCCCATAGACCATCCTCTAACTCACCTCCCAGCTCCTCCTCCCACTTGCACTTCAGCTCCTCGGTCTGTGTCTCCTCCGACCCCATAAGCTTCTTATAAATGTCCGAGACGCTCCCTTCTCCTACACACCCTCTGGAAACTACCCTGTCCTGAATCCCCCTTAGCAGCAGGAGTGGGAAGGTTGACACCTGTTTACGAAGGAAGTCCCGCACCTGCAGATACCTGAATTTGTTTCCCTTCGCCAACCCAAACTATTCCTCCTCGGAAAGCTCCCCTCGATGAACTTATCCTCCATCCTCTCAATCCCCGCTCTGCGCCATAACCGAAACCCCCCCCGTCCATACTCCCCGGGGCAAACCGGTGATTATCACAAATTGGGGCCGAGTCCGATGCTCCCACTACTCCCACATGCCGCCTCCAGTGGCCCCAAACTCTCATGGCCGCCACCACCACTGGACTGGTGGAGTACCGTGCCGGCGGGAACAGCAGAGGGGCAGTTACCAACGCCCCCAAACTGGTGGCCTTGCATCAAGCCGCCTCCATACCCATGCCGACACCTCCCCCACCACCCACATCCTGATCATGGCTATATTAGCCGCCCAGTAATTGTTGCTAAAATTTGGCAGCGCCAGCCCGCCCTCTCCTCGACTCCGTTCAAGCATTACCTTCCTTACTCGCGGGGTCTTGCCCACCCAGACGAAGCCAGTGATCATTCTGTTGACCCGCTTAAAAAAAGCAATAAAGATGGGAAGACACTGAAATACAAATAGGAATCTCAGGAGGACCGTCATCTTCACCGTTTGCACCCTCCCAGCCAGAGACAACGGAAGCGCGTCCCATCTCCGAAAATCGTGCTTCATTTGGTCCATAAGCCGGGCCAGATTCAATTTATGCAGCCGGTCCCATTCCCACGCCACTTGGATGCCGAGGTACCTGAAGCTTCCCTTTAGTAACCTAAACGGCAGCTCTCCCAGTTGCCTCTCCTGTCCCCTCGCCCGGACCACAAACATCTCACTCTTTCCCATATAAAGCCCCTAGTCGCCACATTCCGGCGCCTTCCCGTACCAGCCTCCCCGGACAGGCGCCGGAATGTGGCGACTAGGGGCTTTTCACAAGTAACTTCATTGAAGCCTACTCGTGACAATAAGCGATTTTCATTCATTCATTCATTATGCACGTGTGAGTAGGAGAACCTCCTTCACCCTCGGCTGCCCAAATCTCCATGGATCCATCCCCCCCCCCCCCCCCCCCCCCCCACCGAACAGCTCCATGAACCCTCCTCGTTCCTTTGCCATTGCTGGAACCCTGCCCGTTTTTGCGCTTGACCGGTCCAAGCCAGGGTCCATGACTGAGCTGAAGTCCCCTTCCATGACCAAACTGTGTGGGTCCAGGTCCAGTATCTTCCCCAACATCCTCTTTATGAACTCCACATCGTCCCAATTTGGTGCATACACATTTACTAATTACCTGCACCCCATCTATCTTCCCACTGACCATAATGTACCGACCTCCCACGGCCGAGACTATTCTACCTGCGTCAAACACCACCCCCTTATTGATCAGGATCTCTACCCCTCTAGCCTTTGAATCTAGTCCCGAGTGAAAGACTTGACTGAGCCAACCTTTCCTCAATCTAATCTGGTCAGTAACTCTAAGGTGCGTTGCCTGCAACATTACCACATCCGCCTTCAATCCCCTAAAATGCACGAACACACGTGCCCTTTTGACCGGCCCATTTAACCCTCGAACATTCCAGGTGATCAGCCAAGTTGGGGGGGGGCTCATTGCCTCCTCCCCTTCGCCGATCAGCCATCCCCTTTTTTAGGCCCATCTCCAGCCCGTGCTCCACACCTCCACCGGTCCATCCCCAGGCAGCCCCTGCCCCCAACCTCCTCTCTGTCCCTCAGCCAAAGTCCCTCCCTCGTCAGCAGAACATCCACCCCCCCAGTAACAACACACTGTAGCCCAACCCCTTTACTAAACCAAACATGCACACCTCCCACAGCGCTTCCGAGAACTAGCTGATACAAACAAACTCCAACATCAAACAATCCCCACACAATTGCCCAACAGAAAAACGGCAAGATCAAAACAAGCACCCCTCCATCCCTCAACAGTGCAAATAAAAACCTTAACTCACTCAGCTCTACCGCTGGTTCCAAATCAATGCAAATGGCATCACAAACAGCTTCCACGAAACGCAAAACTGGAAAGCTTTACAAAAACAGAGAAACAAAAAGAAAAAACAAAACTGAACGTTGCAGCCCATATCTTATTAAATAAACAAATTGCCCTATTTCCCTTTAGCAGAGCTTATAACCAGAGTGTGAATACACCCCCAAAGGCACGTGTCTATTGCCGGTCGATGTGCCAGTCTGAACATCTCTGAAAGGCCGAGCACAAACAGTGGAAAGAGTGGACCAAAATCAGATCATCCCACCGACCCTCCCTACCAACCCCCACCTGCCCCACCTGTCGCAGGGTGTGTGGATCCAGTCACCTCAGGACCCATAGCCCCAGAGTGGTGAAAGTCACCATTGATCCCAAGGGACTGCCTTAGGGAAAGGAGGAGGAGACGATGTGCCAGAGTGGACCAGATTGAATATCACCTCGTTTATTATCCAGCATCTGGCTGGAATTTTCCAACCCAATCAGGCCAAAATTACACCCTTTGTTTGACTCCTTGATCAGTACATTTGATCTGACAGTTAACAGAAGGAGCTGCCAGGGCCTTGATGCAGGTATTATAAAATAGTGATCTTATTGTGGCTGCTCGTCTGAGAATTGATGGTGTAACTGGAGCATGTAATCCAGTCGCCAAACCTGCCTCAGTTTTACAGTCAGGTTGGTTTACACCCAGTAGATATAAAGACAGTCAAGAGGGTTGGTTGAATCTTTCCACTCAGCCAGAAACAAAACCATTCGGTTTGCTAGCACAAACTTTTAATCAGTGCAGCAAATACTTCTAATCAATACACTTCCTAGGAAAACTGAAATCCATATTTCTACTGAAAAACTGATGCAAGCTGAGCTGTTAATCTCTGTTGCACACTTGTGTCACAGAAACAATGTAAATAAGTTGCCTCAGCGACTTGTATAACAAGCCCTGAAATAAGATAGACTCCCATTGGGAGCCTCTTCATACCTGCCCAGACTGGGTGTAGTAAATGGAAAATAACAGCGGAGAACTCCTATTTTAAAATAAACGATTAACTAAATCAAATGAATTGTGAAACAAATTAATGGGATCGCCCTGTGGGGGGGGGGGGGGGGGGGGGGATTTTAATTGCTAATTTTTTTCGACGCTGGCAGTCTTAAAAACCTAAAGTCAAATCCTCATATTTCGAATTCTCCCAAGGTTTGCCAAGTGTTATTCCTAATAACCCTGCACGTTTCAGTCGGGTCCCCCTCTGATGTTTAATGCGCACAAAAACTTCAACCTGAAATTAAGATGGTGCTCTGCACCTCCGTCCAGTACAATGGTTGTCTACAAATGTTGTACTACATGTCTCGCAGAATAGTTGGATGTTTGCCAGGGATCTGGGTCGTGTCGGTTTCCTGCGATTATGAGGAACTAAGTCACTGAAGGAAGGAAAGGGGAGGGCCTGCTGCTGTGTGTGTTTTTGCAAAGTCATCGCAAAAGACACAGAAACCTTTGTACCTGTGGGGATCAGGTGGCCTTGTAACCGACATCCGTTCGCTCAGAGTTCTCCAGCAAGCGACCTGTTCTCAGCAAGGATGGCTCAGAGCGTCAAGTCCTTCTACGACCTCAGCGCCTTCAACCTGGAGGGCGACAAGTTGGACTTCAATGTCTTCCGCGGCCGGGTGGTCCTGATCGAGAACGTGGCTACCCTCTGAGGCACGACCACAAGGGACTTCACCCAGCTCAACGAGCTCCAGAACCGCTACCCGCACCGCTTCGTCGTGCTGGGCTTCCCTTGTAACCAGTTCGGCTTCCAGGTGAGTCCCAGCCCCACACGCCTCAGCATCTCAATCCCACACGCACCAGCTCACCCCCCCCCCCCCCCCCCCCAGTCCTCACCCCCCCCCCCCCCAGTCCTCACCCCCCCCCCCCAGTCCTCACCCCCCCCCCCAGTCCTCACCCCCCCCCCAGTCCTCACCCCCCCCAGTCCTCACCCCCCCCCAGTCCACACACCCCCCCCGCCCCCAGGGCCCCCCACCCCCCCCCCCCCCCCATTCCTCACCTCCCCATTCCTCACCTCCCCATTCCTCACCTCCCCATTCCTCACCTCCCAATTCCTCACCTCCCCATTCCTCACCTCCCCATTCCTCACCCCCCCATTCCTCACCTCCCCATTCCTCACCCCCCCCCCATTCCTCACCCCCCCACTCCTCACCCCCCCCAGTCCTCACCCCCCCAGTCCTCACCCCCCCAGTCCATCACCCCACCCCAGTCCTCACCGCCCCCCCCCTCACCCCCCCATCCTCACCCCCCCCAGTCCTCACCCCCCCCAGTCCTCACCCCCCCAGTCCTCACCCCCCCATCCTCACCCCCCCCAGTCCTCACCCCCCCCCCCAGTCCTCACCCCCCCAGTCCTCACCCCCCCCAGTCCTCACCCCCCCCCTCCTCACCCCCCCAGTCCTCAACCCCCCCAGTCCTCACCACCCCCAGTCCTCACCCCCCCCAGTCCTCACCTCCCCCCCAGTCCTCACCCCCCCATCCCCCCCCAGTCATCCTCCACCCCCCCAGTCGTCCCCCCCCCCCTCTCCCCCCCCCCCCCCAGTCGTCCTCCCCCCCCCCCCAGTCGTCCCCCCCCTCCCCCCTCCCCCCCCCCCCCCTCCCCCCCCCCAGTCGTCCTCCCCCCCCCAGTCGTCCTCCCCCCCCCAGTCGTCCTCCCCCCCAGTCTCCTCCCCCCCCATCCGTCCTCCCCCCCCCCTCGCCTCCCCCCCCATTCGTCCTCCCCCCCCAGTCGTCCTCCCCCCCAGCTGTCCTCCCCCCCCAGCCCTCCCCCCCCTCCCCCTCCCCCCCCCAGTCCTCCTCCCCCCCAGTCCTCCTCCCCCCCCAGTCCTCCTCTCCCCCCCCCAGTCCTCCCCCCCCCCCTCTCCTCCCCCCCCATCCTCCTCCCCCCCATCCTCCTCCCCCCCCAGTCCTCCCTCCTCCCCCCCCCAGTCCTCCTCCCCCCCCATCCTCCTCCCCCCCCAGTCCTCCTCCCCCCCAGTCCTCCTCCCCCCCCCAGTCCTCCTCCCCCCCCAGTCCTCCTCCCCCCAGTCCTCCTCCCCCCCAGCCTCCTCCTCCCCCCCAGTCCTCCTCACCCCCCCAGTCCCCTCCTCCCCCCAGTCCTCCTCACCCCCCCAGTCCTCACCCCCCCCAGTCCTCACCCCCCCCTCCTCACCCCCCCCCTCCTCACCCCCCGTCCTCACCCCCCCAGTCCTCACCCCCCCGTCCTCACCCCCCCCTCCCACCCCCCCCCATCCTCATCCCCCCAGTCCTCACCCCCCCCAGTCCTCACCCCCCCCCCTTCCTCACCCCCCAGTCCTCACCACCCCCCCCCATCCTCACCCCCCCCGTCCTCACCTCCCCATTCCTCACCTCCCCATTCCTCACCTCCCCCATTCCTCACCCCCCCCATCCTCCCCCCCCCCACTCCTCACCCCCCCCCTCCAGTCTTCACCCCCCCCTCCAGTCTTCACCCCCTCCAGTTCTCACCCCCTCCCTCCAGTCCTCACCCCCCCCCTCCAGTCCTCACCCCCCCCCTCCAGTCCCTCACCCCCCCCCTCCCTCCAGTCCTCACCCCCCCCTCCCTCCAGTCCTCACCCCCCCTCCCTCCAGTCCTCACCCCCCCTCCCTCCAGTCCTCACCCCCCCTCCCTCCAGTCCTCACCCCCCCTCCCCTCCAGTCCTCACCCCCCCTCCCTCCAGTCCTCACCCCCCTCCCCTCCAGTCCTCACCCCCCCTCCCCTCCAGTCCTCACCCCCCCCCCTCCAGTCCTCACCCCCCCTCCCTCCAGTCCTCACCCCCCCTCCCTCCAGTCCTCACCCCCCCCCTCCCTCCAGTCCTCACCCCCCCTCCCTCCAGTCCTCACCCCTTAACTTCCACGCCCCAACCTCCTCACCCAAACAAGTGTAAAAAAAAAAGAATTTGCTTCAGACTTTTTTTTGAAGTGTAAACCTTAAGTTCCCCCAACACACACACATTTATGGCTAGTTTTCTAACTATTTTAACTTTTTTAGGAAATCACTGAGTGGCCGTTCAGGGTCATTAAGGTAGATGCGTTTAGGCGGCAAGTGCAAGGACGACGCCCCCAGGGAAGTTCTCCACATCGCTGCCAACACAAACTCCCAAACACACAGTTCAGCGACTCATCCCTATTGCCAAAAAAGGCTATGCAAGTTGCAGGGAACTGGGGTTTCAGTTCGACTCACACTTTCCTTTGCCAGGAAAGTAAACGGAAGTGGTTATGAACATGGTTTCAGAACCCTAGAGTGGTGATTCACTAAAATGTCCCAGTGAAGCCCAAGGCGAACGAGAGAGAGAGAAGATAACTTGAGCTTTTATTTGGGCTGCCTGGTCCTTGTGTTCAGAGTGGGTGACCCTCTGGGTCTGGACAGGGCAGCAAGGACTGATGCAACCAGCTCCTGCGGATCCCCATCTCTGAAGTGAGGATTGGACACGAAGAGATGGACTTATTAATTGAGGTTTTACTTTTCTTAATTATTCACCAAACTCCGGCAATTTTCCTTTCTACACCCTGGTCTCTATTTACAGGCTTTTACCTACCACCCAAGCTTCCTACCAAGCCATGCTCCTCATTACAGAGTTTTTCGAAGAATCATAGAATTTACAGAGCAGAAGGAGGCCATTCGGCCCATTGAGTCTGCACAGGCCCTTGGAAAGAGAACCCTACTTAAGTCCACACCTCCACCCATCCCCGTACCCCAGTTTTGGACACTAAGGGGCAATTTAGCATGGTCAATCCACCTCACCTGCAGATCTTTGGACTGGGAGGACACGGGGAGAAAGAGAGAACTCCACACAGTCACCCAAGGCCGTAATTGAACCTGGGGCTGTGAGGCAGCAGTGCTAACCACCGTGCTGCCCAGAATTTTTGTGGTTTCATTTATTAGTATGGAAATATTTATTCCCATTAACTTTTCACATGTATCTTTGAAGAAACACTTGAACATTTTATTTTTAGATCTGTATAATATATTGAAGCTTTGGCTCAGTGAATAATTACTTAACAAATTGACACCAGAAATGTTTAAAACAGCAAAGGACTATTACATTTTCATACAAAAATTGTGCAGTCGTCTTCTGGAGAATACCCTGTGTTCACCCCTCCCCCGCCTTCTGTTGTCATCCGACAATCTATCCCCGGCTGCTGCCTCTTTCAGCATGGAGGCACAGTGGTTAGCTCTGCTGCCTTACAGCACCAAGGACCCGGGTTCAATACCGGCTTTGGGTGACAGGGTCTGTGTGGAGTTCTCACATTCTCCCCGTGTCTGCGTGCATTTCTTCCATGTGCTCCGTTTCTCTCACGGTCCAAAAATGTGCAGATTAGGTGGGGTTATAGGGATACAGCTGGGGAATGGGCCTAAGTAGGATGCCTTTTCAGAGAGTCAGTACAGACTCAATGGGTTGAATGGCCTCCTTCTGCACTGTAGGGATTATTTTAAAATAATCCTGGTTTAGCACAGGGCTAAATCGCTGGCTTTGAAAGCAGAACAAGGGAGGCCAGCAGCACAGTTCAATTCCTGTGCCAGCCTCCCCAAACAGGTGCCAGAATGTGGCGACTAGGGGCTTTCACAATAACTTCATTTGAAGTCTACTTGTGACAAGCAATTTTCATTTCATTTTTTCAAAAAAGTACTCCTCCAGATGCTGCCTCTCAGCATCATCCAAAAGCAGAGTTGGGTTTTGCAATTGAGCTGATGACGCTCAGTTCTACCTCACTATGTCCACTCCTTCACTGTTGCTGAATTTCATTGGATACATTTCATAGATGTCAGACTGTTTATCTGATATCCATTGATAGATGAGCAGAAATTTCCTCCAGTACGGATGCCTTGGAGAGGGTTAACTCTTCCACTTCTCGGATGCCTTGGAGAGGGTTAACTCTTCCTCTTCTTGGATGCCTTGGAGAGGGTTTACTCTTCCTCTTCATGTGCGAGGCTTAGTCTCATTCAATTTAAGGTGCTGCATCGGGCTCACATGTCCGGGACTAGGATGAGTAGGTTCTTTGGGGGCGAAGATAGGTGTGTCAGGAGTTTGGGGAGTCCTGCGAACCATGCCCATATGTTCTGGGCATGCCCGGCACTGGAGGAATTTTGGAAGGGGGTAGCGAGGACGGTGTCGAGGGTGGTAGGATCCAGGGTCAAACCGGGCTGGGGACTCGCGATCTTTGGGGTTGCGGCAGAGCCGGGAGTGCAGGAGGCGCGAGAGGCCAGTGTTTTGGCCTTTGCGTCCCTAGTAGCCCGGCTGCGGATCTTGCTACAGTGGAAGGATGCGAGGCCCCAAGTGTGGAGACCTGGATCAGTGACATGGCGGGGTTTATCAGACTGGAAAGGGTCAAATTCGCCCTGAGAGGATCAGTACAACGGTTCTATAAATGGTGGCAGCCTTTCTTGGACTTTCTGGCTCAGAGATAGGGAAATGGGTCAATAGCAGCAGCAACCGGGGGAGAGGGGGGGGGGAGAGAGGGGGGGGGGGGAGAGGAGGGGGGGGGAGTGGGGGGGGGGGAGAGAGGGGGGGTGTTGTCTATTTGTTCTACAGTTATTCAATTTAATATGTTGTTCATTTAATTTGTTGTTAATTTATTCTCTTGGTCATTGGGGTTGGGGGGGTGGGGAGGGTTCGCTGTACGAGCTATTACGGTTCTCGGGTGTTATGACTGTTATTGTTAGAGACCGTTGCTATTTTCATTACTGTTTGTTGTTGTATAAATACAACATTTTTCAATAAAAATTATTTTTTTTAAAAAGAAGAAATTTCCTCCAGTTAAATATTGGGAAGACTGAAGTTCCAAACACTATTTCCTAATTAATGATTTCACTGTTTCCTTGGTAACCATGATGTGCAGGTGCTGGACTGGGGTGGGCACAGTAAGAAGTCTCACAGCACCAAGTTAAAGTCAACAGGTTTATCTGAAATCACAAGCTTTCGGAGCGCTGCTCCTTCATCAGGTGAAGTGGAGGCCGGTTCACAAACACAGCATATATAGTAAGAAGTCTTACAACACCAGGTTAAAGTCCAACAGGTTTGTTTCAAACACGAGCTTTCGGAGCACGGCTCCTTCTTCAGGTGAATGGAAAGGCTTGTTCCAGAAATGTTTATATAGACACAGTCAGAGATGCCCCGGAATGCGAGCACCTGCAGGCAATCAAATCATCAAAGATGCAGAGAGAGAGGTAACTCCAGGTTAAAGAGGTGTGAATTGTCCCAAGCCAATTCAGTCGGTAGGCCTCTGCAAGTCCAGGCTTGTTGGTGGGGGCCGAATGTAATGCGACATGAATCCCAGATCCCAGATCATGTCGCATTACATTCGGCCCCCACCAACAAGCCTGGACTTGCAGAGGCCTACCGACTGAACTGGCTTGGGACAATTCACACCTCTTTAACCTGGAGTTACCTCTCTCTCTGCATCTTTGATGATTTGATTGCCTGCAGGTGCTTGCATTCCGGGGCATCTCTGACTGTGTCTATATAAACATTTCTGGAACAAGCCTTTCCATTCACCTGAAGAAGGAGCCGTGCTCCGAAAGCTCGTGTTTGAAACAAACCTGTTGGACTTTAACCTGGTGTTGTAAGACTTCTTACTGTGCTCACCCCAGTCCAACGCCGGCATCTCCACATCATGGCACAGCATATATAGGCAGAGAAGCAATTACAACAGAATTACAGATTGGAATGTGAGTCTTTACAGGTTAGCACATCTTTACAGGTACAAACGAAGCCAGGCAGGAGTGTTCCCTTCCAGTCGGGGAACACTTCAGCAGTCAAGGATCTTCAGCCTCCGATCTTCGGGTAAACATTCTCCAGTGTGGCCTTCAAGACGCACGACAACGCAGAATTGCCGAGCAGAAACTGGTTGCACGAATGAGAATGACTTCAACCGGGATCTCGGGTTCACCTCACATTACATGTAGCCCCCACCATACCGCCAGGGTTTGCAGAATCCTACTAACTGCCTGGCTTGAGACAATTCGCACATCAACTATCTATGATTATCCCCCACTCCACTCATATTGTTTGTATGTGTAATGACTTGTTTACCTGTAATGACTAACATTCCAACCATTCTTCGCATTCCACGGTAGCACAGCGGTTAGCACTGTTGTTTCACAGCGCCAGGGTCTCATGTTCGATTCCGGCTTGGGTCACTGTCTGTGCGGAGTCTGCACATACTCCCCGTGTCTGCGTGGGTTCCCTCCCATAAGTCCCGTAAGACGTGCTGTTGGTAATTTGCACATTCTGAATTCTCCCTCTGTGTACCCGAACAGGCGCTGGTTACCCGAACAGGCGCTGGATTGTGGCGACTAGGGACTTTTCACAGTAGCCTACTTGTGACAATACTAAAGGCGATATATTATATTTTTTAATTGTGTCTTGTGGATAGTGGTGAGTGAGGAGGTGAAGCATTCACGGCAGAATTCCCTGCCTTTGATCTGCTCTTGTAGCCACGGTATCTAAGTAACTGATCCCGTTTAAAGTTCTGTTGAATGGCAACCTCAAGGGTTTTGATGGCGGGGAAATTAGGCTATGGTAATGCCCGTTGAACATCAAGTGGAGATAGTTAGATTCTCTCTTGATGAATTCATAGATCTTAGAATTTACAGTGAAGAAGGCCATTCGGCCCATCAAGTCTGCACAGGCCCTTGGAAAGAGCGCCCCACCCAAGCCCACACTTCCACCCTATCCCATAACCTAGTAACCCCACGCAACATTTTTGGACACTAAGGGCAATTTAGCATGGTCAATCCACCTAACCTGCACATCTTTGGACTGTGCGAGGAAGCCGGAGCACTCGAAGGAAACCCACGCAGATACGGGGAGAACGTGCAGACTCCGCACAGACAGTGATCCAAGCCGGGAATCAAACCTGGGACCCTGGAGCTGTGAAGCAACAATGCTAACCACTGTGCTACCGAGGTGCCCCAAATTGGTCATTGCCTGGCATTCGTGTGGCATGAATGTTACTTGCCACATATCAGCTCCAGCCTGAATGTATTTCAGGTCTTGCTGCATGTGGGAATGCTTCATTATCTGAGGATTTCTGAATGCACAGTGTTCATGACCAATCATCAGCAAATAGCCACACTTCTGACCTTATGATGGTGGAAAGGTAATTGATTAAGCAGCTGAAGATGATTGGGCCAAGGACACTACTCTGAGAAACTGCTGTGGCAGTGACCTGGAGAATGAATTTGCTGTCATATAGTTTTAATGGAATAATAAACATGCATTTCTAATTTAGTTTAATTATGCATTTTCTCCATCTCTTTTTTTTTCCCCAAAAAACTTTTTAGGAAAATTGTCATAATGACGAGATACTCAATTCTCTGAAGTATGTCCGTCCTGGAGGTGGCTTTGAACCCAATTTCACCATGTTCCAGAAGTGTGATGTTAATGGTGCGCGCACGCACCCAGTCTTTGCCTACCTGAAGGAGAAGTTGCCTGTTCCTTCGGATGATCCTTCATCCTTGATGAAAGACCCCAAATTCATCATCTGGAGCCCAGTCTGTCGATCAGATGTTAGCTGGAATTTTGAGAAATTTCTCATCGGGCCGAATGGCGAACCATTCAAACGCTACAGCAAAATGTTTGAAACCATCCAGATTGAACCTGACATCCAAAGGCTATTGAAGATTGCCAAGTAAAGAATCCAAGTTAGCAGAATAAACAAGGAGGCAGAGTAACATTTCTTTATCTATCACCTTTACATATTGTAAGACAGCTGCACAATCCTTCTTGACTCATGAATACAAACCCTAAATCAAACACAGAATTTGTTTGCAGTCTGAAAAAGATTACAAGATTTCAGCCTAATCATTTGAACTCCTTGCGTGCCTTCTGTCGTCTCTTCTGCCCTCAAGCTCATTCACTACTGGTTGATCTAACTTGCCTTCTATCCTTTTCCAACTTTGTGAATCTCAGTTGCTACTGAATCTTCTTAACCCTTTAGTAAATTTCTTTCTATTCGAATAAGCACTTTTAGATTTAAAAACTGAATTTTGCAGATGTTTTCTGAAGTCATGTTTGAGAACATCACTCTTTTCTAACATCTCTGTCCATTAACTCCACTGTAAACTCTATGATTCTATGATTAAGTTGAAAACTCAAAAGAATCTTTTTGTCCACGCTAAAATTATGATAATCTGAGGTTCAGTTTTGTACACATCAGGAATTTATGCAGTCCTAGCCTCAACAGTAATCAAAAGTAACCCATCAAATACCCCAAAGTAAAACTGAGGCCATAATTCTCCAGCTGGAGGGTTCTTTTTTCCTGCTGGCAATGCACACCCACCCACGGGTTTCCCAGTGGGGTGGGCTGGCTTAAATGTCCATTGGCAAGCGGCAGAAAGAGAGAATCCCTCCGCCAGCGGATGGCACGCTGCCGAGAAACTCGTGGCTGGGGAAACCAGAGAATGCAGCCTATATGTGAACTTCTAACTAGTCAACTGCCTGTGGCATTTTCAAATTACTCTTCTGCAAACACCCAAAGGTGTCGAGAATTTGCTTTGTCTGAAATTCTGGATTGTGGAAATAGTTATACTTCCTTAGAAGTTTTTTTTTAAATAGTGCTTCCATTCTTCAGAACTTTACCGAATGAAGGTATCCTCCTAAATCCAATAGGGAAGATGCCAGAAAAACAGAGAAAGTTGCTGAACTTTCTGGATGTTACTGTTTGAAACTTCTTGGAAGTGTGGATTTTGTCAATCAAAGATAACTAGTAAAAAGGATGTCTGAAAATAAACTGTTGTGTGTGCTGTTTTTTTTTTTAGTAACGTTTCACCAATTGCAGATTTACTCAAAATTTCTCGATATAAAAACAATTTATTTACATTGATGATTCACCTTGCTGAAGATGATCGGCCGCTTATGTCTGGTCATTCTGGGTCAACAGGCCTCATTCTTTTTCATTGTTTTCCTAATTTATCCCCTGAAAATGCTTTGATTGTTTTTTGAGATCTCTAAATCTGGAGCTTTGTGGAAATCTTCATACATTTGATTTGTCTTCACGTTCCACCTGAAATTCATGATCATTTAATTGGCAAGAACCAATTGAACTACAAAGTCACAAATCAAGTGGCTATGATACTTGAACTGTCAGCTTCACATTTACTGAAGTTGCACAGCCAGAAAAAAAGGTAATACAGATATTTGCCAGCTTACATTTGATTTTAAATTAAGATTAATTTATACCACAAAGGGCCACCAGTAGGTCCTAGTTGTATCGTGGAGGAAAGGTGAAGTTCTCTGAAATAAAGACAGAGAAGGTATGCTCCAGTCAATGTGGACAACTAGAAAAACACATGTGCATCAGCGCTGAATTGGTGACACATGCTCCAGAGAGAGACTGCAGGTGGATGAGCAAATAATTAGAAACGCTTAAACTCTGGGCAAAGGGAGCCAATATGTCCTCTGACTATTAACAGTCTGCTAAGTGATAGGTACTTTCAGATAAGTACAGAAAAATAAATAATTGGCACAATTCTCTGTTTTTAAACTTCTCACTAATATTAAAATGAAATGTAACACAGACGTACAATAAAAACAGAAAATGCTGGACAAATCCAGCCAGTCTGGTAGCATCTGGGGAGAAAGAAGCAGAGTGTTATAAAATTAATTTTTCCGGGATGTGGGCTTCCAGTATTTTTTGCCCATCCCTAATTGCCCTTGAGAAAGTGGTGGGGAGGTGCCTTCTTAAACCTCTGCAGTCCAAGTGGTGTAGGTACACCCACTGTGTTGTTAGGGATGCCCTTGTCCTTTTAGATGGTAGTGGTTGTGGGTTTGGAAGATATTGCCTAAGGAGCCTTGGTGAGTTACTGCAGCTCATCTTGTGGATAGTGCACATTGCTGCTATTGTGCATAGGTGATTGTGGGAGTGAATATTTGTGGAAGGTGTGCTAATCAAGCGGGCTGCTTTGTCCTGGATGATGTCGAGCTTCTTGAGTGTTGCTGGAGCTGCCCTCACCCAGGCAAGTGTGGAATGTTCCATCACACTCCTGACGTATGCCTTGTAGATGGTGGACAGGCTTTGGGGAATCAGGGGATGAGTTACTTGCTGTAGGATTCCTAGCCTCTGACCTGCTCTTGTAGCCACAGTATTTATTTTTGTTTTATTTTTAAAAATAAATTTAGAGTACCCAATTATTTTTTTCCAATTTAGGGGCAATTTAATTTGGCCAATTTGCCTATCCTGTGTATCTTTGGGTTGCGGGAATGCAACCCACGCAGACACGGGAAGAATATGCAAACTCCACATGGACAGTGACCTCGGTGCCATGAGGCAGCAGTGCTAACCACTATGTCCCCGTGCCACAGTATTTATGTGGCTAGTCCAGCTCAGTTCTGTTCAATGGTAACTCCAGGATGTTGATAGTCGGGGATTCAGTAATGCCATTGAATGTCAAGGGGTGATGGTTGGATTCTCTCTTATTGGAAATGGTCATTGCCTGGCACTTGTGTGGAGTAAATAAAACATGCAACTTGTCAGCCCAAGCCTGGATATTATCCAGGTCTTGCTGCATTTGCACGTGTCTGAGGTGTAGCAAATCGTGCTGAACATTGAGCAATCATCAGCAAACATCCCCACATCTGACGTTCTGCTGGAAGATCATTGGTGAAGCAGCTGAAGATGGTTGGGCATAGAACTCTACCTAAGGAATTCCTGCAGTGATATCCTAGGACTGAGATGGCTGACCTCCAACAACCACAACCATCTTCCTTTGTGCCAGGTATGACTCCAACCAGTGGACAGTTTTCCCACGATTCCCACTGACTCCGGTTTGCTAGAGTTTCTTGATACAATACTCTATCAAAGCTGTCTTGATGTCAAGACTTTGTCACCTGGGGCAGCACGGTGGCCTAGTGGTTAGCACAGCTGCCTCTCAGCACTGAGGTCCCAGGTTCGATCCTGGCTCTGGGTCACTGTCGGTCTGGAGTTTGCACATTCTCCCCGTGTCTGTGTGGGTTTTGCCCCCACAACCCAAAAATGTGCAGAGTAGGTGGATTGGCCACGCTAAATTGCCCCTTAATTGGAAAAAATAATTGGGTAATTAAATTTATATGAAAAAAAGACTTCACCTCACCTCTGGAGTTCAACTCCTTTGTCCATGTTTGAACTAAGGTCAGAAGCTGAGTTCATTTGACTCTTCTACAGAACTGAAGAGGGATATAAATGTAATGAATAATATAACTAGAAGGTCAGGGTAAGTCTGAACCAAGGAGATGAAGGGAGTGTCAATGGTGTCATTAAGGTCTAAAGAAATGCTAATAGTGGCATGAAGGTAATGTAACAGTCAATAAGATGTGCATCAGGTCGGTCAATATTTATAAGAAAGAAAAGTTAACATTTTGACGTCAAAACATAAAGCTAATTTCAATTAAGTCTTGGAAATTTGAAGTATATTTTGGTCCACAATCACTTGCTGTCCACAACATAATTTTTTATTATTCGTTCATGGGATGTGGGCATTGTTGGCTGTGCCAGCATTTATTGCCCATCCCTAATTGCCTTTGAGGGGCAGTTACGAATCAACCACATTGCTGTGGGTCTGGAGTCACATGTTGGCCGACCAGGTAAGGATGGCAGCTTTCCTTCCCTAAAGGACATTAGTGAACCAGATGTGTGTTTCTTTTTGTGACAAGCAATGAATGATTTCATGATCGCCACCAGACCAGTGCTGGCAGAGTGTCCACACACATTGCATAGTCGGGCTGGTTTAGCTCACTCGGCTAAATCGTTGGCTTTTCAAGCAGGCCAGCAGCACAGTTCGATTCCCGTACCAGCCTCCACGGACAGGCGCCGGAATGTGGTGACTAGGGGCTTTTCACAGTAACTTCATTGAAGCCTACTCGTGACAATAAGCGATTTTCATTTTTTTCATTTTCATTATAAGATTAGAAACCAGTATTACCATCTTCCTGAAAATGTGATGAATCATTCATATTTAAATTCATTTAATGTTGCCAGTTTGTGATGGATAGGAAAAGAAAATAATTATTTATGTTAATAGATTGATACTAATGGTATTCTAACAGGTTTAAGATATCGAAGTGTCAAAGTAACTGAAAAAGTAGAAATCACAATCAGTAAAATTAATAGTAAGAAGAAATCTATATGGGAGTGCTGAGCTACGGAGATAAAGTAAGAAGCTCCATTTTATGAAGTAAATTTTCCATTAACAGTGAGCACAGAAAATGCAAACAGTTCAAATACAACTTGTAAAACAGGCTCAACAATGGACAATGAATCATTTGTGGCTTTGGTGCTGTTTATCCAATCAGTAATGGCTGGCCATTTATCTCATTATGCGTTTATTTCATGGTATTTGATTTTTCATATTTGAGTTTCATCTGTAATTCTTTGTTTTCAAAGCACAGGGACCAGGAAAATCCCTGAAGGAAACATTATTGTGTTGTGCGTTATTTGCCTGAAAGTTCAATTAAGCAGCACATCATAAATAGGAACGCTGAGGCTAGGAAAAGAAATGCCTGACAGAAGGAAAAATACAGATTCTTCAGCACTAAACTTTGATCAAGTTCATAACCCTAAAAAGGTGGCCTTTATCTGTACTGTCAACTGCTGTAAGCAATATGAATCTGGAAACAAATATTGTTGGCTCGATACTTATTGTATTTCATCAAATCCAGGCCCTGTGAGCAGTAGACATGTGAAAAATAAATAATACCGTTTTCCCCATGTAGAAAAGTATTTTTTAATCTGGCTCACTCTACAAATTGTTAAGAAAAGTGTAAGATTGTCATAGACCATTTCTTCAGAAACTGTTATTATTGATTCATTATGGCATGACAGTGTTCCTCTAAACATGAACACCCAGAAATTGGACATTGCCTTCTGAACACCAGATGCCAAGTTGTTTATCATCCTGTTCTATTGTCTCTTTTCCCTATCTCAGAACTGCCCTGTGCTATGGGCGGGGAGAGATGTGGGACAATTTTCCACTTTTCTCACCACTCGACTGACCGCAACAAGATTTAAGAGAAAGAGTGTTTTAGTCTTTTAGTGCTGTGACTTCAAAGAATAGACAAGGTCAATATGCAGCACTGATCTCTATGTTTTCCAATGCGAGGCCCAATAATGGACCATCTCAATACCAGGTTAGACAACTAATATTGCCGGTCCTTGTAGTGATATCGTGGTTGTGTTGTAATTCCCCGACTGACCACCAGAAGTCTCATTAGTCTATAAGTGAATGTTAGAGTCAGGTGACCTCAGACTGATTAGGGAGCTGGGAGAGAGGTTGCTTCTGCATGTTCGTACTATTATTCATCTGTTGTTTTGTATATATTTGACCCCAGTTAATGTTAATAAATCATTTTTAGCTTTAACTACAAGTGTTCTTGTAATATAAATCAGGCCATCAGTCAAGAGCATTACATGGTTGCAGGGTTAGATGGTGTTAAACACTGAGAAAAACTATCAGCTAGCCACATGGTCCACAGAAATTTGAAGATTTTGCAGACTGCAAGAATGAACTACATTGAGTCGTTGAAGCCACCAATGAGTCTCAGAATTCATGGTATTTTGGACAACAACTGGCGTGTGTTTAAACAACAATTTAATCGGTTTCTTACTGCAGTAGATTCAGGAGGCCAATCAGGTTCGCGTACGGTAGCGATGTTCCTCACAGCGACAGGGCCCAAAACAATTCCTGTGTTTATCATGTTTAAATTTGAAAAAGATGAAGATAGTAAAAATTTGAAAGAAGTAATTTGAAGATTTGATGAACATTGCACCCCCAGAAAAAATGAAATTTATGAATGCTATGTTTAAATCGCGTTTACAGAAGAGTCCATAGATCATTTCATCACTGATTTAAAGTTAATAGTTAAAACCTGTAATTTTTGTGCAGTGGAATCTTCCATGATTCTGGACCAAATTGTGTTTGGTGTGAATAAAAATAAGCTGAGGGAACGGTTGCTGAGGGAATTGGAGCTGTCTTTGGTACAAACAGATAAGGTTTGTCAGGCTCATGAACTAGCAGCACAGCGTTCTATAATGTTTCTCAGTAATGGTGGTGTCTTCCCTTTTTCCAAAAAGACTGGAAACTTTCAAAAAAAAGACAGGAAATTCCTGCAGCACACCAACAAACAGTTTAAAGATCAAGACAAAGTATTTCTATGTAAAACATGTGGTCAAAGGCACAAACTAAGGCAGTGTCCAATGTTTGGCAAGTTTTGTTCCAGATATAAAGGAAAAAATCACTTTGCACAGAATTGTTACTCTAAGCTCAACCCCACATCAGTCAGCACAGAGGAAGACACAGTATTCAGTGATGAAACATCATTGTTTGTTGGAGTAATAACAGAGAAGGATAATTTTTTGGAACATCAAAAAATTCTCCAGCCCTTAAAAAATGCAAACTGATACTCCAATAAATGCAGTTGATGAGGACAAATGGCTGCTACCACTTGAAGTGAATGGTACAGTGGTCCAATTGAAGGTTGACACTGGTGCCAAAGCCAATTTAATTAGCGTGACTAACTTTAAAAATCTAAAAATTCAGCCAATTAGAAGAAATCACAAAATATCTCTGAAAGATTATAATGGTTCAAGCATTAAATCTTGGTGCTTGTGACCTGAGTGTAGTGGTGAAGAACACAGTTTATTCCATCCCAGTCTGTATTGTACCCGAGGACTTTGATTCATTACTCAGTGATGAGTTCTGTGAAGAATTGGGTCTAGTGCAATTGTTATATAGCATCCACAAAGGATTGGATCAACACTCCAACGATTCTGAGAACACTATCAGCAAATTCAGCGATGTGTTCATTGATTTTTGTGCACTACCAATCGCCAACGAGACACAATTTAAAGAAGGTGTATTATCTAAAGCATCAATACAAAATACTAGTAGTGAAGTTGCTGAAGATGTAAATCTGCGTGTCATTCTCATTTCTACTCGACCACTCATATCAGATACGAAACCACAAGTTTTCAAGAAGATAGAAGAACCTACCAATGGGAAATTCCATGGCATTTGTGAAACAAAAAAATGGTGATGCTCGTATAGGCATGGATCCCAAGGAAAAAAGTGTACAAATTGTAAAACAATCATTACAGAAAGCAATGGACAGCTAATCTGATCCATATCTCACAAAACCATGTTACAAAGCATCACCATTGTCACATGGTAGATCGGCAGCAGAGTTATTCATGAATAGAAGGTTCCATACTTGGAAAAGAAGGAAAATGCAGTGGTACTGCAGGAAATGCAAAACAAAAGCAGTTCTATGATAGAGTGTCTAGAACCTTACCACCTCTGAGTAGTGATGACATTGTAAGAGTAGAAGAATCAGGCAATTGGTCGAAAAAAGCCATTGGACTTGAAGAAGTAGCACCTTGTTCCTACAATATACAGACAGAGGAAGTGTTGGTTTTAAGGAGAAATTGTCACGCGCTCTTGAAAACCAGAGAAGACTTTCACAACAACGTGATGCATGACAAATCTACGTCAGAATCAACGTCAGCTGCAGTGTCAGATAGTTCAGCAATTCCTGAGCATGAGAATGTAATGGAGAACATTGAATCTACAAGTTCTGAGCAGCAAGGTCAAACTTTGAGAAAACCAACCAGAGTCAGAAGACAACCTGACCAACAATTTGTAGATGTGGACGATATGTATATATGAAAAATGAAATGAAAATTGATTATTGTCACAAGTAGGCTTCAATGAAGTTACTGTAAAAAGCCCCTAGTCGCCACATTCTGGCACCTGTCCGGGGAGGCTGGTACGGGAATCAAACCGTGCTGCTGGCCTGCTTGGTCTGCTTTAAAAGCCAGCGATTTAGCCGAGTGAGCTAAACCAGCCTGTGTGAGTAGGAGAACCTCCTTCACCCTCGGCTGCCCAAATCTCCATGGATCCCCCCCCCCCCCCCCCCCCCCCCCCCCCCCCCGAACAGCTCCATGAACCCTCCTCGTTCCTTTGCCATTGCTGGCACCCATATATGCTTGTTCTTGTGTTTGTGTGTGTGTGTATGTATATATTTGTTAAATCAGTTTGTAAAATTTTTTAAAATGAATACTGTTAGAGTCACAGGCTCATGATATCACTTGTAAATATACTGATGATAATGCATTAATTTATTCCTTCAAAGAAAAGGGGATGTAGTGATATCATGGTTGTGTTGCAATTCACTAACTGACCACTAGGACTCTCATTAGTACATAAGTGAGTGTTAGAGTCAGTGAACCTCAGACTGACTAAGGAGAGAGGTTGCTTGTGCATGTTCAAACTATTTTTCATCTGTTGTTTGTATATATTTGATCCGCAGTTAATGTTAATAAATCATTTCCAGCTGTAGCTACAAGTGTTCTTGCAATATAAATCAGGCCATCCGACAAGAACATTACAGTCCTCACCTGACTTGCAATCGACATCACCTCCCATGATCCAACAGTAACACCATTAGCTTCCTACCTTCGTAGCTGGAACAGTTTACTAGGGATGGGCACTTTATACTTTTTCCACACACAGGGCCCATCTCCATCTCCACAGCCAGTTTGCTTCTGGGATTGATGGGCCCAACTTTGCCCCGCACCCTCTCTCCGGAAACAGAAGCATGATTAGTTTCTTTATTTGAAATTTCATCTTCATGGAGCCGAAATTGTCATTTAAAATTTCTTCCATTGAGGGGAGTCAATTAACAACTGGGAAGATCATTTGCATTTTAAGTAACTTTCCAGAGATACTTTCAGATATGTCTGTCTGTACAGAAACTACAAGAGAAGTCACCTGACTCTCTGGACTCCATTTTGTGAAGGTACTGAGACAATATTCCATGTTTTTTTAATATAAATTTAAAGTACCCAAAACATTTTTCCAATTAAGGGGCAATTTAGCATGGCCAATCCACCTACCCTGCACATCTTTGGGTTGTGGGGGCGAAACCCATACAAGCACGGGGAGAATGTGCAAACTCCACTCGGACAGTGACCCAGAGCCGGGATCGAACCTGGGACTTCAGCGCCATGAAGCTGCAGTGCTACCCACTGCACCACTGTGCTGCCCTCCATGTTGCTTTTTAAAAGTAAAATGTCCATCTTCCAATAAGCTTCATGGACATATGACATGACTGCAACACCTGTCTATCTCATATCACAATGATGTCACAAAAATAAGTAAACGGGCATGAGTCTCAGATGCTGCATTTTCAGCCAAAATTAAACAGCACCGGTCAGCTAAATTGGACCCCAACACATTACACCCTAAGTATTCTGGGAGCAAGCATCTTTAATTATTTCTAGTCACAGTAAATCCATAAGCAAAAATAAGTTGCAACTTCAATCCTATGAGTTCAAACTGAATTTTAATCTTACCTTTATGAACAACTAAGGTATCTTTCACTGTCTAGCAACCATCAACAGCTTTAGAAACAATCATTGTTTCTTTGCGGTGATAAGGGGAAAATGGAATGGTCTCTGTGGATAGTGCATGATCTACTGCAAAATTGTTCTTGCTTTGAAAAATTAATCAACTGGGTTCGGTTAACAGAGGTGACAAGGTGACTTCATGTCTGCCAGACACAGAACTCACACAAATGTATGACTCACGGCTCGCTGATGGGAAAATTGCTAAGATAATATCCAAAAGTACACATGATTACCATCTTAAGTCATTTCCGGGAATCAGTTAAGTCACCTAGGTAGATGTGGCTATCTTACAATCTATCAAATAAGAGATGATTCAACCCCTTTTGCAGAAATTATAGTACGGTCTGTAGCTCAAGCAGGCTACTTGAATCCAATTTTTACAAAATAACTTCTAAATTGGGGACTGAAGGGCCAATGTGTGTTGAACATCCCTGACACCAAGAAGCCACGAAACTGATGTTACAAGTAGCAGACTTTATGGCCTGGACTTTCACTACCGAGGTGAGTAACTCAGTGAATTTCTCAACTCGCCATACCTGCCTTATTAGGAAGACCCCTTCTGCATGATCATTGTTCCCAGGGAGAGGGTGTGGGACAGTGTTGGGCTCACCAACCCCAGGCTGGATGTAAAGATGGATCCTGCGTTTGGAACAGTATAAAGAGCCTCCCCCCGAGTAAGCTGTTCCTGCTTTGAAGGCAGGGAGCTAATGGTGTTGCTGCTGGATTGTGGGAGGAGATGTCTATCACAAGACAGGTGTGGACCAACAGTATTAGCTGTCTAACTGGTTACTGGTATTGTTAAGAGATCGTCCATTATTAAGCCTCCCATTTGAAAACATAGAGGTCAATGCTGCATATTGACCTTGTATAATTGCGGTGCACGCCGTAATAACAAGGCTGCCAAAGCTTCACAAGACCAGCCATGGAACCAGCAGCATCTTGGTATCATCAAATGCATTAATTCAGATGAGCATAACATCTCGGGCTGGATTGTTGGGCAGATCTGGCAGAAACTTTGCCATTCCCAACTACTCTTTGCTATCAGAGTTGTGAACACAGCCCAGTCTATCTCGCAAACCCACTCCCATCCATTGACTGTCTACACTTCCCCTGCCTTGGGAAAGCAGGCAGCATAATTTATTGTTCTTTGCATGGATGGATGGGTATAGAGGGATACGGCACAAGGAAGTGCTCAGGGTTTTGGCCAAGTGTGGTGATAACCACTGTAGACATGCATACTTGCAGTAGGGGGATGTATGGCTGTACCTGTAATACAGGTTCCTCCGGTAAGCCCCTGCCGGCTAGCTCCGCCCACAGGGAGCTTGTGTATAAATATGCGTGTGAGTCACTCAGACCCTAGTCTTCAGTTGCAGCCGGAGGAATAGCATCACACAGCAATAAAGCCTCTATTGTACTTGTCTCTCGTCTTTGAGTATAATTGTTAGTGACACAATTTATTGCTGTGTGATTGGCCATACACCATGGACATCAGAATCAAGCCTGACCGTCTGCAGCTGGATCCGCAGTCACCTCACGCCAGGAAAGACTTTGTTCACTGGCTTGCAGTTTACGAGGCCTATATCTCTTCAGCGGACCCTCCCCCGACGGAAGCTCAGAAAAAGCAACTCCTGTACTCGAGACTTAGCTCCAGTGTCTTTCCGCTAATTCGGGATGCGCCTGAATACACCAGACCTATGGAACTGCTCAAGGAGAACTATGCACAATCGACGAACACCCTGTTTGGGAGGCATCAACTCTCTACTCGCGTCCAGCAACCGGGTGAGTCGATTGAGGACTTCTGGAGGGCCCTTATACCTCTGGTACGAGACTGCGACTGCCGGGCCCTCACAGCCACGGAACACTCTGACTTACTCATGCGGGATGCCTTTGCTACAGGCATTGCATCGGACCCCATCCGGCAACAACTGCTGGAAGGGCCGCCCTCGACCTCGCGGCCACAAAGGCCCTGGTGCTTTCAATGACGGCCGCCTCCCGTAGTGCGCGATCTTACTCCGCTTGCCGCTCGGTCCACCCGTCCTGGACTCCGCAAACAGCCCCCCAGGCTCACCGGTCCTACCCCTCGTGGACCCCGCAACTGGCCCCCCCAGCAGCCGCACCCGCGCACTACGCCTGCACTGCTTGCCGCACTGCACTCCCTGGGGGTCTCCACTGTTACTTCTGCGGTCAGCAGAAGCACCCCCGCCAATGCTGCCCGGCCCGCACTGCAACCTGCAAAGCTTGTGGCAAGAAAGGTCACTTTGCAGCGGTGTGTCAGTCCCGGACGGTTGCCGCTATCACGCCACCGTTCCCCTCGCCTCAGCGGATCGCACAATGGGCCTGGCCGTCCGCTTCCCCCGACCCCACGTGCGATCAGTGGGCGCCGCCATCTTTTGCCGCCCCCGCCATGTGCGATCCATGGGCGCTGCCATCTTCATCCCCCACCTCCATGTGCGTTCCATGGGCGCCGCCATTTTGTCCGCCGCCATCTTCTCCCACACAGGTACTCCAGACGCCATCATTTTGTCCTCCCCCCGGGACGGGGCCATGGGACACGGGTCGCTACCGCTCCTCATCAGACTCATTTGACTCGACGGCTGATCGTCCGCTACTCGTCTCCGTTACGCTCGACCAGTCGCGTGCTCGCAACCTGGCACCCTCTTCCACAACGGTGCTGGTCAATGGCCACGTGACCTCCTGCCTCATCTACTCCGGCAGCACCGAGAGCTTCGTCTACCCGGACACGGTAAGGCGCTATTCCCTTGCGGTCCATCCCGCCAACCGGCAGATCTCTCTCGCCTTCGGTTCCCACTCTGTCCCGATCCGGGGTTTCTGCCTGGTTAAACTTACTGTACAGGGCGTGGAATTCGACCGTTTCCGTCTGTACATTCTCCCCAGCCTCTGTGCATCACTCTTACTAGGCCTGGATTTCCAATGCAATCTCCAGAGCCTCACCCTCAAATTCGGCGGACACCTACCTCCCCTCACTGTTTGCGACCCCACGACCCTCGAGGTCGAGCCTACCTCCCTCTTTGCCAATCTGACCGCAGATTGCAAGCACATCGCCACCAGGAGCAGACGGTACAGCACCCAGGACAAGGCCTTCATCAGGTCCGAAGTCCAGCGGCTGCTTCGGGAGGGTATCATCGAGGCCAGGAACAGCCCTTGGTCAGCCCAGGTGGTAGTGGTTAAGACCGGGGAGAAGCACAGGATGATCGTCGACGACAGCCAGACCATCAACCGATACACACAGCTCGACGCGTACCCCCACCCCCGCATTTCTGATATGGTCAATCAGATTGCACAGTAACGGGTCTTCTCTACTATTGACCTGAAATCCGCCTACCACCAGCTCCCCGTAAATCGGACCGTCCCTACACTGCCTTTGAGGCAGGCGGTCGTCTGTACCAATTTCTTAGGGTCCCCTTCGGCGTCACGAATGGAGTCTCGGTATTTCAACGTGAAATGGACCAAATGGTTGACCGGTGCGGACTGCAGGCCACCCTCCCATACCTCGACAATGTCACCATCTGCGGCCATGACCAGCAGGACCATGATGCCAACCTTTCTAAATTCCTCCACACCGCATCTCTCCTTGATCTCACGTACAACAAGGAGAAGTGCGTGTTCCTCACAGACCGCTTAGCAATCCTCGGCTACGTAGTCCAAAACGGTCTACTGGGGCCCGACCCCAACCGCATGTGCCCCCTCATAGAGCTCCCCCTTCCCCACTGCCCCAAGGCCCTCAAACGCTGCCTTGGGTTCTTTTCTTATTACGACCAGTGGGTCCCACAATAGGCGGACAAGGCCCACCCACTTATCCAGTCCACACATTTTCCCCTCTCGGCCGAGGCACAACAGGCCTTCGCCCGCATTCGATTTGACATAGCCAGGGCCGGGATGCACGCAGTAGACGAGACACTGCCTTTCCAAGTAGAAAGCGATGCTTCAGATGTCACCCTTGCTGCCACGCTGAATCAGGCAGGCAGACCCGTGGCATTCTTTTCACTCACCCTCCACGCCTCCGAAATTCGGCATTCCTCTGTTGAAAAGGAGGCCCAGGCAATCGTTAAAGCAGTGTGGCACTGGAGGCATTACCTGGCCGGCAGTAGATTCACTCTCCTCACTGACCAATGGTCGGTAGCTTTCATGTTCAATAACACACAGCGGGGCAAGGTCAAGAATGACAAAATCTTGCGGTGGAGAATCGAGCTCTCCACCTATAATTACGAGATCTTGTATCGCCCCGGCAAGCTCAACGAGCCCCCAGACGCCCTCTCCCGAGGTACATGTGCCAGCGCACAAGTGAACCAGCTCCGTGCCTTCCACGAGAGCCTTTGCCATCCGAGGGTCACTCACTTGTACCATCTAATCAAAGCCCGCAATCTGCCCTACTCCGTCGAGGACATACGGACAGTCACCAGAGACTGCCAGGCCTGTGCCGAGTGCAAGCCGCACTTCTACCGGCCAGATCGCGCGCGTCTGGTGAAAGCGTCCCGCCCATTTGAACGCCTCAGCGTGGACTTCAAAGGGCCCCTCCCCTCCACCGACCTCAACACCTACATCCTTAGTGTGGTCGATGAATTTTCTAGGTTCCCCTTCGCCATCCCATGCCCGGATATGACGTCTGCCACCGTCATCAAGGCCCTGGATTCCATTTTCGCCCTGTTCGGTTTCCTCGACTACATCCACAGTGACAGGGGATCCTCGTTCATGAGTGATGAGCTGCATCATTTCCTGCTCAGCAGGGGTATCGCCTCCAGCAGGACGACCAGATACAACCCCCGGGGAAACGGGCAGGTAGAGAGGGAGAATGGGACGGTGTGGAGGGCCTTCCAGCTGGCCCTACGGTCCAGGAACCTCCCAGCCACTTGCTGGCAGCATGTCCTCCCTGACGCGCTCCATTCCATTCGGTCAATACTGTGCACCGCGACTAACCACACACCCCATGAACGTGTTTTTGCCTTCCCTAGGAAGTCTACATCCGTGGTGTAGCTCCCGACCTGGCTCATGACTCCGGGCCCAGTCCTTCTCCGTAGGCATGTCCGGCACCACAAGGCGGAACCCCTGGTGGACAAAGTACGCCTTCTCCACGCCAACCCTCAGTATGCCTATGTGGAGTTCCCCGATGGCCGCCAGGACACAGTCTCGCTCCGGGACCTGGCTCCCTCAGGTGCCGATCCCATGCCCACGCCCCTTTTTCCCCCCCGCGCCACCCTCCTTTTCCCCGGCGCCCCCTATTCGTCCCACACCAGATCCATCCCTCATCCCCCTGCCGACACTGGAGGACACGGAAGATTTTGGCTCGCTCTCGGAGTCATCCCGCCAGCAGCCAGCACCAACACCGCCAGCACCTGCACCGACGTCGCCACCACAGCTACGCCGATCACAGCGGAATATTCGACACCTGCTTCGACTCAACGTGTAACCTGCTGACCGGATGGACTCTTGGTTTTCTTTGTTTGGACCCTTTGTAAATATTTCATCCTTTGTATCATAGTTATATTTCACCCCGCCGGACTCATTTTTACAGGGGGTGAATGTGGTGATAACCACTGTAGATATGCATACTTGCAGTAGGGGGATGTATGGCTGTACCTGTAATACAGGTTCCTCCGATAAGCACCTGCTGGCTAGCTCCGCCCACAGGGAGCTTGTGTATAAATATGCGTGTGAGTCACTCAGACTCTAGTCTTCAGTTGCAGCCGGAGGAATAGCATCACACAACAATAAAGCCTCTATTGTACTTGTCTCTTGTCTTTGAGTATAATTGTTAGTGCCACAGCAAGGTTGGTATCGGTACAGGCTTGGAGGGCCGAATGCCTGTTCCTGTGCTGTATTGTTCTTTGTTCTTTATAATCAAAGACCCTCCCACCTGGCTTATTCACTCTTCCAACTTCTTCCATCGGGCAGGAGATACAAAAGTCTGAGAACACGCACCAACTAATTCAAAAACAACTTCTTCCGCACTGTTACCAGACTCCTAAACGACCCTCTTATGGACTGAACATCTTCTCTACTGAGTACTCCTACACTCCATATACTTCATCCGATGCCTGTGTCTGTGTATTTACATTTTGTATTTATGTATGCCCTATGTTTTTTTTCTTGTATGAAATGATCTGTCTGGACTGCACACAGAACAATACTTTTCACTGTACCTCGATACACGTGACAATAAACAAATCCAAATCCCACCATCGTAGATGAGTGTGACTCAAAGACAGCACCAGCCCCACCTATCCCCACATGAAAGCCAACCCGGGGTAGTGGAGGTTGGGCAAGGAAGATGAAGATTCCATGAACATCTTGACACCTCCATCTCCTACTGCTTCCCCAGCTCCTCCACCAAAGTCTTCAGAAGATCGCAAAAGCCAGCCATTTCAAAGTTGTTACAGTTCAGGATGTAAGAAAGATCTTCACAAAAAATTCAGCTCACTTGCCAGAACCAAACCTTGTAGGCCCCTGACACAACATCCCCTAAAGCATACATTTCAAAATCATTACCTTCAGAATCCTCCATGGCCTCACTCCCAGATTAACACACTCCTCCACTTTCCTATTCTCCACTTGTCCAGCACTGATCTACTATATGTTCCTCCTCCTTCAACTATCCTATCAGTGGCAGAGCTGTGCGGTATTTTGTCTCCACACATCTCTTCCCACCTTCAAAATCTTTTTAAGATCTGCCTCGTTGGCACTCTTCCCCAGCTCTCTTCCTACTCCTGTTTAGGTCTGTTCCTAACTATGAAACGCCTGAGCACAATTTGTTACACTGAAAACACTGCCTTAATATAAACTGTTATTGTAAAGTCCTGGTTAAAATCCATGTCTAACGTGGAGATCTTTACACCCAACACAAGGTCTGTCTCACATTACTATAAATTTTATCGGTGCCAGTGAAATTATTAATGGGTAATATGTACCAATCTATTCATTCTCTTGTAGTAAATAATTAATTTCCTTAGAAATTAGATTTAGAAATTAATTAGAAATGTAGAAATGGTACAGCAGTTATCATGGGGGATTTTAATCTACATGTCGATTGGTTTAACCAGGTCGGTCAAGGCAACCGTGAGGAGGAGTTTATAGAATGTATCCGCGATAGTTTCCTAGAACAGTATGTAATGGAACCTACGAGGGAACAAGCGGTCCTAGATCTTGTCCTGTGTAATGAGACAGGATTGATTCATGATCTCATAGTTAGGGATCCTCTCGGAAGGAGCGATCACAATATGGTGGAATTTAAAATACAGATGGAGGGTGAGAAAGTAAAATCAAATACTAATGTTTTGTGTTTAAACAAAGGAGATTACAAGGGGATGAGAGAAGAACTAGCTGAGGTAGACTGGGAGCTAAGACTTTATGGTGGAACAGTTGAGGAACAGTGGAGAACCTTCCAAGCGATTTTTCACAGTGCTCAGCAAAGGTTTATACCAACAAACAGGAAGGACGGAAGAAAGAGGGAAAATCGACCGTGGATATCTAAGGAAATAAGGGAGAGTATCAAATTGAAGGAAAAAGCATATAAAGTGGCAAAGATTGCTGGGAGATTAGAGGACTGGGAAATCTTTAGGGGGCAACAGAAAGCTACTAAAAAAGCTATAAAGAAGAGTAAGATAGAGTATGAGAGTAAACTTGCTCAGAATATAAAAACAGACAGTAAAAGTTTTTACAAATATATAAGACAAAAAAGAGTGGCTAAGGTAAATATTGGTCCTTTAGAGGATGAGAAGGGAGTTTTAATAATGGGAAATGAGGAAATGGCTGAGGAACTGAACAGGTTTTTTGGGTCGGTCTTCACAGTGGAAGACACAAATAACATGCCAGTGACTGATAGAAATGAGGCTATGACAGGTGAGGACCTTGAGACGATTGTTATCACTAAGGAGGGAGTGATGGGCAAGCTAATGGGGCTAAAGGTAGACAAGTCTCCTGGCCCTGATGGAATGCATCCCAGAGTGCTAAAAGAGATGGCTAGGGAAATTACAGATGCACTAGTGATAATTTACCGAAATTCACTAGACTCTGGGGTGGTCCCGGTGGATTGGAAATTAGCAAACGTGACGCCACTGTTTAAAAAAGGAGGTAGGCAGAAAGCAGGAAATTATAGGCCAGTGAGTTTAACTTCGGTAATAGGGAAGATGCTGGAATCTATCATCAAGGAAGAAATTGCGAGGCATCTGGATAGAAATTGTCCCATTGGGCAGACGCAGCATGGGTTCGTAAAAGGCAGGTCGTGCCTAACTAATTTAGTGGAATTTTTTGAGGACATTACCAGTGCAGTAGATAACGGGGAGCCGATGGATGTGGTATATCTGGATTTCCAGAAAGCCTTTGACAAGGTGCCACACAAAAGGTTGCTGCATAAGATAAAGATGCATGGCATTAAGGGTAAAGTAGTAGCATGGATAGAGGATTGGTTAATTAATAGAAAGCAAAGAGTTGGGATAAATGGGTGTTTCTCTGGTTGGCAATCAGTAGCTAGTGGTGTCCCTCAGGGATCCGTGTTGGGCCCACAATTGTTCACAATTTACATTGATGATTTGGAGTTGGGGACCAAGGGCAATGTGTCCAAGTTTGCAGATGACACTAAGATGAGTGGTAAAGCGAAAAGTGCAGAGGATACTGGAAGTCTGCAGAGGGATTTGGATAGGTTAAGTGAATGGGCTCGGGTCTGGCAGATAGAATACAATGTTGACAAATGTGAGGTTATCCATTTTGGTAGGAATAACAGCAAACGGGATTATTATTTAAACGATAAAATATTAAAGCATGCCGCTGTTCAGAGAGACTTGGGTGTGCTAGTGCATGAGTCACAGAAGGTTGGTTTACAAGTGCAACAGGTGATTAAGAAGGCAAATGGAATTTTGTCCTTCATTGCTAGAGGGATGGAGTTTAAGACTAGGGAGGTTATGTTGCAATTGTATAAGGTGTTAGTGCGGCCACACCTGGAGTATTGTGTTCAGTTTTGGTCTCCTTACTTGAGAAAGGACGTACTGGCGCTGGAGGGTGTGCAGAGGAGATTCACTAGGTTAATCCCAGAGCTGAAGGGGTTGGATTATGAGGAGAGGTTGAGTAGACTGGGACTGTACTCGTTGGAATTTAGAAGGATGAGGGGGGATCTTATAGAAACATTTAAAATTATGAAGGGAATAGATAGGATAGATGCGGGCAGGTTGTTTCCACTGGCGGGTGACAGCAGAACTAGGGGGCATAGCCTCAAAATAAGGGGAAGTAGATTTAGAACTGAGTTTAGGAGGAACTTCTTCACCCAAAGGGTTGTGAATCTATGGAATTCCTTGCCCAGTGAAGCAGTTGAGGCTCCTTCATTAAATGTTTTTAAGGTAAAGATAGATAGTTTTTTGAAGAATAAAGGGATTAAGGGTTATGGTGTTCGGGCCGGAAAGTGGAGCTGAGTCCACAAAAGATCAGCCATGATCTCATTGAATGGCGGAGCAGGCTCGAGGGGCCAGATGGCCTACTCCTGCTCCTAGTTCTTATGTTCTTATGTTCTTATTATAACTGGTATTTTTCACTCTTTCATGGGATGTGGGCTTTGCTGGCAAGGTCAGCATTTATTGCACATCCCTAATTTCCCTGCAGCTGAGCAGATTGCGAGGCCATTTCAGAGGACAGTTGTCAACCACACTATTGTGGACCGAGAGGCATGTCTCGGTCAGACCAGGTGAGGATGGCGATTTCCTTCCTGAAAGTGCATCAGTGAACCAGATGGGTTTTTACAACAATCAATGATAGTTTCATGGCTACATTACTGAGACTAGCTTTATAATGCCAGATATATTAATTGAATTCAAATTCCACAAACCGCCATGTCACCAAGGCATTAGCCTGGATAAACATTATTATAAACATTATTATTATTATCTCTGTGCTTAGGTCTTGACCATTCTTTGCTCAGCACCATACGAACCCCTGGGTCTGGTCATGTGCTTTCTTATATCACTGTGTGGGCAGTACTGTACTAACCCTTATATGCTGAATCCTTAAACTGCAGGGCTTACTAATGTCCTTTATGGAAGGAAATCTGCCATCCTTACCACACAGTCTACATGTGGCTCCATACCCTCTGAAGTGCCTTAGTAAGCTTAATTTCAAGGGCATTAAGAGGTGGGCAACTATTGTTGGTCTTGCCAGTGATGCTTATATCCTAGCAAAGAATAAAAAGGCCAGAATTTTCCAGTCCTTCCTTGGTTCTTGATCCAGGATAAACCCAAAGAATCAGGACATCAGATCCATCTCACAGATGAAACTGGCATGGCCAATTGTCTACGGATATGCCTTTCCTATTTAGAGATGAGCAAGTGATAGTGCTGTGCATGCCTACGATTGTCAGAAGTGGTGTCTCATGTTTGCCGCATTCTGTGGAAGGATCCTCTGCCAGTGCCCCTTAAGATCATCGCCACACTCAATTATTTTGCAAGCAGATCATTCCAGAGCTCCAAAGGGGACATCTGTGGCATTTCTTAGTCTTCAATGCATAAGTGTATCAAGGAGGTGACAGATATCCCCTACAGTAAAGCCCATCGTTACCTGAAGCTCACAATGGATGACGCCAGCCTGATTGCCAGATTTCTTGGTCACACAGCTATCACAGGCTTGTCTTGAGTACAGGGTGTAAACAATTACATACATGTCACTTTAAGAGCTCTATGGCATCAGCCCCTGACCTTCCACTCCCTACAGTGATGTGAAATTATCAAAGACACATCATGCAGGGCGGCATGCGGTGCAGTGGTTAGCACAGGGACTGCGGTTCAAATCCCGGCCCTGGGTCATTTTCCGTGTGGAATTTGCACATTCTCCCCACGTCTACATGGGCTTCACCCCCACAACCCAATGTAGCCACCTGGGTTGGCCACTTCCCGATTCCAAAATGGAGGCCCGCCAAGAATACAGGGAAAAGTGGTCAGGCACAGGGAAACAAGCAGGTGCAAGGTTTCCTGTGCATTAAGACTTGCAGAAACCCAGACAGAACCGAAACCAGCAGCCATCTACATATTAATGAGTACTCCCCAGGAACAATTAGATACATTGAAACGATCAGGACCAAACCAGACTCCCCGGCGCCAGCGGGAGCCAGGACAAAGGAAGGCCAACGGACACATAGGAACCGCCCAGCGATCAGGGAACAGCTCCAGTATTGGAGAAATCGATCCAAACGATTGGGACTTGGTCCAATTGATTGGGACCAGGTTCGGGGCCCGCCCAAAATGGATCGAAACCTCTGGGGACTATAAAACAGAGTCCCCAAGTTCAATTCGTCCTTCTTGGCAGGGTCTCTCAGCAGCTCAAAACAACTCTTGACCGTGACTCTCAACAAGGAGAGACCTGCCTAGCAGCGGCACCAACCAAGTAAGCCTCCAGTCAACATACGCTACGAGATAGGCGCTCCTCGCTACTAGTCCATACCAGCTTGAAGCCTGCAGACTCAGAATCGAACAAAAGGCCATTGTTCCCCTGACCTGGTGGGCCATTTCCGAAGCTAAGCATAGACCTTTTAGTGTTAGTGATAGTCTAGTAAGTAGAGTTTTATGCATGAGTAGTGATTGACTGTGTGTTTAATAAATGTGTTTGATTTGAAACTTACTAACTGGTGTATTGAGTTATTGATCAGCACTTGGCTTTGAACCTCGTGGTGGTATCATAAAGATACCTGCCGACTCTAGAGCAAAGGTTATTAAAACAGAGCAATTAAGTAAAAGCACAATTAGCAACACCAAAGATGTGCAGGATAGGTGGACTGGCCACACTAAATTGCCCCTTAATTGGAAAAAATAATCATTGGGTACTCTAAATAAAAAAAAACACATTGTGCACCAGCTACCATGTGAGTTTCCATGACTCCTACATCCTGAGTCACTCCCAGGTGCTTTAGATAATCAAGAGGCTACAGCACTTGCAGCTTGGCTTCTGGGTGATATGGGTTGCCGGCTGAAAAGATGGCTCATGAAACTCGCGTATCGGCCTCAAAGTGCCTCAGAGGAGATGTACAACACGATGGACTGTGCAATAAGATCCAAAATAGAGCAGACCCCTGACATCCTGAAGGTGCGCTTATGATGTTTGGAGGGTCAAACAAAAGAGGTCAGTGAGGGTCATCTTCCATGTGGATGCCCTCAAAATGGCATGAGCTGGAAGACAGGCCCATGACACAGTGATAGCCACCAGATTCCAGCAGGAGTAAGGACCAGGCAAGATGAGTGCCTATCTCCTGTCCCTCAGTGCCACACCACTGCTCGGAAAGGACTTTACAAGCAATGACAATGATTCCATGATTAGAGCTTTGGAATTATAGAGGGAATATTACAGGGGGACAGAAAGAAAAGCCATTGCTGAAGATGCACAGATAATGATTCAATCGTTTAAAGTGGAAGAAAACAAGGATAGTCACATGGAGCTGCACAAGAGATGCTGGAAGAGTATGGTGCAGTTGATTGTTTCAAAAGGTGCAGAAAGGGTGAGGAAGATAAGTAGGGATAGTACATCACTTTCACTGAAGATGCCATTTGTGACTTCAATTTGGCCATTTTTTAAAAATGTATTTTATTCCAAATGTATATGAAACGTTGCAACACATAAACAATTCTGGAAACAAACGCACAACTATACGGATTGTACAAATTTTCCCCCTTTGTCACAACTCCCCCCGCCCCCCGTCGTCGTTCCCCCCACCCCTCCGCAACAAACAGCTCTTCAAATACGGTCTCGAACATCCCCCACCTTGCTTCAAAACCCTCCGTTGAACCCCTTAACTTGTGTGGTGAATCATAATAGCATAATTCACACTGTTATCACACATGTTGTACCATGCCTCTGTAAGCTCGGCACACGTGCAGTTGCGTGGCTCTGCCCCTAGGGGGAGGTGTACTGGGAATGTACGGAAGTTTGTACTGTGCTCCACCCTTGGCTCCGCCCATGACTCCTCCCCCACACTGGTTGTATAAAGCTTGGCAGTCGGAGCCTGCCTGCCAGTTCATCTAGAGTTCATCTTGTCACAGGCAGGCTCTGTTGTAAGATGATTAAAACCACTGTTCACTTCTAACCACGTGTATCAACTTGTATTTGTTCTTTTCCAGCCGATCAAAGTTATATAAGTCCCCCAGCCAGGCCGCTAATCCCGGTGGCGTTGCTGACCGGTATTCCAATAAAATTTATCGCCGGGCAATCAGAGACATTGGACTTCCTCCCCTCCATCAACTCCGGCTTCTCCAATATCCCAAATATCGCCACAAAAGTGCCCGGCCGACCTCCTCCCCCACTAACCTTGTTAGGACCGCAAACACTCCCACCCAGAATCTCTGCAACTTTTCGCAGCCCCAGAACATATGTGCGTGATTCGCTGGTCCCCGCCCACACTTCTCACACTCGTCCGCCGTCACCTGGAATAACCCACTCATTCTTGCCACCGTCATATAATAATTATATAATAATCTTTATTGTCATAAGTAGGCTGACATTAACACTGCAATGAAGTTACTCTGAAAACTCCTAGTCGCACATTCCGGCACCTTTCCGGATACACTGAGGGAGAATTCAGAATGTCCAAATTACCTAACAGCACATTTTTCGGGACTTGTGGGAGGAAACCGGAGCGCCTGCAAGAAACCGACGCAGACACAGGGAGAACTTGCAGATTCCACACAGTCAGTGACCCAAGCCGGGAATTCATCTAAACTGGTAAACCCGTCTTCCAGATACAAATCCCTCACCTTAACCAGCCTCACTTCTCTCTACTTCCTATACATGCCATCTATTCCCCCCTCCCTGGGTAGCCATCGGGCCCCGGAGCCTTCCCCAACTTCATGCCCCTTATACAGTCCAATATCTCCCTCAGCTCCTCTAGCGTCTGCCTCTTCTCCTCCTCAAACTGTGAAATATCCGGTTTGTCTCAGAACCATCCAATGTCCCCCTCTTCGCCCTCCCGGGTCCACCCTGTACAGCTCTTTACAATAATCCCTAAACAACTCATTTATTTTCCCGGCCTCCGACACCACATCCCATACCTCAGTCCGTATCTTCAATATTTCCCTGGATGAGGCCTGCCTCCGCAGTTGATGCACTAACATTCGACTCGATTCTCCGCCTATTCGTATTGCACCCCTCTTTCCCTGCACAGCTGTCCTATCGCCCTCCCCATTTTCAGCCTGTCAAATTACCCCTGTAATTTTTTCCTCCTCGCCAATCTCTCCGTGGTGGGCACCCTCGACTACTCCCTAACTACCTCCACGATCTTCTTAATTAGCTGATTACATCCCTCCCTCCTTTTCATATCAGCATGTGCCTTGAATGAGATAATCTCCCTCGGGCCACTGCTTTTAGAGCTTCCTAAAAAGTAGCCACCAGCAACTCCACATTTTGGTTCAAATCTACATTATCTATAATCACAGCCCGCAATTTGTCACAAAACCCTCTAACTGCCAACAACAATCAGAGAAACCCTGAGCGGGTGCCATTTAACAATGGTTTCCACAAACGTGGACCAGGCTTACCAGCATTTGGCGGGCCAGTGTGTGGTTGGGCTCTAGGCAGGGTGGTACCCTGACACCCCTGGGCACTGCCACCCTGGCAATTCCACACTGGCAGTGCCAGGGACACCCAGATGGCAGTACCAGGCTGGCAGGGTGCCATCATGCCTGTACCAGGGATCGGACCAGAGAGTGCCCCGCCCTTATGAAGTGGGTGCAGGGGGGGGGGGGTGGAAAAACAATCGGTGAGTTGGGGGGGGGGGCAGTGGCTGGGGTAGGGGCCGAGAGATTGGGGGCCCCATAGAAAAAAAAAGGGCAGCACGGTAGTATGGTGGTTAGCATAAATGCTTCACAGCTCCAGGGTCCCAGGTCCGATTCCCGGCTGGGTCACTGTCTGTGTGGAGTCTGCACGTCCTCCCCGTGTGTGCGTGGGTTTCCTCCGGGTGCTCCGGTTTCCTCCCACAGTCCAAAGATGTGCGGGTGAGGTGGATTGGCCATGATAAATTGCCCTTAGTGTCCTAAAGAATAAGGTTAATGGGGGGGTTGTTGGGTTAAGGGTATGGGGTGAATATGTGGGTTTGAGTGGGGTGATCATTGCTCGGCACAACATCGAGGGCCGAAGGGACTGTTCTGTGCTGTACTGTTCTAAATTCTAAAACACCGAATCAAACCTCCAACCCGGCCTCTGCTCCTATCCTGATCTAAGCTGAATCTCCAACCAATGGGGCGCATCTTCTGAGATTGCCATCCCCGTGTACTCTGCCCCATCCACCCTGACCAAAACCCCCCGGCTCAACCCCAAAAAAGTTAATTCTGGAATATACCCTGTACACATGTGAGAAAAAGGAATATTCCCTTCCCCTGGGTTCATGAAGTGCCACAGGTCCACCATACCCATCTTTTCCATAAACCCACCCAGCTCCTTTGCTATTTGTATCCTACCCATTCTCCACCTATTCGTATTGCACCTCTCTTTCCCTGCACAGCTGTCCTATCTATCTACCCCCGGCTCTAGGACACAATTAAAATCTCCTCCCATAATGCACTGTCTCGTGGCCAAGTCTGGGATCGCTGGCAGCAACCCCCTCTTAAAACCTACATCATTTCAATTCAGTGCATATACATTCACCAACACCATGGGCGTCCCCTCCAATACCCCGCTCACAGTCACATATCTCCTACCCTGGTCCCTCACTTCCTTCGCGCTCACAAACCCCGTTTTCTTACTCATCAAAATTGCCACTCTCTGTGACTTTGAATCAAATCCGAGTGGAAAACCTGACCCACCCACCCCTACCTTAGCCTAACCTGGTCCTTCAAACGGAGGTGCATCTCCTGCAGAAAGACCATCTCCTCTTACAAGCTCCTACGGTGCTCAAAGACTTGAGGTCTTTTGACCAGTCCACTGAGCACTCGCATGTTCCACGTTATCAGTCATACCAGGGGCTTACATCTCCATTTCCCTCTACCACGCACGAACAGATTCAAAAACGGCTTATTCCCCGCTGTTACCAGACTACTAAACGGCCCTCTTATGGACTGATCTAATCTCTTCATACCTCTTCTCTCCCGAGTAGTACTGCACGCTTTTCACTGTACCTCATTACACGTGACAATAAACGAATCCAAAAATCCTTCTCCCCCACCTCACTTCTGTTCACCAGCATTACTTGCCAGCGTGGCAACTCCTGCCCAAAGGCTTCTCCCACTGATGCCCTGCCCTTCCCACACCCTCACCTCTCTGCTTCCACTAACCTCCCCTTCCCCCAACCAAACAAAGACTCACCACAGGTCAGCTTCCCCAAGAACAAACAAAAAGAAAAACACACAGCCCCAGGCAGCAGGAGGGGAGATGGGGACATCCGTCCCCTGACCAACATTTCACCCCTGCTACCCTTTGTCAATCCAACAGTAAATAAAAAGAAAAATACCCTCCACATCGGACGAAAAGAAAAGCCCCCATTCCCTCCAACCCCCACTCTACCCGTATTCCCAATTATTTCAAATGCCAGCACCTCAGTCTCCCAGAATTGTTCAGTTCAGTCCTACCCCATTTATGCTCCTTGATAAAGTCATTGGCCACTTCTCGGGTCTCAAAATAGTATTCCCATCCTTCATACATCGCCCAAAGCTTCGCCGGGTAGCGCACGCCTGTGGCGCTAACAATTGCACACAAAGACGAGAGACATGTACAATCGAGGCTTTATTGCTGTGTGATGCTATTCCTCCGGCTGCAACTGTAGAATAGGATCTCAGTGACTCACACGCATATTTATACACAAGCTCCCTGTGGGCGGAGCTAGCCGGCAGGAGCTTACCGGAGGAACCAGTATTACAGGTACAGCCATACATCCCCCTACTGCAAGTACGCATATCTACAGTGGTTATCACCACATTCACCCCCTGTAAAAACTGAGTCCGGCGGGGGTGACGTGTAACTATAATACAAAGTATGATATATTTACAAAAGGGTTCAAACAAAGAAAACCAAGAGTCCATCTGGTCAGCAGGTTACAGGTTGAGCCGAATTGGCGGTCGGAGTTTCCGCTGTGATCGGCGTAGCTGTGGTGGCGACGTCGGCCCAGGTGGTGATGGCAACGATGTTGCAGGTGCTGGCGGTGTTGGTGCTGGCTGCTGGCGGGATGACTCCGAGAGCGAGCTAAAATCTTCCGTGTCCTCCAGTGTGGGCAGGGGGACGAGGGATGGACCTGGTGGGGATGAATACGGGGGCGGCAGGGAACAGGAGGGTGGCGTGGGGGGGGGAAAGGGCGTGGACATGGGATCGGCACCTGAGGGAGCCAGGTCCCGGAGCGAGACTGTGTCCTGGCGGCCGTCGGGGAACTCCACGTAGGCATACTGAGGGTTGGCGTGGAGAAGGTGTACTTTGTCCACCAGGGGTTCCGCCTTGTGGTGCCGGACATGCCTACAGAGAAGGACTGGGCCCGGAGTCGTGAGACAAGTCGGGAGCGACACCCTGGATGTAGACTTCCTAGGGAAGGCAAAAACAGGTTCATGGGGTGTACTGTTAGTTGCGGTGCACAGTAGTGACCGAATGGAATGGAGCGCGTCAGGGAGGACCTGCTGCCAGCGAGCGGCTGGGAGGTTCCTGGACCGTAGGGCCAGCTGAACGACCCTCCATACCGTCCCGTTCTCCCTCTCTACCTGCCCGTGGGTTGTAGCTGGTCGTCCTGCTGGAGGCAATTACCCCTGCTGAGCAGGAAATGACACTGCTCATCACTCATGAACGAGGATCCCCTGTCACTGGATGTAGTCGGGGAAACCGAACAGAGCGAAAATGGAATCCAGGGCCTTGATGACGGTGGCAGACGTCATATCCGGGCATGGGATGGCGAAGGGGAACCCAGAAAATTCATCGACCACACTAAGGATGTAGATGTTGGGGTCGGTGGAGGGGAGGGGCCCTTTGAAGTCCTCGGTGAGGCGTTCAAAGTGGCGGGACGCTTTCACCAGGCACGCGATCTGGCCGGTAGAAGTGCAGTTTGCACTCGGCACAGACCTGGCAGTCTCTGGAGACTATCCGTACGTCCTCGACGGAGTAGGGCAGATTGCGGGCTTTGATTAGATGGTACAAGCGAGTGACCCCCGGATGGCAAAGGCTCTCGTGCAAGGCACGGAGCTGGTTCACTTGTGCGCTGGCACATGTACCTCGGGAGAGGACGTCTGGGGGCTCGTTGAGCTTGCCGGGGTGATACAAGATCTCGTAGTTAAAGGTGGATAGCTCGATTCTCCACTGCAAGATTTTGTCATTCTTGATCTTGCCCCGCTGCGTGTTGTTGAACATGAAGGCTACCGACCGTTGGTCAGTGAGGAGAGTGAATCTCCAGCCGGCCAGGTAATGCCTCCAGTGCCGCACCGCTTCAACGATTGCCTGGGCCTCCTTTTCAACAGAGGAATGTCGAATTTTGCAGGCGTGGAGGGTGTGTAAAAAGAGTGCCACGGGTCTGCCTGCCTGATTCAGCGTGGCGGCAAGGGCAACATCTGAAGCGTCGCTTTCTACTTGAAAAGGTAGTGTCTCATCTACTGCGTGCATCCCGGCCTTGGCTATGTCAGATCGAATGCGGGTGAAGGCCTGTTGTGCCTCGGCCGAGAGGGGAAAATGTGTGGACTGGATAAGTGGGCGGGCCTTGTCCACGTATTGTGGGACCCACTGGGTGTAATAAGAAAAGAACCCCAGGCAGTGTTTGAGGGCCTTGGGGCAGTGGAAGCTCCATCAGGGGGCGCATGCGGTTGGCTTCGGGCCCCAGTAGTCCGTTTTGGACTACGTAGCCGAGGATTGCTAAGCGGTCTGTGCGGAACACGCACTTCTCCTTGTTGTACGTGAGATTAAGGAGGGATGCGGTGTGGAGGAATTTAGAAAGGTTGGCGTCATGGTCCTGCTGGTCATGGCCGCAGATGGTGACATTGTCGAGGTACGGGAAGGTGGCCTGCAGTCCATACCGGTCAACTATTCGGTCCATTTTTCGTTGAAATACCGAGACTCCATTCGTGACGCCGAAGGGAACCCTAAGAAATTGGTACAGAGGACCGTCCGCCTCGAAGGCAGTGTAGGGACAGTCCGATTTACGGATGGAGAGCTGGTGGTAGGCGGATTTCAGGTCAATAGTAGAGAAGACCCGGTACTGTGCAATCTGATTGACCATATCAGAAATGCGGGGAGAGGGTACGCGTCGAGCTGCGTGTATCGGTTGATGGTCTGACTGTAGTCCACGACCATCCTGTGCTTCTCCCCAGTCTTAGCCACTACCACCTGGGGCTCTCCAAGGACTGTTGCTGGCCTCGATGATACCCTCCCGAAGCAGCCGCTGGACTTCGGACCTGATGAACGCCTTGTCCTGGGTGCTGTACCGTCTGCTCCTGGTGGCGACGGGCTTGCAATCTGCGGTCAGATTGGCAAAGAGGGAGGGAGGCTCGACCTTGAAGGTCACGAGGCCGCAAACGGTGAGGGGAGGTAGGGGTCTGCCAAATTTGAGAGTGAGGCTCTGGAGATTGCATTGGAAATCCAGGCCTAGTAAGAGTGACGCGCAGAGATAGGGGAGAATTTACAGATGGAAACGGTCGAATTCCACGCCCTGTACAGTAAGTTTAACCAGGCAGAAACCCCAGATCGGGACAGAGTGGGAACCGGAGGCGAGAGAGATCTGCCGTAGTCGATAAGGCAGGAGGTCACGTGGCCGTTGACCAGCACCGTTGTGGAAGAGGGTGCCAGGTTGCGAGGACGCGACTGGCCGAGCGTAACGGTGGCGAGTAGCGGGCGATCGTCAGTCGAGTCTGATGAGTCTGACGAGTGGCGGTAGCGACCCGTGTACCGTGGCCCCGTCCCGGGGGAGGAGAAAATCGCGGCATCTGGAGTACCTGTGTGGGAGAAGATGGCGACGGACAAAATTGCGGCGCCCATGGAGCGCACGTGGTGGGGTCAGGACAAGATGGCGGCGCCCATGGAATGAACATGGCGGTGGGGGATGAAGATGGCAGCGGCCATAGTGCGCACGTGGCTGGGGCGGCGAAAGATGGCGGCGCCCACTGATCGCACGTTGTGTCGGGGGAAGCGGACGGCAGGGCCCATTGTGCGATCGGCTGAGGTGAGGGGAGGGGGGGGAACGGGGGTGCGATAGCGGCAACCGTCCGGGACTGACACAGCGCTGCAAAGTGGCCTTTCTTGCCACAAGCTTTGCAGGTCGCAGTGCGGGCCGGGCAGCGCTGGCGGGAGTGCTTCTGCTGACCGCAGAAGTAACAGTGGGGACCCCCAGGGAGCACAGTGCGGCGAGCAGCGCAGGCGTATTGCGCGGGGGAGGCTGCTGGGGGGGGCCGGTTGCGGGGTCCACGAGGGGTAGGATGGGTGGGCCTGGGGGGCCGTTTGCGGGGTCCACGAGGGGTAGGACGGGTGGGCCGAGTGGCTAGCGGACTAAGATCGCGCACTACAGGAGGCGGCCGTCATGGAAAGCGGCAGAGTCTTTGCGGCCGCGAGGTCGAGGGCGGCCCCTTCCAGCAGTCGTTGCCGGATGGGGTCCGATGCAATGCCTGTAGCAAAGGCATCGTGCATGAGTAAATCAGAGTGTTCCGTGGCTGTGAGGGCCCGGCAGTCGCAGTCTCGTACCAGAGGTATAAGGGCCCTCCAGAAGTCCTCAATCAACTCACCCGGCTGCTGGACGCGAGTAGAGAGTAGATGTCTCGCAAACAGGGTGTTCGTCGACTGTGCATAGTTCTCCTTGAGCAGTTCCATAGCTCTGGCGTAGTCAGTCGCATCTCGAATTAGCGGAAAGGCACTGGAGCTAAGTCTTGAGTACAGGAGTTGTTTTTTTTGAGCCTCCGTCGGGGGAGGGTCCGCTGAAGAGATGTAGGCCTCAAAGACTGCAAGCCAGTGAACAAAGTCTTTCCTGGTGTGAGACGACTGCGGATCCAGCTGCAGACGGTCAGGCTTGATCCTGATGTCCATGGTGTACGGAAAATCACACAGCAATAAATTGTGGCGCTAACAACTGCACACAAAGACGAGAGACGTGTACAATCAAGGTTTTATTGCTGTGTGATGCTATTCCTCCGGCTGCAACTATAGAATAGGATCTCAGTGACTCACATGCATATTTATACACAAGCTCCCTGTGTTACAGGTACAGCCATACATCCCCCTACTGCAAGTACGCATATCTACAGTGGTTATCACCACAACGCCAAACCTGATCTGCGGTCGATATTGCACCGCATTGGCTTTGTTGAATCCCGCACACCATTTTGGCAGCTCAGCTCCAATGTCCTGGTATATTCGGACCTTGTTCCCCTCTCTGGTCCACTGCAAAATCTTCTTTCTCTACAAACTTATGGAGCCTCACGGCTCCCCTACTCTCAGCTTATGCCTCAGAAACCTGTGTGCTCTGTCCACTTCAGAAGACTTATCCAGCCACGAGGGGTACCCCCTCTGCCACCAGCCCAGCCAGCATTTTCGAAATGTAGCTTGTGGCACTCGAACCTTCCACTCCTTCAGGCAGGCCCACTATCCGCAGATTCTGCCTTCTCAATCTATTTTCCTGCTGCTCCACCTTTGCTCTCAACATCTTACAAAGGTCTCCTAAATGTTCCACCTCTGCCTCCACCCAATCGCTGTGCGCTGACATCACCCTCTCAATCTCTCGGATCTGTGGCCTCTTTGCCTCCAAGCATTTCTCCACCCTCTCCATTGAGCCCTCCAGGGGTGCCACAGCCCCTTCAATGGCCTTCGAACGATCCTCCTGCATCTCCTTCCTCTGCGGGCGGAACCCTTCCTTGATGAAGGCTATCGATTGTTCCATCTGGGACTTTCCAACTTGCACTAGCCCTTCCCCTCCGCCATCCTTCCACTGGCTGCTGTACCACAGGTCTCTTCCAACTCCTTGGCCCGGTCTTTCACCTTCTGCCGGGTCTGGTTACCAGCAGACATACCATTCCCAGGGGGACCTTCTCCTCCGGCCTTCAGTTACACTTTTCTGTCGAACTTGCACCTAATTTGGGGTAAATAGAGATATTTTCTATGCCTTCAAGCAGGAGCTGCCCGATGAGTGACCACTCACACCATGGCCACTATCAGAAGTCCTTCAGTTCGGCCATATTGATGTGATGTCACAAAGGTGGAAATTTGAACGGAGGGATTCAAGTATGGATTTGCTAGAAAAATAGGAGGGATTTGGGACATGCCCACCTATCCGTGGACTTTATTGAGGAAAGAGAAATTGAAAATCGGATGGTAGTTTGTGGGGACATAGTGGTTCAACATAGTGTTGAGAACAAGGGTGATAACAATGGTTTTGAAAGAGGACAGTGACTGATGAAAGGGAATACTGCCAGGAATGGGGACCAGGAAAGGGAATTTAGGGTCAGCAACTAATGGTACATGGAAGAAGAAAAGCTGAAGATAAAGCTGATGTGGCAACACAGTGGCAGTACCTGGGTCCCAGGTTCAGTTCCGACCTTGGATGACTGTGGTGCTTGCACTTTCTCCCTGTGTCTGCGTGAGTTTCCTCCGGATGCTCCAGATTCCTCCCATAGTCCAAAGAAGTGCAGGTTAGGTGTATTGGCCATGCTAAATTGACCCTTAGTGTCCAAAGATGTGCAGGTTAGGTGGGGTTCCGGGATTAGAGCGGGTATTGGGCCTAGGTATGATGCTCTTTCAGAGTGTCGGTGCAGAATTGATTGGCTGAATGGCTTCCTTCTGCACTGTAGGAATTCTATGCTTCTCTGGTTAAAGTCAACGGAATAGAAAAAAGAATTGTATTTGATATTGTGTGCTTGTTTCATTTCCTAATTGGTTTTACTGAGATTATTACAAGTGCAGATGGTGCCGCAACATTGATCAGCATGTCATGTGACATGTCTCTCACTTGTCTTCAAAGATAGCGAGTCCTGAAAATGGAGATTATGTTATCAATTAACAAGGACTGTTGGCACCAACTCTCAATTTAATTAATCATAAGTTCCACCACACACTCACACACATAGCACTGCTGTAAGCCTCATATCCATGTCTCGCACCTTGCACATACTGCCCCCTATTCAACCACAACAGTCACATTAAACAAATTGTGCAACACTAAATGGTGCGTCGTCAAAGCCGGCAGGCTAATTATTATTTTTTAAAAATTTAAAGTGTCCAATTATTTTTTTCCAATTAAGGGGCAATTTAGCGTGGCCAATCCACCTACCCTGCACATCTTTGGTTGTGGAGGTGAAACCCACGCAGATATGGCGAGAATATGCAAACTTCACACAGTAACCCGGGGCCAGAATTGAAACCGGGTCCTCGGCGCCTTGGGGCAGCAGTGCGAACCACTGGGCCACCATGCCACTCCGGCATTCTCATATCAAATCCTCTTTCTCACATCCCACCTCCTGCTCATCCTACACTCTGTTCTGCTGCAGATCATGTAAGCACAGACCTCTTATTTCCCGTATCTCTGCCACAACTTCTGCCTTCCTCCTTTCAGATATGCAATAGGTGCAACCTTGTTGGGCAGTGGAGAAACAGCAAAAAGATAGCGACGATGAAGCAGCACTAAAACCCAATCTTATACTCACCCCCACCAACTCAGTTAGCCAATAGAATACAGGTGCCATCTGCACCTGATAAGGCACTGGGCACCAGCAACCAGGTCAGGGAGGAAGGAATATGTTCAGGCACCAGCTCATCATAGGGTATGGGCATACACATGTTCTGCTGCAGAGGACTAAAATGGGACTGCCTACTGTGGTAATTTAGCAAGACCTAGTTGAAAATGAAAAATGAAATGAAAATCGCTTATTGTCGCGAGTAGGCTTCAATGAAGTTACTGTGAAAAGCCCCTAGTCGCCACATTCCGGCGCCTGTCCGGGGAGGCTGGTACGGGAATTGAACCCGCGCTGCTGGCCTGCCTTGGTCTGCTTTAAAAGCCAGCGATTTAGCCTTGTGAGCTAAACCAGCCCCTATTTTAGTTTTAGGCCCGATTAAAATTGGGTATTTTAAATTAAAGAATCAGGCACTCTAAATTAAGCCACAGACACTCCAGCACACAGCAGCATAGGAATTCGAACTTGCCAAGTTTGAATACACTAATACCATACAGGCTGCCAAGACATGTCTAGACCTGCCCTGTCAATTGGCCATCAAGAGATAATCAATCCAATTGATATGCATCGATCTATTGCCAAAAGCCCAGAGCAAGCTAAACTCTTGGGTGCCTAGATTTCCCGCCGTCACCTGTTTTGGTAAGGGTGTGCGTGCGAACAACGCCAAGGATGGACACCTGGGGCAGGCCCAGAGTCCCGGTCAATCGGGCATCAATTAGATCATTGGACACTGAGACCTCTTCGCAGTACCCCATTGGCAAAGAACCACGGAAGAAGCAAAAGGGCGCGAAGCCCGGGGGATACAATTAGGCACTCTGGACACATCAGGAGCGAAGACTCAACATGGAACTGGCAACTTTGACCAATCAGACCAGAGCAAAGAAGGAAGGAAGAAACTCCCAGTGAGAACCACCTTTGTGACGCCGAACCAGAAGTGCTCACTGATTAGAACCATGACCTTTTAAGACATCCTTACAGGTAGTATAAACCAATCTTGGGTACCTCTAGATTATATTTGTGGGTAGTATATGGATAAATTGTGTGTTAAATAAATATTGTTGAACTTGAACTTGAATTTGTGTTTGTGGTTTGTTCTCCTCATTATTAAAGACATATCGGTAAAACCTTTATATAATAATAATCACTTATTGTCACAAGTAGGCTTCAATAAAGTTACTGTGAAATCCCCTAGTTGCCACATTCCGGCGCCTGTTTGGGGAGGCCGGTATGGGAATTGAACCCGCGCTGCTGGCCTTATTCTGCATTACAAGCCAGCTGTTTAGCCCACTGTGCTAAACTAGCCCCTTTAAGTAAGTGACCTGGTCGAAAGTATCTGAGGTTTTACAGACACAACACTACAAACGTGCAATAAAATGCTTTGTGTATTGACAGGCCAGCCATGTGGTCAATGTCATGGAGCATGGAGGAGTCAGTGCCAATATGATGCAGGGTTATGCACAGAGCTTGGTGTCCAGTGTGGAAGTAGTGCCACCTCTGTCAGTATACTTATGAACCTAGGCACAAATTGGATGGTGGTTGAATCTGATGACCAACGTCTTAACTTGTACAGCAGCACAAGTTGCTTCCACCAAGTGGCCTAAATGCTACACGTGGAAGCTCAGACCTCTGTCACAGAAGGTTAAACTGCCATGCAAAGTGGGAGCCTGTGCACAAAGGGACTTGCAGGCTGTTGCAGTAGTACAGTAATCTGGCCTCCAACAGATTACGAGGATTGCCAAGGCAATGCAGTGACTCCACGGAGCATGGAACTGCTGCTCCACTAGTACCCACGCCATTGGCTCTCAGCCAGCCAATCAGACTGCTGCCGCTTATGTTCAGATGGAACAATCTGCAGCCAGACCTTCCAAGCCCAATGTTGTCCGAGGTCATCTTCCAAAACCATATGCAGTCATTCCCACTGAAAGTCAACAGCTCTCCACCAGCAAGGCTACAGCCATGGGGGTAGCAGTGCGCAGGGGCACTGGGATGGACAAAGGCACACAGAGGACAGCCACAATGGGAATGCACAAGGGTGATTCATTTACATTAATGGAAGGATTTCACTTCAAAATTGTGTTTGGAATGTTTATCATGTGCTTTTATTTGTGCATTGTGGCCTACCCAACACTGTGATGGTCAATGACAGAGAGAAGATAAGGACTGGGATTATTCGCAAATGAGGAACTAGGGTTGCCATGACTTGTTCCGCTTGCAAATTAGTTCCTCATGGACAGCTCAGCCAGTAAGGGGTTGTCTAGGTTTCCTCTTTTCTTTCTTCTCCTCCTCATGCTCCTAAACTATTCTTTGTATTTCTGATGGCAAGAACTGTCTCCTCATGTTGACCAATTTGTGCGGCACACCATCATGTATCCTGACATCTGTTCTGCCGGGTTCTGCAGAGCTCCTTCTGAGTGGTCCAGGCAAGAGCACTGTTTCAGTACCCCACTGTTCTTCTCTATCACATTTAGTATAACAGCACAGCTTTCATTGTACGCACACTTCGTTCATGGTTTGCATACTGGAATTCTCAGCTATGTGATCAGCAGACAGCCCCTGGCATCCAGTAGCCACATTCTGGTTTGCCATGCCAGCTCAAATACAATTAGCGTAGCAGATTATTGCAGAATGAGAGCATCATGAATGCTACCAGGAGTTGGCCGTCACAATTCTTTGTCTATGGGCATACACCAACCGGACTGCGAGGGAGTGGAATCATTTTGGTGGGGGGAAATGGCAGAGTTGCCATTCAGCGCTTGCAACATGATATGCATGCAGTCAATGGCACCCTACACAAGGAGAAAGCCTGCAATCCTAGAAAAGTGATGTTCTTGCCCCACATGTTTCCCTCTCACCAGATATTGAAATATATTTTGCTTTTATTGAGTACAGAGCCTCAATAACGTCCCTTACACAACAGTAGGTAAACTGTAAGAGGTTGCAAACGTCTCCAGCGCCAGCATGGGCGGAGCCCGGCCTGTCCCAATTCATTGGCATGGTCCCCTTCACAACCACGGGCAATGATGTGCTTGCCCTGTTTGGAGGTTGCAGTTGTGGATGCAGCAGGTGACAGTTTTCAATGGGGTCGTCCTTACTGAAGCAGAAACGCCACACATATTGTTTCTTTCTGAGGTTGGAGAATTACTATCTGAACACACTGGGTGGATATGCTGAGGGACCCTTTCTTCCTCTCCTCCTTCTCCCCATTCCAGCAACTTCTTCCGCTCTGCATGTCCTCTGTTCATTTTCAAGTCACCTGGTACATCAGTGTGTGTCTGCTATGGCTCAGTTGTTTGCACCTTCACCTTTAAATCACAAGGTTTTGGGTTCAAGTCTCACTAAGACTTGAGTATAAAAATTAAGGCTAATACTACTCAAGTGCCGTACTGAGGGAGCAGTGCACCGTCACATGTATCATTTTTAATGAGGTGCTGAAACAAGGTGCTGTCTGCCCTCTCAGGTGGAAGTACAATATCCCATAGCACTATTTTGAAGAACGGAAGAGGAACTATTCTCAGTATTGCAGCCAATATTTATCTATCGATCAACATCATAAAAACAGATTCACTGGTCATCTTCACTGGCCATTGTTGTTTGTGGGAACTTGATGTGCATAAATTAGTTTGCTGTGTTTCCTGCAATACAGCAGTGACTACACTTCAAAAGTACTTCATTGGCTATAAAGCATTTTGGGACATCTGGTGTTCATGGAAAGTGCTATACAAATCAAGTCTTTCATTGCCAATGGGAATGCCTACTCGTGCACTCATGACTGGAAACGATTTCTGCTGAAGCCTTGAATTTCCTTTAACAATTCCATACCACTCCATGAAGACTTTTACAACTTTAAGCAACTATAGAAGACGTTGAACATGTGGAATTGTAGCAACTACCAAATAAATTAACCAGCAGCTAAACTGTAAAAAGTTGATCACAGAATTCCCACAGTGCAGAAGAAGGCCATTCGGGCCATCGAATCTGCACCAACCCTCTGAAAGAGCACATGCCCCCACCCTATTCCCATGACTCCACCGAACCTTTTGGGCACTAGGGCAATTTATCATGGCCAATCCACCTAATCTATACATCTTTGGACGTGGGAGGAAAGCAGAGCATCTGGAAGAAACCCACGTAGGCATGGGCAGAACGTGCTAACTCCACACAGTGACCCAAGGCTGGAATTGAACCCGGGTCCCTGCCATTATGTGGCAGCAGTGCTAACATCTATCCTACCATGCTGCCCCGTTAAATTGCACTGATGGGGTATACTTCCGGCTGCACATGTTAAGAGAGGGCATTAGCTGGTGTATTGTGTTTCAAAATGGCAGCGCTGGTGTCAAATCTGTGTTCAGGACTTGCTGGCGTCACAATCGGCCTGCTCTGGATACCTCCTCCAGCCATTCTCGAAGTGAGGTGATGGTTCTCTCCAATATGGCATCCAGCAGGCCTCACAACAAACATGTGCCACAGATGCCATTTTGGCCCCAAAAATCACACCTACTGTCCCAAACGACAACTCCTTGGGTCCACTTCAAGTCCAATTTTATGGCGTGAATCAATCAGAATAACCAGGTGACCCATTTCAAGCTTGGCAGACTTTCAGAAAAAGAGCGAAAAAGCTTTTGTTTTGTGGGGGAGGGAAGGTGGTGGCAGATATCAGGAATTTCTCCTTCGCACAAAAGGGAATTGTAATAAACTTCCAGCATTGAAAATGAGTGATGGGGGGGGGCAAAAAAAGGGAATTATTTAAACTGCAACAATTTAAGAATGATTTAAGAAATAATTGCTTGCAACTAGAGGGTGGAGTTAGGACCTGTCTGCCTGAACGAAGCATCCCTATGCATCCTGATTTCCCATCAACCTGGTCTGCCCCAACTCTCTCCTGCTGCTTTGAATGTTGCAACTTTATTGACAGCCGCTTCTGACCATGATGCAGGCTGGCTGATTCTGCCAGAGTTGGCTGGGGAAGAGGAGGGGGAAGTGAGGTCATGAGACGGCGACGGTCGCTCCCTCGGTCGGCTGGGATCCGGGATGTGTGGGGGCTGCGTTCAGAAGGAGTATCCCGAGCGGGTGAGAGAGGAACGGAAACAGCGAACGGCTCGGGAGGATGTGCTCCAAACAATCCCCCCCACATACAAAGGCAGCCATTCGGCCCCTCGCGTCCCTGCTGGCCTTCCAGCTACTTCCCTGTTAACCATCTCAGGAGCGCATCCCAGTGTTTTAAACGCCAGGATACTTTCCTGCCTCTGCCCCAGGCGCTGAGTTCCAGATACCCGGGGTGTTTTTTTTTTAAGTTCTCCCCTGCCCGTCACTGCAAATCTGTTATAAAAACAGAAAGTGCTGGAAATATTCCGGCAGGCCTGACAGCTGTGGGGAGACAGAAGCTATTTTGACAGATGTATGAACGTACGAATTAGGAGCAGTTCCTATTCGCAGAAGCAGGCCTTTTGGTTTATGGAGTCTGCAACGACCCTTTGAAAGAGCACCCTACCTAGGCCCACTTCCCTGCTCTAGTCCCATAACCCCACCAAACCTACACATACTCAGACACTAAGGGGTAATTGATCATGGCCAGAGATGTGCAAGTTAAGTGGATTGGCCATGCTTAATTGCCCTTAGTGTGCAAAAGGGTTAAGTGGGATTACTTGGTTATGGGGATAGGTTGGAAGTGTGGGTTTAAATGGGGTGCTCTTTTCAAGGGCTGGTGCAGACTTCATGGGCCGAATAGCCTCCTGTACTGTAAATTCTATGATTCTATGGTCAGTTTGCCTAACCTGCACATCTTTGGACTGGGAGGAAACCTGAGCACCCGGAGGAGCCCCACACAGACATGGGGGGACAATGCAAACTTCACACAGGCAGTCACCCAAGGTTGTAATCAAACCCAGATCCCTGGCTCTGTCACGGTGCTCCTCTATTCAATAAGATCATGATGTGGAGATGCTGGTGTTGGACTGGAGTGAGCACAGTAAGAACTGTTACAACACCAGGTTAAAATCCAACAGGTTTGTTTCAAATCACTAGCTTCCTCAGGTGAGGAGCTAGCGATTTGAAACAAACCTGTTGGACTTTAACCGGGTGTTGCAATAGGATCACAGTTGATCTACCCTTTAGGGTCAAATGTGACCTCTTTGGAAGGATACATTGGACTCAAATGTTACTTTCTTGGTTGAGATTGATTTGTCCTGGCAAGAAAAAGCTCCTGCCAAATGGATTTTAAGAATTATGCATCCTCTTTGTGCCTTTCATTTGATTTTATGCCAGTCAATATTAAGACAGTTGCTTCACAGTTCCAGGGTCCCAGGTTCGATTCCTGGCTTGGGTCACTGTCTGTGTCCGGAGTCTGCATGTTCTCCCTGTGTCTGTGTGGGTTTCCTCCCACAGTCCAAGCACGTGCAGGTTAGGTGGATTGGCCATGCTAAATTGCCCTTCGTGTCCAACAGAAAAAGGGTAGGAGGGGTTACTGGGTTATGGAGATGGGGTGGAGATGTCGGCTTAGGTAGGGTGCACTTTCCAAGGGCCGGTGCAGACTTGATGGGCCAAATGGCCTCCTGCACTGTAATTTCTATGATTTCTGAATATTCGGTTAGTTAAAATTTGCCATTTATTATTGCTCTATTATTTCGACACTTCTCAGCAACTTGCTTAAATACTTGGCCGTCAACAATATTTGGGGGGGGGGTTCTGTAGTCTGCTCCTTGCAGTGTGACTTCCCTTTTTATATCTCCGCTAAACCCATGTTGTCTTAATCGATGTTCCTTCTAGTTTGTCATCCCACCTCTCTGCTGTAATTGTTTCTTTAATCAATATTATGAACCCTTCCATTTTTGAAAAATATTTTTATTCAAATTTCAACATTTTAACAACTGAACATATAAAACACATAACATTTACAAAAATAAAACCAACCCAAAACAACCCAAGGCTCCCCCTCCCAAACACCCTTCCCACCATCTGTTGTGGAACCCCTCGGTGTTAATTTCACCATCTCCAAATACAAGAATTCCATTAGATCCCCAGCCACACTGAGGCACGGAGTGGAGAAGCTGACCTTCATCCCAACTGGACCCGCTTGCGAGCGATCAACGAGATGAACGCTAAAACATCTGCTCCCGCACCCGTTTGCAACTCTGGCAAGTCTGACACCCCGAATATGGCCATCAGGGGACTGGGCTCTCACCCCCAAAACTTCTTCAACTTCGGGCAGGACCAGAATATGTGTATGATTGGCTGGGCCCCTCCCACACCGCTCACTAATATCCTCCACTCCCTTAAACAACTGACTCATCCTCAACTTAGTCCGGTTACTACTTTTAGCGTTTTAACCCAAGCCTCACGTGAGGTTGAGGCATTCACCCTTCGAAGCATCTCACACCACAGTCCCTCCTCGAGCACCATCCTCAGCTCCTCTGCCCACTTGACCTTAATTCCCTCCAAGGCACCCTATCCTCCTCTATAATCCTTCCATAAATCTTCGAGACAAGACTCCCTCCAACCCTATCAGCAACAACACTCCACCAACAAGGAGGGCAGTGCCACCGGAAAGGTCAGATATACCTTTTTCACAAAACCCCGCACCTGCACGTAACTGAAACCCTCTCCTTGCAACACCCCAAACATCGCCCACAACTCCTCCAGACTTGCAAACAGCCCTTCTCGGAACAGATCCTTTATTTCCACAAACCCTCGCTCCTCCCATCCCCGAATCCTCGCAACCGTCCTCCCAGGCTCAAACTCATGGTTCCCTCGAATCGGAATCAACTTCAACCCCATCCCCAACTTATAAGTGCTGCCGAAACTGCCTCCATATTTTCAGCATGACCACTGCCACAGGACTACTCGAATACCTACCTGGGGAAAACGGAAGTGGCACTGTTGCCGATGCCCGCAACCCCTTACAAAAACTTGCCTCCATCTTCACCCACAAAGCTGTCTCTCAACTCCAACCCCTCAGCTTTGCTGCCCAGTAATAGCATAACATGTTTGGAAGGGCCAAACCCCCCAATTCTTGCCCCCTCTGGAGTGTCGACCTCCTAATCCTTGCTCTCCCAGATACCGAAAGTGAGTTATTGCCACCCAAAATGGTAACCCCCCCCTCTCACACTCCAACTCCCGCCCCTGGAGAAGATATCATAAAACACTCACTTTTTCCCAAGTTTAGCTTGTAGCCTGAGAAATCCCCAAAATCTCCCAAGCAGTCCCATTATATCCCCCATTGACGAGCCCAGATTGGAGAGATACACAACAGCAGATCATCAGCATACAGGGACACCCTATGCTTACCCCTGCCCCCTTATCCCCTTCCATTTATTCAATCACCTTAGCGCAATGGCCAAGGACTCTATTGCCAGCGCGAATAGAAGGGGGGATATGGGGCACCCCTGCCTCATTCTGCTGTGCATAGGGAAGTACCCTGAATTCATCTTGTTTGTACGCACACTCACCATCAGGCCCTTATTCCACAGTTTCACCAAACCACAAACCTAGGGCCAATTCCAAACCTGCCCAACACCATAAATAAATAGCTCCTCCACACGATCAAACGCTTTTTCTGCATCCTGTGCCACCTCCACCTTCAACTCCTTCCCTACTGCTGGAGAAACCTCCCCGTTCAGCAGATGCCGCATATTAAATGACAACTGTCTGTCCTTCATGAACCCCATCTACTCCAGTCACCTTCCGGAGGCACTCCTCCAGCCTGAGCGCCAACACCTTTGCCAGAATCTTGGCATCCACATTCAATAACGATATTGGCCTGTACAACCCACACTACTGGGTCCTTATCCATTTTCAACAGCAGAAAAATGGATGCCTGTCCCATTGTCTCTGGCAGTACCCCTTTGCTACCACGTCCTTAAACATCTCCACCAGCTGCGGCGGCAACTTATTCAGAAACTTCTCATAATACTCTACCGGGAAATCATTTGTCGTGGTGCTTTGCCATCTGCATCCTCCGTATCGCCACCCACACTTCCTCCACCCCCACAAGTTCCTCCACCCCTGCCCTCCCTCCTCTCGCACCTCAGGACACTCCAACCGCCCCAGAAACTTCCTCATGTCTGACTCATCTTCCAGAGGCTCCGACTTATACAGATTCTTCTAAAACGCTTCAAACATCTTATTCACCTGCTCTGATGCCACCACCAACTCCCCTGTCCTGTCCTAGACACAAACAATCTCTCTCATGGCCACCTGTAGTGGAGCTAGCCCGTGAATAAGTGGCTGGCCTTCTCCCCATACTCATAAACAACCCCCTTCGCCTGCCTTACAGAAGGTCAAACCTCACCTACAGCTCCATCCTCCTCACCCGAAGATCTGGGAGCAGATCCTGCGCACATCTTCCGTCCACCTCCAAAATTTCCTCTACCAACCGTTGCCACTCCTTTCTTGCCTCCCTGTCCACCTGAGCCTTAAACAAATTAACCGCACCCCTCACAACTGCTTTCAACGCTTCCCACACCACTGACGGCGACACATTTCCATTCCTCTTAAACGCTACATAGTCCTCAATCACCCTTCCCATTTTGGTGCAAAGGTTTGGGTCTGCCAACAGCCCCACGTCTAATCTCCAGGCAGGCCTCTGTGCCAGCCTCTTCTCCAGGACCACATCCACCCAACGTGGAGCATGGTCCCAGATGACAATCGCAGAATATTCTGCCTTCCTCACCCCTGCCAATTGCGTCTTTCTATCCTCGAATTCACATTGTGTACTGGCGAAAACGAATGCTCCCTCTTACTCGGGTTCAGAAACCTCACGGATCCGCCCCGTCCATCTCCTTCATGAAAGCATCCAACACATTTGCCCCCCCGTCCACATACCCAAGGGAGTCAGCGAATGTGGTATGGGTCTATCTACCTTCTGATTCAGTACTGTATTCAAGACCCGTCTCGCAGTATTAACTGGTGTGTATCCAAATTTGGTATGGCAGCCAGCATCATCTTCATAAATCATACATTGTCCCAATTTGGGGTGTATACGCTAACCAGCACCACAAACCAGCCCTCCAAAGCACCCATTACTATTACGTACCTACACTCCTGGTCCGCCATCTTTTCCATCTGGAACCTCACACTCTTACCCACCAGTGTCGCTAGCCCCCAGGCTCTGCTATCAAACCCCAAGTTGAATGCCTGTCTTACCGAACTCTTCTGCAGCCTCACCTGGTCTTTCACCCTTAGATGGGTCTCTTGCAGCAGCACCTCGCAGCTCTCATTAAATGTGAGAAAACACTCGCTCACTTCACTGGCCCCCCCAACCCACGCACAATCCACGTCACCACCTGGACCAGGGATGTCTCATCCCCCTGACCCTCCTGTCGTTCATAACCGCTACTCCTGTCCCGCCCAGAAAGCGGGACCCAGCCCTAACCCTAGTCACCATCAGCCACCCCTTTCCATTTTTATTGCCCTCTCTATCCTGTCTGAAAACCTTGTAACCAGGAATGCTGAGCTGACATCCCTTCGATATATTTCCCAAGTGTCTTTCAGCCCCCCGGCTCATCTGACTTATTCAATATACTTCCAACCTTGAGGTTTGCATCACTAATTATGAACTGTTACTTTAATGTCTATTTTCTAGCCTTTGTTTTCTCTGGCCTCTATGCTTAGTTACCAATTTTCTGGTTTCCATTTCCAGCTTTACTTTTCTCTCTATGTGTTCCCCTCTCCCTTCAAAGCTAATTTAAATCCCCAACAACACTGACAAAACGTCTTGCCGCAATATTGGTCCCAGTTCTGTTGAAGTGTAACGGAAGAGGACAATGCAAGTAATTGAACCTTAAGTTCCGTTCTGCAAAATGTAACTACTTATTTAATAATTTTGCAGAACTGAACTTAAGGTTCAATTACTTGAAGTAGTTTGAGTTATAGATAAGTTCAATTAACTTGCTGACACCTCCCCTCCTTGGGGTGTGACATTGTCCACTTCTGTGTTTACTGTAATGTAATTTTCTCAAATTCAGCATTCATTTTCTGTGCTCTGCCAATTCTGCTGCTGTTACTCTGCTTAAATCTCAGGTTTTTCCTGTGGGACTCTGCACACTCTAGGTGGTGGCCTGGGGTTTTTTCCCTGGGAAGTGTTGGAACTTGAGATCCTGGGATTTGAAGCTGGGACTGAGGCCTGGAGTTTGGGAGCTGGGACAGGTTAACGTGAAGATGGAGTGAGAACAGGTTGAGTCATTCCTGACAGCGAACAGGGCAACCTTTTGATTGTGTTGGGTTTGAGTTCTCATCAGATTACACCTGACTAGGAGTGTTTTCCATTCTATCAAATAGTGGCTGTTTTAATGTTGAGCCCTTTTTTAAAAATCCATAGAGCTGGGCATGTTTTGTGTGTTTGTGAGTTGTATTAATCACTCTGATCTTGAATTTCACTCCCATCTTTTCCTTGTAGTTTGTATCTCTCAAAGGGATATGTAAAATGAGATGGCACCACAGTGTAGCATACTGTGCCAGAAAGTTACAGATGCGTCAGCAGTTCTTCCTAAAGTTGAATTCCAATCTCTCCTGCTTCTTGGCAGGGAGGACCTCGATGGACCCGTGGTTCATCGTCTGGACTCATGCCTATAGATTTTTTTCTTATTCCGATTTGTTTCTCTTTGTTCTGGTGGTATTCAATCCTTGTTAAGATTTGGATCTATGACTTCCAGCTCTTTATTCGCATGTGAGCCTTCACAGTTCAACGATTTGGTTTGGGTGCAGGAACTCAGGTTGACATCCCTACACTCTGTTATGGCCTGCTGCTGCCTTAGCTAGCATCAGGAAACTCAACAAAGGCTGGGCTTTGGAACTAAGACTAGACTTGTCTGTGATGCTCATTATTTTGGTTGACGCAGGATTATTTTAAATCAAGTCTAATTAAGGCCATTTGTGAGTATTGTCACAACAATATTAAGGTGATACTGCATATTCATTTTGAATGAATAGATACTGTAAGAGCTGGAAAAAGAGGCTTTCCATCTTTTAGCATGAGTTGAAAGTCTATAAAGGTTGAAGCTGATACAGCTGAAGGTGATATATAGAGCACACCTCATGAGGGCAATGATGAGCCGGCTCTTTGAGGGGGTAGAAGACGTGTGTGAACGTTGCGGGTGGGGGGCCCCGCAAATCATGTTCATATGTTTTGGTCTTATCCAAAGCTAGAGGATTACTGGAAGGAGGTTTTTGGGGTAATCTCTAAAGTGGGGCACGTGAAACTGGACCCGGGCCCTCGGGAGGCCATATTCGGGGTGTCAGACCGGCCATGGTTGGAACGGGTGCGGTGGCAGATGTTGTAGCCTTCGCCTCGTTGATCACCCAAAGGCGGATCCTGTTGGGGTGGAGATCAACCTCTCCACCCTGTGCCCTGGCGTGGTGTGGGGGACCTGTTGGAATTCTTGAATTTTGAGAAGGTTAAGTTTGAACCGAGGGGAAGGATAGAAGGGTTCTCCAATTCATGGGTATTATTCATTATGCACTTTCAAGAGTTGGATAACATTGAACACTAGTTGGGAGGGTTGGGGGGAGGGGGAACTGTATGTGTTAATGGTAACTATGGGTGATTCCTCATTACTTTTGTTATTTGTTTATGTTAACATGCGGGCAGTTGTTTGGGGGTCGGTGGGAGGATGGGATTGTTGTTGTTGATATGGGGATTGACATATTCGTTACTGCTTATTGTTTATTGTTGGTGGGTGCAAATTTGGGAGAAAATGTGAAAAAGGAGAATAAAAATATTTAAAAACAAAGATTTGCAATGTGGGTAAGGCACTTTGCAATCTGCACCCCTGGGCAAAATGATGTAGGGTTTCCACTTTTTATCACGATTCAGTGAGTCCTGGAACATAATGAACACCAGTGGATGTTGGGTAAAGGAGGAGTTATAGTTTAGTTGTGTTGCACCCAACCACTGCCAAACTTGACTAACCCTGTTTTCACTCACCAGCTGGGCTTATGCAAGAAGAGTAGCCACTATAGTGTATAGCAGTTTTGAGCATCGTATGGAACTGTATTGTTCCATTTTCCTTTGGCTGTTTCTTTTTAAATGAGAGACCTGATGCATTTTGCAACCATGTGTTCTATATGGGGCCCATTCGTGCCACTTAAATCGCTGTTCAACATCCAAACCTCAGAAGGATGCCAATGATGGGACTGGAGTAAGATTTAAAGGAAAATGGAAAGACGTATTGCTAATTTGCTGTTTTTCATAATTTGCTGTATTTCCTAGCTATGTGTTTTCAATACATTTTAGAAATAGCACATGTACAGAAGTTATATTAAAACTTCATAAATCACTGGATAAATGTCAGCTGACGTATTGTGCACCACTTTTAACAAGGGCAGTGTGTTACAAAGGGGAGGCGGTGGCATAGTGGTATTGTTACTGGACTAGTTGTCCAGAGACTCACAGTAATGGTCTGGGGACCTAGGTTTGAATCCCAGCACAGCAAATGGTGGAATTGAATTCCATAGAAAACGTGGAAGTAAAAGTCTAATGATGACCGTGAAACAGTTGTTAATTGTCAAAAAAAAATTGTCATATCAGCAGTTTAATGGCAGGACTGTGACAGCAATTCACCCTGGTTAGTGAATGACTGACACCTGAACTTTTTGGATGTTGGTTGAGGTAGAATTGGGGCTGATTCTGATGATTTGTGTGGCAAGTGTCCACCATTGTGTTTTAGCGGCAACACATGGGGAGTGGTTGCCTGAATAAGTTGTTCGAGGACTGCTGGTGTCAGTGATGCTATTTCATAGGATGAGTTACATTCTCTGAAAGGAAACAAAACACCACTGCATAAAATGCAAACTATGATATTGATATCATGGAAAGCTCGAATCTCACTGTCATTTACAGTGACACTCGAGCCAGTTGTGTTAGGTGACCAAGGTATTACCTTTCTTGACTTTCAATTGGGCTGTTTCAGGAAGATAACTTACTCAGCTACCAGGTAAATCTATCTTGTACCTGTCCACCTATAATATGTTTAAAATGGTAAATGGACTGAGAACGCCAATATTACACCTGTAGATGATGAGGGCAAGTAATGTTAAGTGACAAATTTGAAACAATGGCAGCTCACTGAGCGTTATGTTAGTACCGATAGAGCACCTCCTGCACATGCGCAGCTGCAGTGTCATCTCTGAGTCTGTTACTGTAAAGTGAGAGATGCCTTTAAGTGCAGCTCTGCTTTCTGCCCCTGAATTATGCATTTTTGTTTGCAAGTTGGTTCCTATATAACAGATATTTTGGAGCTTTACTTTTGAAAGTTTAATTTCAGTCAATTTAGCGTGGCCAATCCACCTACCCTGCACATCTTTGTGACCTGGGGCCGGGAATGAACCCAGGTCCTCGATGCCGTGAGGCAGCAGTGCTAACCACTGCGCCATCGTCCCACCTATTGCTCTCCTTGTTGACCTGCATTGTTTCCAGGTCTGGCAATATCTCAATATAAACATTCTCATCCTTGTTTTTAATTCCTCACTGCTCCCTTCCTCCATGGCCATCTCCAGCCAGACAGCATTCCTGCAATCCTTGAATTCTCATCTCTTGCAACTCCTCCATTTTCCTTGATTCACAGTTGACAGCTATGCCTTTAGCAACCTCACAGCCCTCATCTCTGTGATACCCTCCCTAAACTTCTCCACTTTTCCAACTCTCCTGATTTGCCAGCATATGAATGAATGAAAAAAAATCTCCTCTGCACCATTTGCAAGACCTTAATGCCCTTGTTAAAAATGGTGCACAATACGTCAGCCGACATTTATCCAGTGATTTATGAAGGTTTAATATAACTTCCGTACATGTGCTGTGTTCGTTTTATTGATAAGGCCAAGGATCCGATGCACTTTAAAAATAACTTTGTATATGTAAACTCCCGGCTATTCTTCTCAAATTTAGAAACATGTAAAGCAGACAAAGCTGGTTGCTAGCCTGTCGCCAGAGGAGTTTCAAGCCTGGCTAACCAGGAATCTCCCACACTTTGTGCTGAATTTACAGGTTATAATCAACCAGTTTGGCTGCATTATGAACACCACCCATGGCTATCATTCCTGAAGTGGGAATGGGAACCTAGAGTTGTTGGCTCAGAGGCAGAGATGCTACCCAATGCACCACAAGACTTCTTCCCCTGGGTATTGCTGTTCAGTAACACTTGAGTACATTTTTCCATGTTGGTGTTAGCCATTGAACAAATGGCCTGGCAGCATGTGTCCTCCTTGACTGTGACTCTTGCTGTACTTGAATTGTCCTTATTGTCTGCTGTGCCGCCCGTAGTTTCACAAGCCATCAGTTGGGAAAATTGTACAGCAGGTTAACTTCTCTGTCTTTGGTTCAAATCTTTGTAGCTGGCGACAGAATGGGACTGGCAATGTCCTGGAAATGGATTATCTCTGATTTGGAAAGTGCTCTTGCTGCAAAGTATAAGAATAAGATGGATAAGTTCATGTGTGAATCCACATTTGTTTTGTTTCCTAACAGGGTAACACCTGCTTAGAGAATGGCTCCTTTCTGCTAAATTATGTGGCTTGTGCCGAGTGCAGCAAAAGAGACTTTGTGTTAATTGCTAATCGAACCCAAGATGATGATGATGGAGAAGAAATTGTTACATATGACCGTAAGTTACTGGCTATGGAATCTGCATAATACAGTGCCTCAAACTGGCAAGCGTTGCATTGGAACTGTACATGTTAAAGAGCACTGCCATTCTTCAAATCTGTTGGCTTAAACAAAACTAAAAACATTGCCTGTATGTTTTTTTCTTTCACGGGATTCGGGCGTTGCTGACTAGGCCAGCATTTATTGTCAATCCCTAATTGTCCTTGGAAGGTGGCGATAAACTGCCTTTTTGAACCGCAGCAGTCCATATATTCCCTACATTGCAGAAGGATGCCGTTTGGCTCATTGAGTCTGCACCGACCCTCCAAAGGAGCAACCTACCTAAGCCCACGACCCGTAACCCCACCAAACCCTTTGGACACTAAGGGGCAATTTATCATGGCCAATCCACTGAACCTGCACATCTTTGGACTGAGGAGAAACCGGAGCACCTGGAGGAAACCAACAGACACGGGGAGAACGTACAAACGTCTCACAGACAGTCGCCCAAGGCTGGAATTGAACCTGGGTCCCTGGCAATGTGAGGCAGCAGTGCTAACCACTGTGCCATCATGTGGTGTTGATACATGTGCTGTTTGGAAGGGAGTTCCAGGATTTTGACCCAGTGACGGTTAAGGAACGGCGATATAGTTCAGGATTGTAAGTGGCTTGGAGGGGAACTTGCAGGTGGTGGTGTTCCCATGCATCTGCAGCCCTTATCCTTCTAGATGGTAGAAGTCATGGGTATGGAAAGATGCTGTTTAAGGAGCCGTGGTAAGTTGCTGCAGCATCTTGTAGAAGGATCACACTGCTGCCACTGTGCTTCAGTGGTGGAGGGAGTGAATGTTGTTTAAGATGGTGGATGATGTGCCAGTCAAGTGGACTGCTTTGTCCTGGTGGAAGTCAGAAGGTGTGTTACTTGCTGCAGAATTCCCAGCCTCTAACCTGCTCTTGTACCCATTTATATGGCTGGTCCAGTTCAGTTTCTGATCAATGATAGCCCCCAGGATGTTGATTGAGAGATTTCTGGAAGATTGACTAGAAAATTGCAAGCTTTCCTGCATCTCAGAATCACAGAGTACTGCTTCAGTGCAGAAGAGGCCCTTTGGCCCATCGAGTTTACACCAACACATGAAAGGCCCTGACATGCCCACCTAATTCCATTTGCCAGCACTTGAATGTTATGACATGCCAAGTACTCATCCAGGTACTTTTTTAAAGGATGTGAGGCAAGCGGCCTCTACCACTCTCCCAGGCATTGCATTCCAAACCATCACCACTCTCTGGGTAAAAATGCTTTTCCTCAAATCCCCCCTAAACCTCCCATTCACTGTATCAGATGAATGAGTTTGACACCAGTTGTTTTAACTGTTGTAATGAATAAGTAGTTTGCAGATATTGTCTGGATTAATACAGTGTATCTCAGGTATCTACTTTGTGGAAGTAGGATTTTGTGATAGCCCACAACCAGAACATTAGTCTAGAAATGTTAATTGTATTTGTGAGAAATGCCCTTGCCTGCTACCGTATTGGAGATATTTAACCTCTGAAATAGCAGTTAGAGGAATTTCACAAAACCCATTAAGCATGTGTATGCTTCTCGGCATGTCATTTGAAGACTCTAGTTTGTTGTGAAAGTTGTTTTTGTTGCAGAATTTCCAAGTTGTTTTGCTGTCCCGGTGCAGAGATGGGAGATCAGAATCGCTGACTATGCACCCATGTGGCAGTGAAATGTTTTAAATGCCAGGTGTATATTTCCCTGTAATAATTTTTAATTGGCACTCAATGAATGGTCAATAACCCTTCAACATGCCATCAGCTCTTGCTGGGGGGAGGGGGGTGGGGGGAGATATCCTGAAAATAAAGCCACATCCATAAAATTACCACCAAGTAGTGATTTCAAAGCTCTGGTTTCCTCTGGGGTTTCAAGTGACATTTATGAGTTGCTTGAGATTTGTTTTTGTAGCTTTACATAATGGCTATGCCTCAGGTATCTACTGTTGTCAATCTGTTGTGCTGCACTCTAATGCCACTTCTGAACCAGATCCATTTTCTGCATTCTTAACTCTAATCTGTGTTCCATTATCCCTTGCAGATGTCTGTCAGAATTGCCACCATATTATAGCGCAGCATGAGTACACATTCACTGTTGTTGATGATTACCAGGTAAGGGTGCTTCAGTGATTTCTAAACCACAATTCTCAAAATAATTGTCCGCCCTACCACATCCAGCTGGTTTAGTTTCTTGCTGAGGCTGCGCAATGTGGCTTTGCCTCTGTTGCAGCATCATGTCAGACAGGCTTTTAGGAAAGCCAGCGAGATTGGATCACCTTACTTCACTGTGAGGTTCTCCCTCTGCTGAGCTAATAAACTGTTTTAAAAGTCAGTTACATCCAGGCTGCTGCTGCTATATTTTTTCCACACTCGTAACCCTGTTGTGATCTTTTTATATAATTGGAACAATATGCACCGAGGTGAGTCATGACACAGTGATTATCAGGCCTAGTCTGAATTTATGAACAATCCTTCAATAGGAGCAAAATATAAATTCTAGAGAGAGGCATATGATGTTGTGGGTACCAGTTTGAGTACCTTTTTCTTAGGGCTCGAAAGGTTGGAGTATTCTAACTTGGTATACAAGGAAAAAAATAACAGGTTGGTCAGGAGCACTTGTTAAACTTTATAGCAGTGCAATGACACCTTTATAATTTCAGTTCCTTCACATCCACTGCATTAAAATAAATACCCTCTTGGCTCAATGGAAGTGTTTTTAAAGTGCTGCTTTCTTTTTCGAATTATCAGACATGCATCAGCTGTTAAAGTTACCTCCTCTCAGAGTCGAATGATACAGCCTTTCGCCATTTTCTGAGCAGCTGAGTACGTGGGAACTGTTTCCTTCAGCTTTGGCCTCCATGCATTGGTTTATTTTTGTTTCATTAGGAAGGGATTTAAATGTTCTGTTAGAAATTGAGATTAAAAGTGGTGTTTCACAGTTACAATATTTAACATGGATCCGACAGTCTTGTCATAATTATTGTACTTATGGTGACATTTTTCCCCATCTTACTCCAGGAGTACACCATGTTGTGTATGCTGTGTGGGAAAGCAGAAGACTCGATCAGTGTATTGCCCGATGATCCCCGACAGATGGCTCCTCTCTTCTGAAAGCTCTGTTTCTGCTCAAAGAATGCCAGGCGCTTTGGGTAGTGAGTGCTGCAGCAATTCTAGTTGGCGAACAGAAGCCAAGTTGCAATACTGAAATAAAGTCAGATTTTTGAAAGCAGATGTTTTTGGTCATGACTAAAGGAGGTGCATAAATAAACTGCTTTACCACCTTTTCCACAATTAAAATCAGTTCACTTTTATTCTTGCTTATATGCTTACTATATCAGACCAACTCATGGGCGTCTTATTTCAAATGTATAACTTTTGTGATCTTTCAAGTTGAAGAAAATAGCTGAGAGTGGAGATGAAAGCTGCTTTTACTTTTAATTCCATTTACAGAGAGTGTAACGGTCCTGTGCTGCATTTATCTTTTCCTTGAGAAGGCTGATCCTGTTATTTCTTGAATTGGCGTCCATCGGGCAATTCCGTTACAATGTTAAACTCTGCTCTTAAGCGTTGTATAACCGCAGAATGATTAAAAGTAAAAGCATCTTTTGTCTTGCTCTCTCAGATAGTACACATTTGTCTCAACTTGAAAGGCTACTGAAGTTATACATCACAAATAAGACGTGCCAGTCAGTCTGAAATGGTGGTGAACCAAGTTGCTGCTGGTAAAGGCAGTGTTCACGATAGTAAAAGTAAATTAACTTTCATCTTGGGGCAGTGTTGAGACAGCTTGGGCAGCACGGTAGCATTGTGGATAGCACAATTGCTTCACAGCTCCAGGGTCCCATGTTTCATTTCGGCTTGGGTCACTGTCTGTGCGGAGTCTGTACATCCTCCCCGTGTGTGCGTGGGTTTGCTCCGGGTGCTCCGGTTTCCTCCCACTGTCCAAAGATGTGCGGGTTAGGTGGATTGGCCATGATAAATTGCCTTAGTGTCCAAAATTGCCCTTCGTGTTGGGTGGGGTTACTGGGTTATGGGGATAGAGTGGAGGTGTTGACCTTGGGTAGGGTGCTCTTTCCAGGAGCCAGTGCAGAATCGATGGGCCGAATGGCCTCCTTCTGCACTGTAAATTCTATGATAAATTCTATTTATGATTCCAGAAAATTTAAATATGCTGCAAATGATGAAAAATATACTGAAGTGAACTGAAAACTTAACCCTTCCTTTACAGAAAATATACGAGAATTTAGTTTTTGAGCATATATAATTTGGAGATGTCACCTTGTGGCTGTCTGAATGTCTTCCTTACTTTGATAAGCATTCTGTCCTTCAGAGGAAATACAAATTTGCATTACAAGGAGCTCCCAGTGGCCTAATTTGGGCTTTCAAGTGCTAAGAATTTATTCTCTCATGTTCTCTCAATTTTTGAAGTTCATGCACCATTCCAGTAACTGTGGCTGGGATTTTCCGTCCGCCCCCCCGTGGCGTGTTTTCTGGTGGTAAGGGCAATTCACCATTGGCCGCTGGCAGGATCTACTGCTCTCGTCGAAGTCCACAGTGCTTTGTATGGCTCACCCACCCCGCCACATGCGGGTCGTTGGTCTCACTGGCAAGAAGGACTGGAAAATCCCACCCTATAATTTTCAATGAAATAAAATCATGTCACAGCACAATATAGGGATCATGAAATGCGTTATTGCTGTTAACAATTGCAAGCGCAAACCACTTTCAAACAGTGTAAAACTTAACAATGCCAAATTTTCTAACTTGATTAGAAACACGATTCAAAGTGGTTCAGCAGAGTCCATCCCGTTACTGCATACATGTGGCATGAGCGGCTGTTTACCACACAGCAGACAACTAAGCAAACATACCCTGAATAAAGTTCTGGATTGCTTGCTTCTTGTTGCCCATGGTGTTTGTAAATTAACTGATGCAAAATACACTGAATTTATGTCTCTTTTAAACCACTCTGTAAAGTCAATGCAATTGATAATTTATTTACATCAGCCACATCACTCAGACAGTGGTACATTTTTCCAATCCAGGAACTTGCAGGCTATTGGCACTTTTGGTTTTTAAAGCAATGTTTCCCTCCAGAGTGTTGGGGTGGGGGATGGACAAGATTTAACTCTTAAGTCATTAGGGGTTGTTCATTGGCTTCTTTGTTGTCCCTTGTTGCCCTTTTTCTTGCCCTGTATCATCTCAGCTTGACTACCGTAAACATTAACATTTTAAAATACTTTATTTAGTTAATGATCTGTAGAATGCAGAAGATTGATGGAAGTCTTTCAGCCAAGAGGTTGTGTTGACATTCCTAAGCTATTTGTGGTTTATTGCTGCTTTTACTCCCAACAGGAAGCCAACTAAAAAATTACAGCTTTTTAAAAATTCTGACAACTTTGTTAGTTTAACTTGCTGAATTCTATTTTGACAGTTATTTTTGAAAATAATATGTTATATCGTATTCGCATCAATAAATAAAAATATGTTATTCCAATATCTAGATTGTGGATGTATTTAATCGCCGTGCTTGGTTTGATTTGCTTATATGGGAGCTGGAGTAGGCCATTCAGCCTGCTCCGCTTTTCAAATATGATCATGGCTGATCACACACTCACCCCTTTCCCTTTACGTCATAGGTATATAGAATTCTGTCAATCTCTACCGTAAACATACTCAATGACTGAGCTTCAACAGCCCTCTGGGGTCGAAAGTTCCAAAGATTCACAGCCCTCTTGAGTAAAAATAATTCTCATCTCAGTCATAAGTGGCTTCCCCCTTATTTTGAAATTGTCCTCTGGTTCTGGCCTCCCCAGCCAGCGGAAACATCTTGCCTGCATTCACTGTCTATTCCTCTAAGTATTTTGTAGGTTTCAATGAGATCACCTCTCAGTTTTCGAAACTCTAGAAAAAACATGTCGATTTTCCCCAATCTCTCTTCATAAGGCAATCCGGCATCCCCGGAACAAGTCTGATGAACCTTCGTTGCACTCCCTCTATGGCAATAAAGTCCATTTTTTGTGCATTTTCAAAATGGACATGGCTCAGCGGACAGAATGGTTCACCTGATGCCTTGCAGCACTTTCAAAGTAACAATAACCACAGGGAGGGGAGTCTGTTCCAGCTAACTTTGAACGAAGGAAAGACCTTTGCAGGTCTTAATATCCCATAATATAGGTCATAATATCCCAAATGTCGGCACTGCCGCCTCACAGCTCCAGGTGTAGCCATGTAAAATGGCCACTTGCAAAGGACCATGGGAATTGTGGTCAATTTGGGACACAGACAGGTACACAGCCTCTGTGTATTGTGCCAGGAAACCAGACTTGGCGGAAACGTACATCCATTAAGAATCAATTACCATTTTCCCCAAGACAATAGCATTTGCATTAAGGACCATCAACGCTAGCAGACTAACCGGTGCCACCCCACCTTATTTGGAAAGGCCTACGTGCCTGGGACAACGAGAGCTAGGACCCACCCAGCCATCGAGGTATCCGCCCCCTAATTGGCTAAGATCGATGAGGGTGATCGAAAACCTTATCGATCCATTGGACCTGGAGTAAGGACCGCCCAAAAGGGCGCGAAAGAGACGAAGGATAAAAAGCCCTGCGCACTAGAGATCGGTCTCTTTTGGGACTGGCCTGTGCACGACCAACTGTAGCAGAACAACCAAGTTCAAGGACCCGCGACCATTTCCTGAAGGACGAGCTCAGCTGAGACGAACCCAACAACTTCCAACTGACCACGTGGAACCGGATAAAGGCCTTATCTTGCACAGTGCCGGTCATTCGAAGTTAAGTAAAGGTCATCTTAGTCGTTAGGTGTAGTTTAGTACGGAACCGCATTGGTTATTGCATAGAGATACAAATATTGTGTTATTAATAAACTGTGTTTTTGTGCTTGTGTGGTCATTTGGTCAATATAAGAAACAGCTTGTGGTTCACATAAAGGGTAAAAAGGCAACACAGGGACCCGGGTTCAATTCTAGTCTTGGTTGACTGTGTGGAGTTTGCACTTTCTCCCCATGTCTGTGTGGGTTTCCTCCCACAGTCCAAAGATGAGCAGGTTAGGTGGATTGGCCATAATAACACTTGCCCTTAGTGTCCAGGGATGTGTAGGTTAGGTGGGGTTACAGGGGTTGGGCGGGGGAGCCAGGTAGGGTGCTCTTTCAGAGGGTTGGTGCAGACCCGATGGGCCGAATGGCCTCCTTTTGCACTATAGGGATTCTCTGGTTCTGATAATGGTGCTAACGGCCGAAGCATTAACAATTCTGACACAATGGTCTCAATAAGGGCAAGACTGTTTACCGACTTGAGACCAGTGTCTCCAAAAACAAAAGGAATCCGACTCCTGTTATACCTCAAGGTTCCAGTCATCTTGTGTTGAACATTGAGGAGGAATATCACATGAGCGCCCCAAGCTGGACTGTGATATTGTCTGTTAGTATTGAATTCCAGTAGTTATTGTCTCACCACCCAATGTTAACAGTACTGCAGGCAACAGTCTGCACTGTCTACCATAAAGCCGGCCGGTGGCAGCAGAACGAACTCTGACCCTCATCAAACCTGCCAACTGCTGGAACATTGGAAACCATGCCTCCCGACTGACTCACTAGACCTGCATTCTCCTATTGTGCTGGCCTTGCTTTGGAAGATGGATCACTTTACAATCAACCAACCTCCTGTTGGAAGATTCCCGCAGATCTCTGGCTCTGAACTCTGGACACGTGTAAAACCAATACTTGTATTTTATTGTGGCCATGTTCTGTTTACGGACAGGTAGAGAGTGAGGAAATTAAGGCAGTTTAAATTGACCCCACACCTCCTCCTGTCCGTGACAAGTTGGTTTAGACCAGTGGTTCCCAACCTTTCATATGTCATGGCACACTTCTATACTATAAAAGAATTTTGAGGCTCGCCTCTTATTTTCTCTGTCTCCTTACAGGAAACTTTGCTTTTAACTTCTGCGTCCTCTTTCTGTTATTTTTTTTTTACCTCTCCCTGGCTCTCTTGCTTCTCCCTGGGTTTTTGCACCTTTTTGAGTTTTTGCTTTTTGTGCAGGCGTCTGGGTACCTTTGTCCCATTGGTCTTGTGCATGGGCCTGGCCAACATAAAAACTCTAAGCCATGTGTGCGCGGCTCTTTCCCAGCCGGCATCATGCGTTGGCGACCCAAGATATGTCGGGTCTTGGAGATGCCAACCACAGAGCTGAAGACGAGTTTAGTTTAATTGCATGAATTTTGATTCATTTTGAATCCTTTTTTGCGGCACACTTGGGGGGGCCTTCACAGCACAGTTGAGAACCACTGGTTCAGAGACTGAAGAGGTCTGATGCTTCAAAGGCACATGATGTCTGACAAATGTGACCTCATAGTCAAAGAGCTGTTATGTGCTGCATGTAAAGGACTGAGCACGAGTTGCAATTGTTGCACTGAAGAACTGATGATACACACCAGTCTAAGCAAGCCTTCAGGCATTGGTCTCATCACTTAATGTCCAAGCCTTTCAAAAAAGAAACAAATTGAGTTAAACACTTGTATTTTTCCTATCATATACAGATGCAAAGACTGATTGCAAATGCAACTTTTATAACCATTCTAAAGTGGTCACTTTGCAATGCTTCATTATTCACAGAATCAGAGAATTGTTACTGTGCAGAAGGAGGCCATTCAGCCCATCATGTCTACACCGGCATTCCAAACGGGCATTGTGACTTATTGCCATACCCCTGCCCTTACCCTTTAGCTCTGCGCTCTTGAATGTCTCGATTGAACCTGCCTCCCAGGCAGTGCATTCCAGACCCAAACCACTCGCTGTGTGAAAATGCTTTTTCTCACATCATGTTTGCTTCTTTCGCAAATCACTTTAAATAGATAGAAGCTACAGTGCAGAAGGAGGCCATTCGGCCCATCGAGTCTGCACCGGCCCACACCTCCACCCTTCCCCCAACCCAGTAACACCACCTAACCTTTTTTTGCAGCCCCTTAAGAAATTTGCACCTTATTTTATGTTGTCTCCATGCTCTTCCTGCAGAAACCTTTCTCTATGCATCTTCCTAAAGAATATTACATTTGAATGATTTTTTCTGGCTAAGTGCTGTTCTTCGCTATCTCAAAACTTCCACCCTCAAAATCAAATTGGTTGGATAAAACTGCGGAATGTTACTGTGATGGATTCATTTGGAAATCTGTCAGTTACTACTTTAAATTCACAGTGTCTATTTTCATCCTATTTTGAACTTGATACAGATATTATATAGATTACATTCGCACTTTAGTATTGAACATACGAATTAGGAGCAGGAATTGGCCTCTTGAGCCTGCTCCACCATTCGTTAAGATCCTGTCTGAACTGACTGTGGCCTCAAATCCCCCATTCCTGCCGACCACCAGAAAATCCCACCCAATTCCCTGGTGTTCTAAACTGTAACTTGTACTTCAGGCAGCCTCTCCCTTTGCAGCTCCTGTCCAGTCTTTCTTCTGGCAGGATTAGGAGAGGTTCGCTCCCTGAGGTCCTGTCTCCAACTGCAACCACTGCAGGTTCTTCATGCTGTAGCCCTCTCTAAGCAAAATAGAAACACAGCTAGAACATAACCAATCCCCACACTTACAAACACCTTTGTCCAGCATGGATCCAGCTATAGGTTTTACTCTGCAGGTACAGAAACATTAAATTAAACCCACTTAAAACTATATCTTATTTCTGTTTACCAATACATATACAAATCCTTTAAAACTACCTTTACTTCCCTAACAGAATGGCATCTAAACTGGTCTCTACATTTTACTCTTCACGCCAACAATTAGAAAAAGGCGGCAGTTGTTAACAATGCTACTGCAGAGTGAGCGTCAGCAGGGGGGTGGGGGGAGGGGGGGGGTAGAGTAGAGTAGGAGGGAAAATATGGCGGGTAGTACGGGTGGGAGGGGAGCGGGCTTGTGCAATACGGTACGATGGAAGTATTGAAAGTACGTGGATGTTTGCACATTTTTGCCTTTTTTGCTTCCTTTCTGATGATGTCTGTAACTGTTTATAAAGCCAAAAACTACCTCAATAAAATTGTTTATTAAAAAAAAACAATGCTACTGCAGAGGGTATGCTCCTCGCAGACACAATTGCAGTGCCTGTGAAGTCATTTCCTGCTACTCCCCAGGCAGCAGCCTTTATCAAAGAAAATGCCAACCAAAATCAACCAGAAAAGAACACCGTTCTTGCCACTCCTCTCTCCAGCCCTCATAGCGAGCGAGATGGTGGACAGAGTAACAGGAAACAGCACATGGACAGCGAGCGAGGCAGTGAGGCTTGCGAGCAGGGCAGCGAACAAGGCCTCAGGAGAGGGGCCACCAGTGACGTGGTGAGGGGTCAGGAGAGGAAATGATGGTGGGTGGCAGCGAATGGGAGTCAGACAAGTGCACAACAATGGCACAATGGTAGGAGAAACACCACTTGTGAGAGTGGGTACTAAGTGGGCACGCGGAACTGTTCCTGTTGAGTGACGGGAACTAAAGTGTTAGAGAAAACTTTCACCCAGTCAGTCTGTGCTAGATAGAATCTAAAGTTTCTGAGGGAAGGCTTTTTGCTAACCCACAGCACCACCTATTGACAATACATGATTACATTCAGCTGGTTTTTCCAATGTTCTGCTACAAGGTTATTGTTCCTCCCCTACCCAAGTTGTGATTAAATAATCGACACACAGCTCAAAATCTAAACATTAAAAAAAAATTCTGTACTACAGTCTCTGATAGGAACCAAATTTTTAAGATGAATGAGTGATTCAATATTTGAGCTTTGACAGTCATCCAGACTCAAAACTTTAGTTCCGTTCCTCTTCACAGATGTTGTCAGACCGGCTGAGATTGTCCAGTATATTCTGGTTTTGGTTCAATATTCATGTTGCAAATGATGAATTTTGCAATTGTGATATTACACTAACAACCAACAAAGTAACCTGCATTCAACAAATTTATAAATGCGTTTTCATAAATATTCATTGTCTATTTGTAAACTTATATACAAGGCAAGTGATTGCTCAAGTAACTATTTAATGAATAAAACAAAATACTAAAGTGTAGTGCCAACATTTGTTCCTCAAGGAGGGAGAGATGTCAGTGCCAGGAATGGAATCTTTCCTCATGTTAGCATCACATTGGGGACACGTCAGCCAGATGTAGATTAAGGCAACCCTCAACCCTTAATTCTGCCTCAATGACATGCCACAGTTCTAATAGGAGTTTCAGAAGAGTGTTCTCTTCTGTACATCCTACTCCCAATCATCAGCACAGTAACTGAAGTAGTCACCAACAGTGCTATTGAGCAGCTGTTACTCACCACTAACCTGCTTACCAATGCTCAGTTTGGGTTCTGCCAAGACCACTTGGCTCCAGATCTTGGTTCAAACATGAACTGAATTCCAGAGCTGAGGTGTGTGTGACTCTTCTTACAATCGAGGCAGTGTCAGAATGTGTACAGCTGCAAAGTCGTGAAGTCAAAGCAGATCAGGGAGGGGAAGCTTTCCGATGGCTGCCGTCAGGCCTGGCGCAAAGGAAAGGGGTTCCGGCTCTTGGATACCAACCATTTCAGCCCTGGTACCTGGCTGCTGGAGTTTCCCATGGCAATGCCTGGACAAGTATTTTCAGCTGTTTCTTTACTTAATTTCCTTCGTGATTAGCACGGTTGCTTCACAGCGCCAGGGTCCCAGGTTCGCATCTGGCTTGGGTCACTGTCTGTGTGGAGTCTGCACGCTCTCCCTTTGTCTGTGTGGGTTTCCTCCTGATGCTCCGGTTCCTCCCACAAGTCCCAAAAGACGTGCTTGTTAGGTGAATTGGACATTCTGAATTCTCCCTCTGTGTACCCGAACAGGCGCCGGAATGTGGCAACTAGGGGATTTTGTAGCCACCTGGGGTGACCACTGCCCAAACACAAAATGGAAGATTGCAAGGAATGCAGGGAAAATGGACATGCTGTAAAAAGCAAGCAGCTTGCAGAGCGCTTGTATATTTGGACTGCTGCAGAAACCAGTTTGGCTGTTGCCGAAACCAGATAACACTATGAAAAGAAACAGTTAGCATATTAATGAGGCGATACCGGGCGATCCCCAGGCACAAAAGAAACAAGTTAACACTAATCGATACATTCAATGGAAGGCCAGACTTTTCGGCGCCAAAGAAGCCCAAAACAATGAGTCCCAAGAACCGCCCCAGTGATCAAGATACTGTCCCGTTATTGGGGAATTCAAATCAATCGATTGGGAAGAGACCCAATCGATTACAAGAGTATAGAGGGTCCGCCCAGGTGGGCGCAAGACCCTGAGAGGAGTATAAAACAGAGACCCGACCCCAGCTTGCACTCTCTGCCAGCCTCTCCTCGACCAGCTCTCTCTGTCAGCCTCTCCTTGACCAGCTAGCCCTCCCAGCAGAACGCTGTTGCAGCAGAAGAACCTTGCAGCAGGAGAAGTCTGGACAGAAGCCGCCAGCAAGTAAGTCACAACGCACGCTAAGGGAATAGACACTCCTGACCCCTTTAGACCATAACCACTGGAAGCCTGCGGACCCAGGACAAAGCTAGAAGCCGTTGTTCCCTGATCCGGAAGTCCCCTTATCCAGATAAGTATTTGGCCTAGTAGTGGTAGGATTAGCCTAGTCTTATAGTTTATATGCATGATTAGTAGATTACTGTAATATAATAAACGTGTCTTGTTTGAACTTACTAATTGGTGTATGGTTTTATTGCTTTGAACTTGACCTTGAAACTTGTGGCGGTATCTTACCTGGCGACTCCAAAGCTAAGTAATGAAACAGAGCCAAATTGAGTGTTAAGCACACTCACCCAGAACGAGCAACAATTTTCACAGTAACTTCATTGCAGTGTTAATGTAAGCCTACTTGTGACAATAAAAAGATATTATTAAGAAATGCTGATAATGCCGAATGATTTTAACTTAGGCCAGAATTTTATAGAGCTTGAGCATGTGTGTGCCCAACCCAAACTCGCGTGAAATTGCATCAGAAGATGTCAGGACACTTCCTGATGTCATGGCACCCCGTGCAACATTTCGGCAGTGGGCATACGTTAAGTTAAGTGCACCTATTACAATTGAGAGGATAATTATGTGCATTAAGCATCCAATTGGTCCTTAATTAATGTGGCCTGTGCACCAAGCAGAAAAAGCGCAGAAACCAATTGGCTAGGCAACGTTATTTCACCATTCCTGATCCAATGCAGGATGAAATGAATACAGGGTGCAATTCTCAGGCCTCGATGTGCTCTCGCTCAAGTGCAACAAGGCCAGTGAGTAGTGGGAGAGGCTGAAAATGAGAACCATATTAGGCAACAAACAGTTTGCGATGCAACCGGCCCACTCCCTTAGGCGCAATCAGGATCCCGCTGCAGCGTGGTGAGAAACCAATTATTACCACTTAAGCCCCATTTCCATACAATTAACTGGAGCAACCCCTTATCCAACAGCTTCCCGTCATTCAGCGGTCTCCCCAACAAGTGATCACGCTGGCGCCGATTAGTACTCCTTTTGAAAAACGTGGAAGGGTTTTTGGGGGAAGACGAGGGGGTGAGTAGCCATCTTTGGTCCTGCGTCATCTGGCTCTGCCGACCCTGGTAGCACCATCATGTTTGATGCCCTCGGCGATGTTCCTGAGTGATTGAATCATGCTCTGCAGCACCTCGGCAATCATAGAATTTACAGTGCAGAAGGAGGCCATTCGGCCCATCGAGTCTGCGCCAGCCTTTACAAAGAGCACCCTACTGAAGTTCACGTATCTACCCGAACCCAATAACCCCCACTTAACATTTTATGGACACTAAGGGCAATTTAACATGGCCAATCCACCTAACCCGCACATCTTTGGACTGTGGGAGGAAACCAGAGCACCTGGAGGAAACCCACATAGACACGGGGAGAATGTACAGATTCTGCACAGTCAGTTACCCAGCCGGGAATCGAAGCTGGGACCCTGCGCTGTGAAACAACTGTGCTAACCACTATGCTACTGTGCTGCCCAAACCACTATGCTAACGTGGGCAATGCCCACCTGCGACTGGGACAAGCTCCTCAGTGCCTCGGCCATGGCCATGTGAGAGCGGGATATGTCCCGCAGCACCTCAACAAGGTCAGCCTGATACTGGGTCATGTCCCCCATTGAGTTGGACATTCTGCCAAGGCCCTCAGTCATGGCTGTCACTGACTCTACCACAGCTTGGACATCTTCAGTAATGGTGCTGATGTCGTGCATCAGGTTCTCCACTGCGGTCGCCACCCTCAGGCGACACAGCAGTGTTGGCCTCGGTGCCACGCATTGCCGGCGACATCTCTTGTGCCCGTAGCCTCCGGAACTCCTCCAATCGACTATGGATCTGTTGGGAGTGTCGCTGATATCTCCCACTGAATGTCTCGGCCAGTTCCTAACTTCTCCATCAGCTCCGGGTAATCCTGTCCCAGAGGCTCAGCACCAGGCTGGGACCCAGCTGGGTCCTGGGATCCAACAGACTTCTGACTGCTGTGTTGCCTGGGGCTCCTGCCTCCACCTGATGTGCATCAGCATCTGTGTGGTGCTCACCAGATTATTCCCCAAAGGCCTATCCACTAACATTTCCCACCGAGGTGTGTATATCTGCGCTGGTGATGGGTGCAGGTGATGGTCAACTCACCCGTGCTGCCCGGCGTAGGCCATTGACCTTCTCGCCCCACTGGAGGCCAGTCCTCCTGGTCACATTTCCCGAGCTCATGGTTGCAGTAACCTCGTCCCAATTGACACCGGCTGCCCTGTGGCTCACCTTCCGAGACCCTCGGGGGGTCTCCACCACATCGAGGAGCTTCCCCAGGTCTGCATCCCTGAATCCTGGGTCGGGTCGTCTTGGCGCCATGTCTTCGAGCTGAGTGGGTTGGTTGTGCAAGTGTTGTTTAAGTGCTACTCAACCTTGCTGGTGGGGAGCTGGCGATCATGGTCCTGTCGAGTTGGTTGACGAGACTTCATTTGCGGTGAGAAGCCTGTGGGGCCTAGTTGAGTGGACCAATTAACATTGAATAGCATTACTGGCCTTGCTGGGCTGAGCATTGGGAAGCTTGAGGCAATTCCTGCTTGCTACCACACTTAGAAATCTTTCTGGAGAGTCAAGTGCAAATGTTTGAGAGATAAAGTGGTACGTGTCATGCTGCCAGTTGCTTGATTCTGCATGGTAGAGACAGTTTGCAGCAACCTTTTGGTGCAACTGCCATTGCAACAATACTGCAGCTCCCCGAGGCAGCTGTCAGCCTTCAGGGAGCTCCGTGGAAACACCTGCCTGCACTGTCACTTCTCTCAGTACCCACCGCTGTTAATTGACCAGCCAGGGTGAAGCTGCGCTCTGGGGCTGATCGCGGCCAGAAGTGTTTTGTGCCCACTTCCAGGCCTGCCCAGCAAGTGCGCCCGATGGACAGAAAATTCAGGACTTACAGATTCTTGGTGATGCACTCAGCCGAACACAGCCGCACCTATCTAGGCAAATCTAGGAGTGATGAGGGGAATGGCGATAAGGGGAAGGGCCATAGCGCCGGGATGACCCCCAATGGGACTGCGCCAGTACCCAGGTACAGAGCACCTTTGCCGCAGCCTGTAAGGAAGCCGTCTTGCTGCACACCCCACTGACCACCCACCTGGGTTTGATCCTGGCCTTGGGTCACTGTCTGTGTGGAGTTTGCACATTCTCCCTGTGTCTGCATGGGTCTCATCCCCACAACCCAAAATAATGTGCCTGGTAGGTGCATTGGTCATGCTAAATTGTCCCTTAATTAGAAAAAAAGAATTGGGTACTCTAAATTTATTTTTTCAAAAGTAATGTGACAACATATATACAGATACATGCCCTCGCCCCAAATGCTAAACTGTGCCCTGCATCCCTGCTAACATAACTGGTGTCTAATTTTCTGGCCTTATGGGCCCTAACTCTACGTCTTGGTGGATCCCCAGACAGTACATCGGGAGTGGAGGTGGCCTGCTGCGATTCATGTCCTGCATCTGAGTCCCCATTAGCAGCCGTCTTCGACGGCAAATGGGTCTAGATGGGCCCGGCTGCTGCTTGGGTGTCCAGGTGGCGTGGTTCTGCCCATCGCCCATGTGATGCACCAGGGACAGGATGGGGCAGTCCAAGGTGCTGCATTCTGACATCTCCCCTGCTGGACTCACTGGCATGGTCCCCATCATCTCCTCGTACCCGATGGCCTCTGGACTAATCCATGGGACGTGGGTGCTAACGGAGCCAACCCCTGAGGCTCCCCTGCTACCTGGCACCACCAGTCCTGGAGGCCCGCTGCCGTATCGATCAGGATCCACCAGGATTGTTGCGACGGAGCACAGGGAGTGGACCACCTCCGTCTGGGACTGCGCCACCACCTTCTGAGTCTGTGTCATGTCAGCCAGTGACTGCGCCATCTCTCTCTGGGACTGGGCCACCTCCCTGTGCCTCTTCCATGTTGGCCAGTGGCTGGGCAATGCCGCCGATGCTCTCAGTCATGGTCTGCTGTGACTGGGCCATGCCTAGGAACGTCGCTGCAATGTCCAGGTGGCCTTGGCACATGGTTGCCTGTGAGAGGGCAACCCTGTCCTGGGCCTTGGCTACTGCCTGCGCAGAATCCCCAAGGCCTCCAACGTGGAAATCACCCGTGCAGTGTTGGCCTGGGTGGCACTTACGGCCAGAACCACCTCCTGCTCCTGCACACGGTTGGAGTCCTCCAACTGCACTTGCAAGTGCTGGATGCTCCCCGACAATCCCTCATGTAGTCCCTGGCTCTGTGACTGCATCTCCACAATCATTGGGACTGTCGGTTCCAGAAGCCCAAAACCTGTCTGGACAGCAGCTGGTCCCTGGGGTCAGCCTGCCCGCCAACCGTCCGCCTCTTCAGATATTCCTAGCTGTGTGGTGAGCAACAGAGAGTGTCCGAGGAGCCTCTTCACTAAAGTGCCCAACCGAGGTCCGTGTCTCTGGGATGGAGGAAGGTGTTGGAGACAGCTGTGACGGGAAATTGTGTCATCATCGGACTTGGGCTCTGGGGTGTCCTGGGTTTTGAGCATATGGCTCCCCTCTATGTTGTTATCATCATCGCTGCTCGGCACCCAGTGCTCTGGCTTTGGCTGGGGGTGGGGGAGGGGGGGGGGCACCAGAGGTTTGCCCCAACACCAAGTCAAGACGCATGATTCAACTGCAGGCCGGGGGGACGTGGGGATTGGTGGAAGTGTGAGGGTGGTGTGAGGCTGGTGTGGGGTTGATGGTGGTGTGTATGATGTTCTTTGATTTCTGAATGAGAATGGCTTTGAAGTGTAGTATCTCACAAAGAACATCAAGCGATGTGTTGAACAAAGCTAATTTATTTACGCTATAATTAAATAGATTCGACTTGCTTGCTAAGATATACGAGATTTCTATGATTCTAACTACAGAGCTCCTGATAAAACAACTATTCTCTATCTCGCCCAGCTACCTTCTCCCCGAATCAAGAGTTTCACGTGATCTACGTGTAGCACTTGATCACTGTCTAGTGGTTGGATGTCGTTACAGTAAATTGTTCACCCTTCATTATTATTAGAATATACATATTTTCACAGTGCAAGGGTTAGAGTGGTGTGAGGGTGGTGTGGGGGTGAGGATGGTGTGAAGGAGATGTGGGGGGTAAGGGTGGTGTGGGGTTGAGGGTGGTGTTGGGGGGGGGGGCCGTTGACACATGTGTCATTGGGAACTGCAACTCAGCGGGGTCTCACATCCTTGCCAGAGCCTCACTTCCTTACCCGAGACTGATCTCTACCCTTCCAACTGCCCTTTCTTCAGGCCCGCCGACCACGTCCTGGGCCCATTGCTCTGCCATGGTGAGGGGCCGCAGGTCCAGCGGTCCCCCTCCAGTCTTCTCCCACTCCCTGCTGTTATGAGGAGCCTTCTCCTGGTGGGGAGAGAGAAACAGAAAATGCACAGTGTTAGACTGTCCAACGGAGCATGCAGCCCAGGGGGTGGGAGCTGGTGGCTTCAGTGGCCAGGGGACATGGCAGCCTGTATGGGTGCCGGCATATGGTACAGGGTGGGTTTTCGGACGCCCTCCGGTTTGGGCTGGGGGGGTAGGTCTACAAATGTGTGGTACAGGTATTCGTGCCAGGGTCACCCTGGCCGCTCTGAGGAGGTTCTGCAGTTTTTCCGACACTGCAGGCGGTTCCAGGTGGTGTTACCCATGGCGCTAGCTGTCTTTGCCAACTAAGCCCAGTCATGGCGAATGGTAGCGGCTGGCAGCCTCCTTCCCAGGCCGGGTACAGGGTGGCCCGCCTCCCCTCCACAGCATCCTTGAGGGTCTCGAGCTCGGTCTCGGTGAATCTTGGGAGTCGCTCTCCTTCTGCATCCTGTTAGCTGGGATGGTGTGTGTGGGGAGTGCAGTGGGCATATGTGGCTGCAGCTTGTCAGCTCCTGAGTGTCAATTGTGAATCTGGGAATCTGGCGCCTTTTCTCACTGGAATCGATTGTGTTCCACATGGCGGCGGTGCTCGCCTGTCAATGGTCGTCGAATCAGTTGAGGTGCGGTGCCAGTTTTGCTGTCGTAGAAGTCCATGAATCCAGCCCCAGCATCAATACTTAGGGTGGGATTCTCCGACCCTCTGCGCCAGAATCGTGCCCAGTGCGGGGGCAGAGAATAGCCATTCAGGCTATTCAGGCACGGTGGTGCTTCCACAATTCTCCGCAGACGTGACGCCGGTCCCCACGGCGATTCTCCGCGCTCGACGGGTCGAGTGCCCGCTGAGTCCCGCCGGCGTGGTTCACATGTGGTCCCACCCGCCATGACCTCGCCATCCTGACTTCGGGGGCCGTCCTGGTGGGGAGGCAGGGGGATCAGACTCCAGGGGGGGTCCTCCACGGTGGCCAGGCCTGCGATCGGGGAATACCAATTGGCGGGTGCGCTCATTCCGGGGGGGGGGAGGGGCCTATGTTCCTCCGCACTGTGCCCCTGTCGGGCTCCGTCATGTTGCGCGGGGGTCGGCGCCACGCCGGCAGCTGGAGCTGTGAGACGATCGCGGGGGCCCTGCTAGCCCCCTTGAAAACGGAGAATCACCCCGAACCTTCGAGGAAAAAGTCCGGAGTGATTCTCGCCCGTTTTTTTCGGGCGGGCGTGGGGACTTAGTCAGGAACTGAGAATCGAGCCGAATATATTGTGGCCAACATTATGGAAACATTGAAAAGACAGACAGAATGTTTCATTTTTTGTCACAGACTGATAGTTGGAGGAGTGTAGTTTTATTTTAAGGCGGTGTTGAGAGTTTTTGAGAGATTTATGGACTCGGTTGATGGGCAGATGTTTGCTGCTGATATTCATGTAACTGTGAAAGGCAAGTTGGATGATGGGGGAGATAGTGCGTAATGGTATTGTTATTGGACTGGTAATCCAGAGTCTCCAGTAAATCTTTGATGATGTGTATAAATCTTAAGCAGAGAAGGGGGAATGCATCTCATTGCTCTAAGTGTCATTGGTAGGTTTTTCATGCCTCACAGCCATAGAGAAGTGATGTGTGAACTACTGTCTGCTAGAGGTTTATCTTTGCTTTCAGACAATCTCCATGCTCACCCCAAAGTCTGTGGGTGAGCCTGCCGGATATAGATTTTGTATTTACTAAGCGGTTGACGATTTCATCACCTATGTGGAACTGTTGGAGAGGATACTCTCAACATAGCAGAACATCTGAATTAAGTTGGGTATCTTGTTGATTGTGGCCGGGAACAGGTAATAGTCAATATATAAAATGCCGGAAGTTATACAAAGTGGCTTTTTGATACGTTGGCAAGGCCATCAGACCAATGCAATGGATTGAAAATGTGTCGCATCTGAACATGATAGAGAATTGCTGCCTCACAGCACTGAGGGCCCAGGTTCGATCCCGGCCCCAGGTCACTGTCCGTGTGGAGTTTGCATATTCTCTCCGTCTCTGCTTGGGTCTCACCCCCACAACCCAAAGATGTGCAGAGTAGGTGGATTGGCCATTTTGACTTGCCCCTTAATTGGGAAAAAAAATTGGATACTCTAAATGTATTTTTAAAAAAAGAGAATTGGGAGCAAACATTCTCTTATTAAAACCCTGTCCACTGTGCACCAGAGCTTGTGTTGTTGTATGTGTAAGTTGGGCTGGAGTTGGGAGAGGTGCACATTACTGCTAAAAGCATCTGAAGAGGAATTTGTAGGACCTACACGCAAACTGCAAAGTAACTGAGTTATTACTTAATTTACCGTTAGTTTTCAGCTGCCATGGAGCTTGAACGAGGTCCATCGAATCATTTAGCCGTCAAGGATCCAAATGCTGCGAAGTCTTCCACAGTTGAACCGACAATACTTGATTTTCTTTCTTTTTGTCTAACCTAATCTAACTAGTTCTTTTAAATTCAACAGTCCTGGTACCATCTGTTATTACACTCCTGTATCATCTTTTGTTCCACTTCTTTGTGTGTTTTGATACACTACTGAGTGTAATATGTGTTACTCAAACCTTGGTTGCTGATGAGGTTTTCTGAATCTCGATGAAGACTCAAACTCATCCAGTAGTAACAAAAGGTTTATTGAGTAATTATAACAATAATTGCGTGAGTTCTTTACTTTAACATTGATACTCGTGATAAGTTCAACAAGATCTAACTACAGTAACTATGTTCATCTACACTAACCATCTGAGCTAATCTTATACTCCTGTCCTGGTCACAGTCCACCCGAGAGAGAGGCACAACGCGGTTGCTTTTATACCATTTTTTAATATGCTTTTATAATGGTGGGCACCGCTGGGGACTAGGGTGCACCATCACCCATGGGAATGATATTTTGGTTTAATTAGTTAAGTTTCCTCTGACGTTTTGCTATAGTTACAGTACCCCCATCAGGGGCTGTCACTCCTTCTCATTTTTGTTTAATTTATTGGCCTTTGTTTTATTAAAAAGGTATAGGGAGGGACTGGTGGGACAGGTATAGGAGGCAGAGATACGTAATGCTGCACACCGTAAATAAACCTACTATCGAGAAAAGGATCTGTGTCCAATTTCATACTTCACCTTCTGGCTTGCATTCCATCAACAGTTACTTGCTGAAATTTTATGAAGGTATTTCAGCTGATTTGGTGAATCTGGTAATGTAAGTTTTCAAATGTGACCTTTTGAAGTGTGACAGACATGTTGAGCTGTGGCACACATGCATTTGATGCATGGGTTTAACACATATTCACAGATCCCTTGCGATGTAGCTCCTGGTGAATCTGAGGATATGCTGATTTCTGCCGTGTTTAAGGTATTACCCGAGCCACTGCTCATGGGGGTTGAATGATTGAAATGGTTCCTTCTGGCATGAGTGACTGGAAGTAGAGAGGAAAAAAGTGTGGGGTAGGGGTGAGAGTGACAAGTGATGGTCTGAAGGAATGGTGGGTAGATATTAGGATGGGTGGTGGGTGCCTGTGGGGAAGGGGGACAAAGTGGAAGATAAGCCATGAGCCTTTGTCAATTCCGTTCCTTCTACAGGAGCCTTAGTGAAGGCCTTCACTAACAACTGAACTTATGCTGAACTTAGTCCAGCTAGCACTTTAATTAACATCTAGATAACCCTTCTGTGGCAACTTGGCTCCACCAAACAACGAACGTTTATTTGCACAACATGTGATGTACAGAGCTGTCCATGCCACCATGCTGTCAGTCTGCCTCCTGGATCGAACTAAGCAAAAGCCCATGCTCTGCTCAGTGCTTCCTGTGCGCTAACTACTGATTGGACAAGCGGGTCACATAACCCTTCAGGAGATCGCACCTTAAAGGGGCAGGCTACTACAGCTTCTGACAATGCTGACCCTCTGATGCAAAAAGCCATGTTCCATGTCAAATTGTTTGAGTGCTTTTTCTGATTAATGATGTGCTTAACAATTTTAAATCGGTGCCTCACCCAAGCTGGGAAGGCAGACTTTCTCATTTTGCAGCACATGAATGGTTGGTGGTCTCAGGCTGGGGGAGCAGAAGCAAGCAGGTGCTTGACCCTGTTAGAGTAAGGTGGGAAGGAAGCTCTGTCATGTGGGAATGACGGGGTAGGGAGGAATACTCAGATGTGGCAGTAATGGGAGGGTGCCTTGTGGGAGGAAGTACAAGGGGAGTAGTGGCAGGAGCATTAGGGAAGAGGATTGTTGAACACTGGACTGATGGGAAGGGAAGGGAGCTGAACTTTGAAAAAATATATAATTTTATTCGCCATATTTTCATCATTTTCAGCATGCAAAAGAGAGACAGAAACAAAACAACCTCAACAATATAAAAAAGAAAACAGCCCCCCCCCCCCCATAAACTCACACTCTCCCTCCCCCATTAACATTCAACGGCAACCAATTCCTGCAAGTGCATTATAAATAAACCCCAAGAATTGCAGAACCCCTCCTTCACACCCATCAACTCAAAATTCACCATCTCCAGGGTCAAAAACTCCAGCAGTTCCCCCCGCCATGCTGAGGTTCAGGGCGGAGAAGCTGACCTCCACCCCAACAGGACCCGCCTACAAACAATCAGCAAGGTGAAGGCTAAAACATCTGCCCCCACACCCGCCTGTAACTCGAGCTGGTCCAACACCCTAAAAATGGCTTCTAGGAGACCGGGCTCCACATTCATATGCAAGATCCCCGAGATTGTGCTAAATATCTCCCGCCAAAATCTTCCCAGCTTCGGGCAGGACCAAAACATATGAACATGGTTTACGGGGCCCCCCCACATCGCTCACAGACCTCCTCCACTCCCTCAAACAGCCGGCCCACCCTTGATTTTGTGAGGTGCACCTTATCCAAGACTTTCAACTGTATCAGTCCCAGCCTTGCGTGTGAAGATGAGGCATTTAGCCTCCACAGTACCTCACACCACAATCCCTCTTTCATTGCCCCCCCTCCCCAGCGTCTCCTCCCACTTTGCCTTCTCCCCTCCTGTCCTTATCCAGGATCCTCCCATAGATCACCGAAACAGACCCCTCTCCAGCCCTCCCGCAGACAGAACCGCCTCCAGCTAAGAGGAGGCGAGTGTTATTGGGAACGTCGGGAAAGCCTTCCTTGCAAAATCCTCTCCCAACTCCTCCAAACTCACAAATCGTTCCCAAGAAATACATCTTTCATTTCCTTAATCTCCCTCTCCTCCCATCTCTGGAACATTGCATCCATCCTCCCCGGCTCAAACCCATGATTCCCCCTAATCGGCATCCTCCCTGACCCAGCCCCCAGCTCAAAGTGCTGTCTAAACTGACTCCAAATCTTCAACATGCCCACCACTACCAGACCTACCGAGTACTTTCCTGGAGCCATCGGGAACAGCGCCATTGCCAGAGTCCACATCCCCAACCCCCTATACAAGCCCTCTTCCATGTTAACCCATCGGGCCTCCCCCTCCTTGGCCCAGACCCGCACCGTCTCCATACTCACGGACCAATAGTAGTACAGTAAGTTTGGGAAGCCTAGTCCCCCCACCCCCGCCCTCTCTGCAAGACCAACCTCCTAATCCTCGCCACCTTACATCACCTTACATTCCCTACCCCCCCCCCCCCCCGCCCCAGATAAAGAAGGAGATCAATTTGTCCACCTCCTTGAAGAAGGATTTTGGTCAAAAAGACTGGCAGGCATTAGAATAGGAACAGAAATTGTGGTAGCACATTAATTTTAACTGCCTGTACCCGGCCCGTCGATGACAAAGGGAGATTATCCCACCTTGCCAAATCAGCCTTCACCCTCCCCACCAGACTACATTCAATAGGAATATGGGCCTATACAACCCACACTCCATTGGGTCCTTATCCTTCTTTAGCAGCAGGGGAATCAACGCCTGCCTCATCGTCGGTGGCAAGACAACCTTGTCTATCTCATCCTCAAACATTCCTACCATCAGTAGGAATTTATCCTTAAATTTCTTATAGAATTCAACTGTGAACCCTTCAGGTCCCGCCGTCTTCTTTGCTTGCATCCTCCCAATCGCCTCCTTTACCTCCTGCTCCCCCACCGGCCCCTTCGAGCCTGCTCTATCCTCCTCACTCAGCCTCGGGTACTCCAACCTGTCCAACTATGTAATTGTCCTTTGTGCCTTTTAAGCCCTTTTTTGCGCATTATCTTTATCATTATAAGGCTGTTTGTGAGACTTTGCTATGTACAAAATTGCCGGCACATTTCCTACACTTGAGAAGCACCCTATAAGCTGCGAAGCACTTTGGAACACCCTGCTGTCAGGAAAGGAGTTATATAAATGCATCTCTATTTAGTTTCTAACAGCTGAAGGTGGAGGACTGCATATCATTTCAAAATAAAACTCCTGTTAACTGTCTCATCTGGAACTCTTAATTCCAACAGTGCCCTGTTTCCCTGCGATATCCATTACACCTGTGGGCTTTGCTGTAAGTCGTGGTTTCAACATTAAGCATCACTCAATATCAGCTAGGAAAACAATTGCTTGTATTGCAGAGAAAAAGCAAATTACAGCAGATGAAACCAAATCTGAAACCAAAGAGAAAATGTTGTAAAATCTCAGCAGGTCTAGCAGCATCTGAAGGGAGAGAAAAAAGGGAACGTCTCGAGTCCAGATGACCCTTTGTCAAAGCTTGTATTGCAGGTTTGATTCCTGTACCAGCTGAGGTGATTCATGTAGGACCCGCCTTCTCAACTTTGCCCCTCGCCTGAGGTGTGGTGATTCTGAGGTTAAGTCACCTCCAGTCAGCTCTCAAAAGGGAGAGCAGCCTATGGTCATCTGGGTCGGTGGTGACATTTACAGTTACATTAAGAGTGGTTAGAAGATGCATGTAGTTCTGCAGTCTGATCACCAAGTGGCTCTACTGCAATATGTGCACTCCCACCAACAGCTTTCTTTTTGAAACAATTTTAAATTTGGCTACTTTTAATCTGATTGCAAATCTTTTTATCTTGTCAACTGGTTTTCTTTCCAGCCTTCAGGATCTGTCTCTGTTTCTTGGCTTAATCTCTTTTAGTATTGCCAACCTTCCAGGACTGGTATGGAGCCTCCAGGAATTGGAGATCAATCTCCAGGACACTGCTTTGTGCAACCCTGGAGAAAAATTTTCGGGGCATTAAAAAAGGATAGTTTCTAAAAATATTGAACTTGGGGAAAACAATAGGCTGTTTGGGTGACAATCAAACACCATCCAATTGAGTAATGAATTTTTCCTCTTTCCAATTGGTGTCGCAAGGCAGTGCGTCACAAGGATGGACGTGTTGGCAGCTAATGGCTGGAGTGTGGGGGAAAGTCATGTGATGAAACCTCCAGGGATACATTTAATCACATTCAGGACAAAGCAGCCCACTTGATTCCCTCCACCATCTCCAAACAGTGGCAGCTGCGTGTACCTTCTACACGATGCACTACAGGAACTCACCAAGGCTTCTTAGACAGCACCTTCCAACCCACGACCGCTATTATCCAGAAGGACAAGGGCAGCAGATGCCTTGGAACCCCACCACCTAGTGGTTCCCCTGCAAGCAATTCTTACACCGTCGCTGGGTGAAAATCCTGGAAATCCCCAACAGCACTGTGGGTGTACCTGAACCTCAGGGGCTATAGCAGTTCAAGAAGGCAGCTCACCGTCACCTTCTCGAGGGCAATTAGGGATGGGCAACAAATGTTTCCTGGTGGCAGGATGGGTGAGCCACACAAAACCCCATAGACATCAGCGGGACTTGAAGATTCCGCCGGCAGCCAATGGCGGACAACCTCCGCTGCTGGAAAACACGTCGGGGGGGGGGGGGGGGGGGGGGGGGGGTGGTTCCGGGAATCCCACCCCAGAGTGCATCCGATTCTTGTACAGAATGAAAACCAATGGGAATCAACCAGCAATGATCCTGAAATAAATTGGTGATCTATAGGGCATGACATCAATTGTATGACATCCAGTGCAACTTGCACAACATGTATGTGTTTGGACTGTGGACACCATTTTGGACTTCTAAGGGCTCTTGTAGCACTCAGAAAATTGGGGGCAGGGATTCGAATGTTGTACATATTGTTCCAGAAAATTGACTTGAATACATTCGAGAATGCATTAGATGGGATTTCCGGTTCCCAGCAGCGGCGGGAATCGTGATGGGCAAAATCAGAAAATTGGAAGTGAGACCGAAAGTTGGGTTTCTTCTGGTGGGAAAACAAGTCAGAATTTTTCCCTCATCACTTTCATGATGGCCTAATGGTGGGGTCGATTTCCCCACTGAACCACGTCACAAACTCAATGTGCATGTATTAATATATAATGCTCATTGAAAACGAACTCGCTGGAATCACCTTCTCCCTATTAATTATGTGCGGTGGCCAGTGGGAAATTAGACCGGACTGATTCACTTCACTTGTGATTACGACAATACTGAAAACCCGGCTGCTACAGCACTTCTCCAACTCACCACCACTGCCAAAGGTGCTCTCTCAGGCCACACTGGTGGGGTTCTCAGTCAAGGCTGCATTCTATCAGCAGAGACTAACATGGGGCCAGAGGGCGCCGAATAGTTTCAAAATGAAGATAGAAAAACATTGCCAAAGGTGGGATCTGAGGCATTGTGGGAGTGGGGCTGTTACTTGAAGCTCTCGTTGAAGTGGTGCACTGTGGACACTGCCTCAAGAAGTGGGGGGAGGAGGCGAGTGGTGAGGTCCACATGGGGCATGGGGACATGCACAGTCATGGCTTCAGGAAGAAGTGCACAAATGTCCAACAACAATCACTACAGGTTCCTGAGTTACTGGGGGAGGCTGGAGAGTGAGAGGAGGGAGTTCTACCTGCACCTCATGGAGTTCCAGGATGATCGGTGAGAGGGGATGGACTGAAGCTGGTCTGGAGGTAGACATGCAGCAATGCCGTGTTGAGACCCCAAATCAGAGATGCAGTTTAAAAATGGAAATAGAAAAAATTGCCAAGAAAGGGATCTGAGGCAGCGTGGACTCTGGGGCCCGTTCAGTGGCCAAACTTATACTTATTAGAAATTCAACATGACATGGCGGCACAGTGCTGCCTCACAGTGCTGATTCCAGCCTTGCTGACAATCTGTGTGGAGTCTGCACATTCTCCCCGTGACTGTGTGGCTTTCCTCCGGGTGCTCCGGTTTCCTCCCATAGTCCAAAGATGTGCAGGTTAGGTGGATTGGCCTCGCTAAATTGCCCCTTAGTGTCCAGGGATGTGCAGGTTAGGTGGGGTTACAAGTATAGGGCAGGGTGGACGGGCTCCCTGGTGCTGTGAAGCAACAGTGCTAACCACTGTGCTACCGTGCCGCAACTGTGTCAGTGTTGGTTGGAATCATCATGGATTTATCAAGGGAAATCATGTTTGACAAACCTACTGGAATTCTTCGAGGATGTAAATCATAGATTTGATGAGGCACAGCCAGTGGATGTGGTTTATTTGGACCATCAGAAAGCTTTCGACAAAGTGCCACATAAGAAATTTGTGTGTAAAATTAAAGTACATGAGATTAGGGATAGTGTGTTGAGATAGATGGAAAACTGTTTGGCAGACAGGAAATAAATTGTAGGAATAAACTGATCTTCCAAATATCAGGCAGTGACTCTTTCCGATCCTGCCACTGTTTCCCAAGTGCTTTGTTATAAAAACTTTTATAATGGACTTTTGTAATGGATTCTAGAATTTTCCCCACTACTGATGTCAGGCTGACTGGTCAATAATTCCCTATTTTCTCTCTACCATCCTTTTTTAAACAGTGGGGTTACATTAGCTACCCTCCAATCTGTAGAAACTGTTTCAGAGTCTTTAGAATTATGGAAGATGACCACCAATGTGTCCACTATTTTTAGGGCCACTTCCTTAAGTACTCTGAGATGTAGATTATCAGACCCTGGGAAGTTATCAGTCTTCAGTCCCATCAGTTTTCCCAACATCATTTCTCTACTAATATTGATTTCCTTCAGTTCCTCCCTCTCACTCAACCCTGTATTGTCCAAAATTTCTGGTATCTTATTTGTGCCTCCTTTGTGAAGACAGAACCAAAGTATGTATTTAGTTGATTAATCATTTCTTTGTTTCCTATTATAAATACCCCTGTTTCTGACTGTAAGGGACCTACATTTGTCTTCAACAATCTTGTGCTGATGCCAAAACATTTTATGTATTCAAGAAGGAGTCAGATTTGGCTCTTGGGACTAAAGGCATCAAATTTCAAGATGGGAAAGCAGGGACAGGTTACTGAGTTGGATAATCAGCCATGATCGTAATGAATGGTCGAGCAGACTTGAAGGGCTAAATGGCCTCCTCCTGCTTCTGTTTCTATATTTTCCTCCCTGTCTTCTGGGCAGGACACTACACTAGGCACTGGGCTCACATTGGAGGTGGCATCAGAGGAATGTGAGAATGTCCACCAGCCATTAATGGAGCACAACTGCTGGATATATACAACAGGTTCCACCAAATCCTGCAAACTGCATTGTCCATTTGACACGTGCCACAGGACACAAGGCACCTGTTCGTTCCAAAAGTGCAACATAGAGGTAATCTCAAATCCAAATTAGGCAGCGTATGAGTGAACACCTTTAGTGAACCTCAAAATTTCATGCTTGTGCTCAACCCTCATACATTCTACATGGGATTTCAGGACATTGAGGTGGTTTCTGAGACACTGGTGAATTGAAGGGAGGGCTTCAGCTACAAGAAGGGAACAGGAACAGGCACATTGCACAAGTGCAGCCCAAGGGCATGAGACTGACTTTTTGACTTGGAGTGGAAGGTCTTTAATTGTTTGTTGAGGTACATTCATCTCTTGGATTGATCTGTCCACGGAATGCAGGCTGTGGTCAATGTTGCCTTTTTGATGGCAGTGTGCACATTGAGGAGAAGAAGAGCCCAGTTGTGTCCTGCAATGCTTAAAGAAGAGCCCCAGACTGAGGTGCAATGTCCAGAGGTGCCCCAGGAAGACCCAGAGGCTGAGGAGATCAGGCCTAACCTACAGAAGCAGCAGGCATGATCAAGGGTATACTGAAGACGCACACATCTACATTTGTCAAGAAATGTGGTGGCTTAGATCTGTTACATCCTGCAGGAGGATCTAATGCCACATGTACTGTGAGGCAATCCTATGTCCATGCCCCTGAAAGTCAACATCGCATTTAATTTATTTTCAAGTGGCTAGTTCCAGGGTTCATCTGGGAACTATGTGGCATCTCACAGGGCTCAACACATAAATGTATAAGGAAGTGATGGATGCCCGCTATGGTAAGGTGAAGATCACAATGGATGAAGCTAGCCAGGCTGCTAGATTTCTGGGGTTTGAGGGTAAATCCAGCTTCCCAAGAGCACAGCAAGCAATAAATTGCACACAAGTCTCTTTAGGAGCTCCCGGGCAGTTGTCCCTGCTCTTCTTTTCGGGGAAAAGGTTTCACTCCATAAACATTCAGCTGGTTACAATCATCAGAAGCAGATCATGCCCGTATGAGCCAGGTACTCTGGAGGTTCTCACGACTCCTACATTCTGTGTCCCTCGAAGGTGCCGCAGATACTTGATGGGCCACATTGCTTACGGTGTTGGCTGCTGGGTGTGAAGGTCTACCTGCTGAAGAGGGGCTTACGACATCTGTGTGCCATCCTCAACGTGCCTCAGAAGAGAGATACAACACAGCGCACTCTTTGACAAGGTCCATCATTGAGCAAACCATTTTACCAGCGGTGGGGAAGGTGGAGGATGGCCCTCTCACCCAGAGGTCAATTGTGCTACGTAAGTGGCCAATTATGGGTCCCATAAAACCATTGATATTTCAACAGTGGTGGGGGATTGGGGGTGTGGGGTTGGAGAGACTGACTGGTGAATCTTGACAGCCTTGCTGTTGGTGCTTGGGCTTGTTGAGGGCCTATATGGGTATTCTATGACCCTCTGCCCTCACTGCGGACCTGACCTACAAGGTTGGGAGGGAATCGGCTTCCACGGTCCCATCTCTTCTCGATGCACAGTCCCAGCAGCTGCCATTGCCCCCACCTCTTCAGTGCCCCAACAAAATTGCAACCACTGTGTGCATTCCCCCCCCCCCCCCCCCCCCCCACCTCCCTATCTTGTTTCAAGTCCCCCCACTACCTTCCACCTCCCTTCTGCTTGGGCACTACATAGTGGCAAGAGTTATTCAGCCATTGCGATTCAGTTTTCCCGCCATCAGCGTACCCCGGCCCGCTGAAATCCGAATGACAAGCGACGGGAACATGGAATCCCGCCACCAAAGAACAGCGTGCCACCGAGAAACAAACAGGCAGGGAAACAGGAGAATCCAGCCCAGTGCCTCTCCAATTCATGATGTGGAGATGCCGGCGTTGGACTGGGGTGAGCACAGTAAGAAGTCTTACAACACCAGGTTAAAGTCCAACAGGTTTGTTTCAAACACGAGCTTTCGGAGCACGGCTCCTTCTTCAGGTGAATGGAAAGGCTTGTTCCAGAAATGTTTATATAGACACAGTCAGAGATGCCCCGGAATGCGAGCACCTGCAGGCAATCAAATCATCAAAGATGCAGAGAGAGAGGTAACTCCAGGTTAAAGAGGTGTGAATTGTCCCAAGCCAGTTCAGTCGGTAGGCCTCTGCAAGTCCAGGCTTGTTGGTGGGGGCCGAATGTAATGCGACATGAATCCCAGATCCCGGTTGAGTCCGCATTCATGCGTGCAGAACTTAGCTATAAGTTTTTGCTCAGCAATTTTGCGTTGTCGCGTCTCCTGAAGGCCTCCTTGTAGAATGCTGACCCGGAGATCAGAGGCTGAATGTCCTTGACTGCTGAAGTGTTCCCCAACTGGAAGGGAATCTCCACATCATGGCTACCATTGACACCGCAAACTGCCGGCTCAAAGTGGAGAGGATCTCCAGGAAGATCGCGCATATAGACACTGACATTCAGTTTCTACAAAGATGCAAAAAAGCAGACAAGATCCCGAAAGGACTACAGATCAAAAACCCACTCAAGTCGACTTACAACACAGACTACGCTGAAAGACTCTGCCACCGCACCTCTGTCACACTCCTCAAACACCTCGTACACCAACTCTACAGCAGTCGACGCAACCTGGAAACCAAGAGAGAGGCCATATTCTCAACTTGCGCTCAGGACACAGCAGACCAGCTGCGGAACACCGCCAAACAGATGAGACAGCAATACTATGCCACCTACATGCACACCAAGAACAGGAAGCTTGAGAAACTTGGCATCACCACCAGCAGCAATCAAGCTTCTCCCGGTACAACAGTCGAAAACAATACAGGGAAATCCATTGTCAACTTGTCAGACTACACCCTTCAACCAGACGAAATCGAAGTCCTCAGCAGAGGGCTCAATTTCTGCACCACCACCAAAATGGACCCCATCAGTCTCGCGGCAGATACGGAGGAATTCATCAGGCGAATGAGGCTCCGGGAATTCTTCCACAGACCCCAAGAGGCCGACAGCGAACCCAGGGACACGACCAATGAACCGGAACAGCAGACTGCGAGATCTGCAGTGCAGCAACCGAAAAGGAAAGAGTCAAATTGGACCCCTCCGGAAGGCCGCTGCCCTAGACTCGACATGTATGCTCAAGCCGTCAGAAGTCGTGTCAATGCCAGATTCATCACTCGCAATCACAAGGCAGCCTCAAACGTCACCCAAGCACAACGCAATGCCATCCGCACTCTCAAGACCAACCGCAACATCGTCATCAAACCAGCAGACAAAGGAGGGGCCACCGTCATACTGAACAGAACAGACTACTGCAAAGAAGTATACCGACAACCCGACAACCAGGAACACTACAGGCAGTTACCCGCAGATCCAACCAAGAAACACATCCGCCAACTCAGCAGACTGATCAAGACCTTAGATCCAGACCTTCAGAACACCCTACGTGCTCTCATCCCACGTAATCCCCGCATTGGAGATCTCTACTGCCTCCCGAAAATACACAAGGCCAACACACCAGGCCGTCCTATCGTTTCAGGCAATGGGACCCTGTGTGAGAACCTCTCTGGCCACATCGAGGGCATCTTGAAACCCATCGTACAAGGTACACCCAGCTTCTGTCGCGACACGACGGACTTCCTACAGAAACTCAGCACCCATGGACCAGTTGAACCAGGAACATTCCTCGTCACAATGGATGTCTCGGCACTCTACACCAGCATCCCCCATGACGACGGCATTGCTGCAACAGCCTCAGTCCTCAACACCGACAACTGCCAATCTCCAGACGCAATTCTGCAACTCATCCGTTTCATTCTAGACCACAACGTCTTCACCTTCGACAACAAATTCTTCATCCAGACGCACGGAACAGCCATGGGGACCAAATTTGCACCTCAATATGCCAACATCTTCATGCACAAGTTTGAACAGGACTTCCTCACCACACAGGACTTTCAACCGATGCTATACACCAGATACATCGATGACATTTTTTTCCTTTGGACCCACGGCGAGACATCACTGAAACGACTACACGATGACATCAATAAGTTCCATCCCACCATCAAACTCACCATGGACTATTCTCCAAATTCAGTCCCATTCTTGGACACACTCGTCTCCATCAAGGACGGTCACCTCAGCACCTCGCTTTACCGCAAGCCCACAGATAATCTCACGATGCTCCACTTCTCCAGCTTTCACCCGAAACACATTAAAGAAGCCATCCCCTATGGACAAGCCCTCCGTATACACAGGATCTGCTCAGACAAGGAGGAGCGCAACAGACACCTACAGATGCTGAAAGATGCCCTCGTACGAACGGGATATGGCGCTCGACTCATTGATCGACAGTTCCACCGCGCCACAGCAAAAAACCGCACCGACCTCCTCAGAAGACAAACACGGGACACCACTGACAGAGTACCCTTCGTCGTCCAGTACTTTCCTAGGGCGGAGAAACTACGACATCTTCTTCGCAGCCTCCAACACATCATCAGCGAGGATGGACATCTTGCCAAGGTCATCCCCACACCCCCACTACTGGCCTTCAAACAACCGCGCAACCTCAAACAAACCATTGTTTGCAGCAAATTACCCAGCCTTCAGAACAGCAACCACAACACCACAAAACCCTGCCAGGGTAATCTCTGCAAGACATGCCAGATCATCGACATGGACACCACCATTACACGTGGAAACACCACCCACCAGGTACGCGGCGCATACTCGTGCGACTCGACCAATGTAGTCTACCTCATACGCTGCAGGAAAGGATGTCCCGAAGCGTGGTACATTGGCGAGACCATGCAGACACTGCGACAACGAATAAACGGGCATCGTGCGACTATCAACAGGCAGGACTGTTCCCTTCCAGTTGGGGAACACTTCAGCAGTCAAGGACATTCAGCCTCTGATCTCCGGGTCAGCATTCTACAAGGAGGCCTTCAGGAGACGCGACAACGCAAAATTGCTGAGCAAAAACTTATAGCTAAGTTCCGCACGCATGAATGCGGACTCAACCAGGATCTGGGATTCATGTCGCATTACATTCGGCCCCCACCAACAAGCCTGGACTTGCAGAGGCCTACCGACTGAACTGGCTTGGGACAATTCACACCTCTTTAACCTGGAGTTACCTCTCTCTCTGCATCTTTGATGATTTGATTGCCTGCAGGTGCTCGCATTCCGGGGCATCTCTGACTGTGTCTATATAAACATTTCTGGAACAAGCCTTTCCATTCACCTGAAGAAGGAGCCGTGCTCCGAAAGCTCGTGTTTGAAACAAACCTGTTGGACTTTAACCTGGTGTTGTAAGACTTCTTACTGTGCTCTCCAATTCATGTGAAACCTTCTTTTGCCCCAAAAGGTGGTCCCAGGAATCTAAAACCCATCTCACCAGTCCTCGAGTCAAGTTCTAACAAGCCTAATCTCTCACTCTCTGCTGGTCCCACTCGTGGCACCGAGAGTACTCCAAACACTATTTCCCAGGAAGATCCATTCTTTAATCTGAAATTTAATTCCTTAAAATCCCATGCCGATTGATCATTAGAGACACTTATCGGAATGTGCATGCAGACGCCTGCCCTGGTATTGGATGTTGCTCCCAGAATCCCAAAACAATAAAAAAAATTGCTTTGGCCAAGATTGAATTTTTTAATTTCATGAAATACATTCTATCATACTGCTTGTTGCTGATGTGAAAGAATCTAAAGGTATGTGTGTCAGTCACTGCATTCTCCAATCTCTGCTGAACTGCTTCCTCGCAAGGCAGTGTATTTTATGCATGAAATAAATTGCAAATCCAAGTTAATTTTTTTTTCATTGTAATATGTAATCCTTTATGCACAGAAGCAATGCCCTCCTGAAATGGTTTAGGTGGTAGTAATGACTTTAATCTACCAGAATGTATTTTAGGACAAAATATTATCCCAAGAGTATCATAATGTGTAATCAATAGACTCGTTGGCAGTATAAACAATACACTTTTTATTTAGTCATATAATCGTCAGGGTAACATTTTGTTGAGCTTTGGTTGGCAATTATCTTTCCATCAGTTTTTCACTGGGGTATTATCCACTTCTGTTCGTTTATTGTTAATTTGTTCGTGGGGGCCAAATGAACTTGAGAACATAAACAGCTCCCAGTGCATTGGAATCAAATTAAAATAGTCCATTTGCAGGAAAATAACTCAAATATGAGCCAGCCAGTGCTAAGTAGATTAATGAAACATTGTAAATTGACTGAAGGGATCAGATTCAAATTATTTAAAAAAAATTTATATATTAAATCAGATGCTGTAAAAGGAGAACAACATATTGACGTCCAATTTCCATTGCTTTATGCAATCGTTGGGGCATTCCATCTGTGTTTGTCTCTTTTTTTGTGATATTTACTTTTAGAACCTGGTATCTGGGCCATATACTAATTCCGTGGATTGTGGGCAGGGGACGCACCTGGAAGCCGTTGGTTATGTTCCTTTTGATGGTGACTGTTGGAGGTCGTGGCCCAAAGTGCCTCCCATCTGACGTGCTTTCCTCGCCAGCCAACTTCACCTCCCATGAAGAACCAAATAGCTTCTACTTTGCAGCACTCCAACTGAGCTTGATAATGAGCATGGCATTCCCCCACTTTGTCGTACTCCACGTTATCTACCAGCACTTCTCAAGGTGAAAACTAATTTGATGTAATGGACCAAATTAAAAGGTAGCCCCGGGTGAAATGAAAATCTCCTCCTCCCTAAAGCTGCTACCGGTCACGAGGCAGGCAACACCGACAAGTGCTAGACGTTTGTACCAATGTGATACCTCATTTTCCCAAGACTGACAATTTAGTTTTAAATTCTGGATAGAATACACGTGGAAAACTGGACAGAAATGTTTCTCTTTCCCCGCAGATTTCAACCTGAAAATTCTTGCGCTGTCCCCCCCGCCCCCAAATGAGGAAAACACGCTTCGCACAACTAAGATCTCTCCATATTAAACTTGAATTATGCCATGTTTTCCTGTTCACCTCACAGCAATTGTTTGGAATCATGTCTGGAAGAGAAGCACAGTAATTCAACTTAGTTTCAAACTTTTACCCAGCCTAGAATAGTCAATCTTAAAGGTTATCCTTAACTTTAATAAAAACAATCCTTGTGTGTATGGCATATAAGATGAAATAGAATAATCTCTGATGGCAGTTTTAAATTCAATTTCTTCATTATAAAATGGCTGAGAAAATCTGAAATTAACTATTGTTACGACCTCATCTGATGTTACTACTGGGTGAGTCAGATCCTGAGGATGGAACCTGCCTTGATAGATCCAAATTTTTATTTTTTATTTGGAGATATGAATGAACAGAGTCACATGGGCAGCCAATTAACTTTTAACAAAAGTACAAAACATTTATTAAACCAGAAAATACTAAATATAATACACTACTCCTTCACCCCAGCTGTACCTTTATAGATATTCACAGAATTGGAAGGATAACATATGTTACAAAATCCAACTTATACTCTGATGTTCTTAGTAAGTAGATAGTCCATATAAACCGATAATCAATCATACCACACTCTGAAACAAGTGACAGATACAACTTCTGTGGACTTCTCATCAAATCCCCCCCCCCCCCCACCAGATGTTCATCAAACTGGAGCCAACTGATCTGACTGGAAGTTTGACTGTCACAAGAGGATTTCCAATTTCCACTCTCGAAGAGCACACTTTAAAATGTTCTCCCAATACTTTCTTTTCAAATAGCTTCGCCAAGAATCCACATCCAGCAATTCAAACCTTTCATGCTGCACTTGACTTTGGCATGGAGGGTCCAAGTGGTGAAGATGAACATTCTGCCAAGGTTCCTGTTCATATTCCAGACACTCCCGATCTTTATACCGAAGGCCTTCTTTAGAAAACGCGACACGATTATTTCAGAATTTGTATGGGCAGGGAAGGTGCCAAGGGTTAATAGGAGCTTGCCAAGGGTTAATAGGACCTTGCCAAGGGTTAATAGGAACTTGTTACAGAGGCAGAAGCAGCAGGGAGGGTTTCCAAAGCTTCTACGTCACTATTGGGTGGAGAACGTGGAGGAGGTGAGGCAATGGTGGGAAGGAGAGGGGGTAGAGTGGGTTCGGATGGAGGAGGAATCATGTAGGGGGTCCAACTTAAGAGCTATGGTGATGACAGCATTGCCAATGGCGCAAAGCAGATACTCAGAGAGCCCTGTGGCGCAGTTCACGGTGAAGATCTGCACTATAGTATAGACGGGATGTCGGTGTTAACACCATTGTGTGAAAACCACGGTTTTGTGCCGAGTTTGGGGGGGGGGGGGGGGGGGAATAGATGGTACGTATAGGAAGTGGGGAGAAGTGGGGCTGGTTAAGGTGAGGGATTTGTACCTGGAAGAAGGGTTTGCTGAATTGAAGGAGAGGGTAGAGGTCCCAAGAGGAAGTGAGTTTAATTAGGTACCTGCGGGGGAAACATTTGTACAAACTGTATAGTTTTGTGTTGGGAAGTTTGTTTCTCGAATTGTTTATGTGTTGTAACTTTTCATGTACGTTTGGAATAAAATACATTAAAAAGAAGAGTGTCCATTCCTTGTGCACAGCATGACTGAGTTCTGGGTTTTTTTTGATGTCTTTGAAAAGCATCTCCACTGGGAGCATAGGATATTTTTGAAATGAAACAATCCCATTCATATCCTTTCAAGTTTCCCTACGTCAGAAACAGTTCTATGTTTATTTTTCTTACCTTAAACTCAGATTACTCTTCTCTCTGCTGAATTTCAAACTGGTCTAGTTCCCTTTATACTGCTTCAACCGTGCTTACAGTGACTAACCATGAATATATTTTTCTTAAGTTTGATCTAAAGTGTTGGAAGCAGTTACTTTGAGCTCTCTTTCCTATTCATTTTCCTTTCTAAAATATTTGGGGAACAGATAAATGGGTTTCCTCTTGCATTTGACAAACTATACATGTGTTTGAACATACCTATTAACCACATCCCTTGCCGTGTGTGTGAGGTTTGGTTAGGGATGTATATTCTGAGCTCTTGGGACATTCATTATTCATGTCTCTGTAACTGATGGGAACTTGAGTTCTTTCTAATGGAAACAGTTATACTATCTGCCTTTTCTTATTATATCAAAGGGAAGTAAGGAATAAAGATGTGAATGGAAAGAAAAATAGAACTCCTTTTTATTAATTCATAGGATTTTGGGCCTTGCTGGCAAGACCAGAAATTATTGTCCATCCGTAATGGGAAGGTTGTGATGAGCTGCTTTCTTAAACTGTTGCAATCAGTATGGTGTAGGTGCACCCATAGTACTGTTAGAAAGAGACAGCCAGGATTTTGACACAGTGATGATGAAAGAAACAACAATATAGTTCCAAGTCAGGAAAGGTGTATAACTTGGCGGAGACCTTACAGGTGGTAGTGCTCCCAAGTGCCTGCTGCTCTTGTTCTTCTAGGTTGTAGAGATTGTGGGTTTGGAAAGTGCTGTCGAAGGAGACGCGGTGAGTTGCTGCACTGCGTCGTAGAGGTGGTGTGCACTGCTGCCATGATGAACTGATGGTGGAAGGTGCGAATGTTTAAGGTGATGGATGGAATACTTATAAAATTGGATACTTTGTTCTAGATTGTGTTGAGCTTCTTGAGGGTCATAAGAACTGCACTCATCAGGGCAGGGAGCCAGGATTGGAATCATGAATGGCACGGAATACTGTGCAATCAGCAAACATGGGCAGCATGTGTTTAGCACAGTTGCTTCACAGCTTCAGGGTCAATGGTTCGATTCCCGGCTTGGTCACTGTCTGTGCGGAGTCTGCACGTTCTCCCCATGTCTGCGTGGGTTTCCTCCGGGTGCTCCAGTTTCCTCCCATAGTCCAAAGATGTGCAGGTTAGGTGGATTGGCCATAATACATTTTCCTTAGTGCCCAAAAAAGGTTAGCTGTGGTTATTGTGTTGCGGGGTTAGGGTGAAGGTGTATGGGCTTAGGTAGGGTGATCTTTCCAAGAGCCGGTGCAGACTCGATGGGACAAATGGCCTCCTTCTGCACTGTAAATTTTATGATTCTGTGATCCCCACTTCTGCCTTCCAATTGAAGGAAGATCATTGATGAGGCAACTGGAGGTTGTTGAGCTTGAAGCATTGCCCTGAGGAACTCCTACAACAATGTTGAGGGGCTGAGGAGACTGACTTCTGACAATCACAACCATCTTCCTTTTGTGCAAGATATGATGCCAGACCATGAACAGTTTTCCCCGATTCCCATTGATTTTAGTTTTATTGATGCCACACTCAGTCAAATGGTGCCTTGATGTTGAGGGTATTCACTTTACCCTCACCTCTTGAATTCAATTATTTTATCCATGCTTGGTCCAAGGAGGCCTGGAGACAAATGCAGAAGCCAAACTGAGCATGGGCAAGCAGGTAGGTCATTGATGTGGAAGTGTCATCTGATAACACTGTCAACGACCCCTCCCATCACTTTGCTGATGATTGACAGTGTGTGCCTCTGTGCTTGAGTGGTAATTAATAGCAAGTCTGCGTTTCATTGTGAGCTTCTGTATTATAGAACAACACAAATATTTCATGCACACAAATGAAATTCATTGGTCTTATTTTAACATACACAAGGTCATCTGACTCATAAGGTACTATGTTTTGCTCTGTGTTCAGAACATTTGCTATTCTGTTACACAGTAATCCATTTAACAATGAAAACATATTGGAGCTCCTTAACTGTTATAATTGTTAGCAGCATCAAATAACTTGCCTCATCAAACAGTGTGATATATTACACTATAAGGTTAATGGCTGAGCAAGTGTTCAGTCAGGACTCATTATAAAAAAGCACATGACTGACTTATTTCCTCGCCATTTCCCTCATCATTATTCAACTCTTTCCAACTTCACACAGAACAAATTGGCTTCACAATGAACGTATGAGATTTTCTGCCATGATTGGAAGAAAGAATTCAGAAAAGTTTTGAATTAGGCAACTTGTATTTTTTTTATTTGCAGCTTCCTCTTCCCTTTTAAAAGTGCTTAAGAGTCAAGACACAGAAGATGTCTGAGTGCTTCCCTGGGGAATGGAGGATGCAATTCAAAGGTTATTTGGTAGCAGTGGCATAGAAACATAGTAAGAAGTCTTACAACACCAGGATAAAGTCCAACAGGTTTGTTTCAAACACTAGCTTTCAGAGCACTGCTCCTTCCTCAGGCGCAGTGCTCTGAAAGCTAGTGTTTGAAATAAACCTGTTGGACTTTAACCTGTTGTTGGAAGACTTCTTACTGCCCAACCCAGTCCAATGCCGGCATCTCCACATCATAAAAACATAGAAGCATAGAAAATAGGAGCAGGAGGCCATTCAGCCCTTCAGGCCTGCTCTGCCATTCATTATGATCATCCAACACAATAGCCTGATCCCGCCTCCCTCCATATCCTTTGATCCCTTTAACCCCAAGTGTTATATCTAATTACTTCTTGAAAATATATATTTTGGCCTCAACTGCCTTCTATGGTAGCGTATTCCACAGACCGACCACTCTGCTTGAAGAAATTTCTCCTCATCTCAGTCCTAGCGGTCTACCCCTTATCCTCAGACTGTGATCCGTGGTTCTGGACACCCACACCATTGGGAACATCCATCGTGTGTCTACCCTGCCTAATCCTGTTAGAATTTTATAGGTTTCTATGCGAACCCTGTTATTCTTCTGAACTCCAGTGAATACAATCGTAACCGACTCAATCTCTCCTCATACGTCAGTCCTGCTATCCCAGGAATCAGTCTGTAAACCTTCTCTGCACTCCCTCCATAGCAAGAACATCCTTCCTCAGATAAGGAGACCAAAACTGCACACAATATTCCATGTGTGGCCTCACCAGTTCCCTGTATGATTGCAGCAAGACATCCTGCTCCTGTATCAAATCCTCTTGCTATGAAAGCCAACATACCATTTGCATTCTTTACCACCTACTGCATCTACATGCTTACCTTCAGCGACTGGTGTATGAGGACATCCAGGCCCAACTGCACACTCCCCTCTCCCAATTTATGGCCATTCAGATAATAATCTGCCTTCCCGTTTTTGCTACCAAAGTGGATAACCTCACATTTATCCACATTATACTGCATCAGCCATTCATTTGCCCACTCACTCAACTTGTCTAAATCATACTGAAGGATCTCTGCATCCTCCTTATAGCTCACCCTCCCACCCAGCAAGAGAAAGACAGAAATAATGTGTGCAGGTTTTGCCATGGGCTTAACTTGCATTGTTATCTTGTGATGACTGTGTTCTTGGAGATTTGGATTCTTAATTCAGAAAACTTCTTTAGTTGCAACTTTTACAGACATTCATTTGTGCACTTGCCAAGAACACAACATGGTACGTTTGGGCGAAAAAAGAAGCTGCAGCACTTTAAACCGTATGCTTGAACTGGGAATTGTGTATTTAATTTTCTGTACACGTTTTGATTACAAATCAGACTCTGCTCTGGCTGCTGAAGTAAATGTTTACATTGAGAAGAGTGGCAGGCAATCGATTCAATCATTTTAGAGCAGTGTCTGTTATCAGTGCATGAAATTAAAAATAAATCAACCCAATCACCCTCATGCTGGCCAATAGCAAAGACTAACAACTAAAATTTAACCCTACCATTTCAAACTTGCTACTTTCTGTCCTCCTAATGTTGTCTTTTCTTCCTTTTAGACCACTGGAAAATACCCTTCCATATCTCTGTTCAATGATCATCGCTTCTCTATGTAAAGTCGCCAGAGATTGAGAAGGCAAGGCCTTCATGAACAACCTGAGCCAATACGGGAACCCACACTGTTGCCTCGCTGTGTGCACAAACCAGCTGTCCATCTGACTGAGCTAAACCTTTACTGCTTTGCTATGTAGCAGCCAACATTCTCCTTCTCTCTCCAGTCATTGGCACTCTTTCTCACATCCTTCAATGAGGTATACAGCTCACATTTACATTTGTCCTTCTTTGTAGTCATGCTCTCTCACTCTCTCTTCCATCTGCCCTTGCACTCTCTGTCATTTCTCCCTCTCTCCTATATCTGTATTCAATCTTCTAAAATCAATGAACTTCCATTTGTTTTCATACTATCTGTGGTCTCTGACTCTCTCAATGATCCTACATTTGTAGTTTCCTGCTTTAACTGACTGACATAATTTCCTCCATCATTAAATGCCCTCATCCCCCCCATCTTGAAATTTTCCATTCTGGGAATGGGCCCACTAAGCATTCCTGGCTTCCTGCAACAATCATTTATTTTTATTGCTCTGAGTTGGCATTTGGAACAAACCAACTGTCCTCTGTCAGTACTCCTGGGGATGGGAAGTCCAGGCTGGGTTCCTGCTTTGGGTTCTTACCTATTGGCTGGACTGGAAAGTGTGTGTGGAAATCAGACAAAAGCGTTGAAGGTTTATGTGAGGCACTCACTGGTTCAATATCTAGATCACTTAAACCAGGGGCGGTTTGTGCAACAGTTTCTTTTTAATTATTTCATGAGATGCACACATTGCTGACAAGGCAAGCATTTGTTGCCCAACTCTAATTGCCCTTGAACTAAGTGGCTTGCTAGGCCATTTCAGAGGGACAGTTCAGAGTCAACAACATTGCTGTGTGGGTCTAGTGTCACATGTAAACCAGATCAGGTAAAGACGGCAGATTTTCTTCCCTCTGTGAATCAGATGGATTTTAATGACGATTGAAGATTATGTCATGGTCACCATTACGGGAGTAGCCTTGATATTCCAGATTTATTTACTTATTTAATTAAGAGATTAAATGAACCATAGCCCCCAGAGCATTATCTTGGGTCTCTAGATTAATAATAATCTTTATTGTTGCAAGTAGGCTTACATTAACACTGCAATGAAGTTACTGTGAAAAGCCCCTAGTTGCCACACTCCGGCGCCTGTTTGGGTACACAGAGGGAGAATTCAGAATTCTGAATTCACCAAACAGCACGTCTTTCGGGATTTATGGGAGAAAGCCGGAGCACCCACAGGAAGACCATGCAGACAGGGGGAGAATGTGCAGACTCCGCACAGACAGTGACCCAGGCCCGGAATCAAACCTGGGACCTGAGAGCTGTGAAGCAACAGTGCTAACCACAGTGCTACCCACTGTGCTACAGTGCTGCCCTTAATTATGGGACCAATGATATTACCACTACACTGCAACAAAATAATTTGCTAAGAGTAGGGTTACCAACTGCAATTAAATGTATTCCTGGAGATTTCATCAGGTGACTTGTCCCCACTCTTCAGTTGGATTTGGCCAAATGACCATCCTTGTGACGCACTACCGTTAGACACCAATTAGAAAGCATGAAGATTCAGTACCCGACTGGATGGTGCTGGACTGTCAACCAAACAGCTTTTCCTCCCCCTTTTTTCCTCTTTTTAGAACCCATAAAAGGAAATATTCAAAGAAAATGATTAAAACGTTTTATTTTTAATGGCCCTATTTTCTCCAGTGTAACAAACAGTGCTGGAGATTGATGTTCAATTCCTGGGGAATCCAGGCCAATGCTGGAGGGATGGCAACCCCAGGAGAAAGTGGCACATCCACTGAGCGAATAAAACGGGGGCTGCAGTCAGCAATTTGGTAAGTGGTAGGGTGAGGAGGATTCTGCAGCCCACACGCACACTGGATTATGTCCCCTGGAGGGGGCGCGCGGATGGCGCGTCCTCGTGCTGGCCAGCTGCTGCTGCTGCAGGTGACATTTGGAGGTGACTGGAGCTGGTTACTGCCAGCGCGGAGGCAGACTCGCTGCAGAGCCCGGGGTTCCGCGGCTCTCTCTCTCTCGTCTCTTCTGCAGTTTTCCCCATCACACCAAGCTTTCTTTTTTTTTTAATAACGTGTTTTGAGTGACAGAGAAAATTGCAACTTCTTATTCTCCCATCCCATGTCTTCATTTGTCCAGTGAGAAAAAAGTAACTACAAAATATGCCAAGTCCATGCCAAGAAAGGTATGATTTATTTCACAAACGTTTGATGTAATAATTTGACCACTGCCGCCTTTCCAGCTGCTGACTTGTTAAGTGCCACTTGTGCTAAGGTGTTGCCGGCTGCCTCTAAAGCTGCGATTTATATTTGATGTAATAGAAGTCCAATAATTTAAATGGTATAAAAAGTGAGGGTAACATGGCTTTATTGATAGGTGCACTGGTTGATATCGGTTGGCTGGCATGGTGAGTGTGCACTGCGATTGTTTGAGAAGAATTTTTAGAAACCTCTTTCTTATTTTCATGACCCCCCCCCCCCCCCCCCCCCACTCCCCACATACAACACTATGCGTTTACTGCTCCATACGTTTAATTAATTTTGTTTCAGTTCAGAAGAATGTTTGTCTCAACTCTTGACTTTTTTGTAAAACCGGTTTCTACTGAAAATACAAAATATGGTCAGGGTTCTATGATCTTGTCATCGAATTTTATGCAATGAGAATTCTTTCCAGCTGATTAAAAGTGCAATCTTCTTTCGCATCTCACCTTTCAAGAGGTCCAATGTACTTATATAGGTTACTGTTTGTATTGACTAAGTTAGAAGACAATGTGATTGGTATATTGCCTTGATACAGCTTCCCAAGTAAAATATCATCGGTGGTGCAATCCTGATAAAGAATAGATTTGTTTCACCACTTGTATGTGTAAGTCTTTAGGCAGAACTGTACATTTTTTAATTAAATTTTGAAAACCCAATTATTTTTTCCAATTAAGTGGCAATTTAACATGGCCAATTCACCTGCCCTGTATGTCTTTTTGAGGGTGAGACCCACACAAACATGGAGAAAATGGGCAAACTCCACGCGGACAGTGACCCGGGGCCGGGATCGAACCCGGGTCCTTGGCACTATGAGGCAGCAATGTGAACTTAGCATTGTTGCTTCACAGCTCCAGGGTCCCAGGTTAGATTCCCAGCTTGCGTCGCTGTCTGTGTGGAGTCTGCACGTTCTCCCTGTGTCTGCGTGGGTTTCCTCCGGGGTGCTCTGGTTTTCTCCCACAAGCCCTGAAAGACGTACTGTTAGGTCATTTGGACATTCTGAATTCTCCCTCTGTGTACCAGAACAGGTGCTGGAATGTGGCGACTAGGGGCTTTCCACAGTAACTTCATTGCAGTGTTAATGAGAGCCTACTTGTGACAATAAAGATTATTATTATTATCTAACATTTCAGGTCTAAAATGTTTTGGATTTTTACTTCTGATTTCCAGCAATATTTTGCTTTTTATACCATTGGAATATGGACAGTATAAAAAATATTGCAGCTGAGATAGTTGCTACAGCAAAAAATGTTGGTCAATAAATGCAAAGTTAATAATACAGTATTTTTTTAAAAAGCAGTCAAAATGGTTGGGACCTGGAGGCAGATTCAATCCAGGCATTGAAAGAGGGAATTGGATTGTTATCTGAAAAGGTAGAGTGTGCAGGGTTGTACAAGGGTCTGGCACATATAGGGTGGGATTTACCAACCAACCCACTGTGTGTTTTTTGGTGGCGGAGGCGGCCTCCTAGTGGGATTTACCGACCCCGCCATTGCCAAAGGGATTTTCCGGTGGCTGCATCCCTCGTTGCCGGGAAACCCAGTGCACTGGCATGGAACTGAATGTCCCATTGGTGCAAACAGCTGGTAGATCGCGCCCATAGGGTCACTATGGGACTGAGTGCAGTACCGCCCACTTAATGATGTAAGAGAACACATGACCCACACCTAAGGGTCAGTGTGGTGTTGGACAGGGACGTGTGCACAAGCATGGAGATAGCTCTTGGCTTGAACCTTTATGGTATGTATGCACATAGTTTTTGTCATTAATAAATGCATACAGATACTTTACATAAGACTATAAAGGCTTCATTAAGGCCTACCAAACAATATCCAACACCGTGCAGCACAGGGATATGGGCAGAAAATGGTGCAGTGGCTCCAGATGACCTGCTCCTACAGAGTCAATGCAGCCATGACTGGCCATCTAAACTTTTTCTGTGCTGTAATCATTCTATGTATCTATGAAAATGCTTATCCTACAAAATGCTTTTAGTTTTTGTTTGATTTTCCTGAAAAGATGTGCCAATAAGTGCAGTATTGAATGCCTAAAATTCTATTGCATCCCTTGGTTTTCATCCAATGGTGCGTAGGTAGCTGAAATGACAACACTAAAACCCAAATGCATGCACCACTCATTCATACTTTAACTTGTGCTCTTGAAAACCTCAAAGCAGCATAAATGTATATTGGATTGTTCGAACAAATTCTTCTATGCTCCATTAGTCATTTCACCTGAAGATGACAATGATTCTGTGTGTTATTACTGCAACTTTTCATAGGAGAGGCAGAACTACCTAAATAGTGAATGGTGACAGGGCGTCACCATTGGTGGGACTGGAAGATCCCGCCAGTGAGAATGGCTGGAAAATCCCGCCTGTTGTCTGTCCATAGTTGCCCTTGTGAAGGTGGTGGTGAGCTGCTATTTTGAACCGCTGTAATCCATGTGGTGTAGGTGCACCCACAGTACTATTAGGGAGTTCCAGGACTGTGACCCAGCGACATTGAAGAAACAGTGATATATTTCCAAGCAGCGCCGGCCCTAGGGTTGCTGGCGCCCCGGGCAAGCTGAACTTCGGCGCCCTTCGGCGGGGCGGGGGGTGGCGGGGCGGGGGGGCGAGGCCGGGGGGGGGGGGGGGCGGGGGGGGGGGGGGGGCCCGAGGGGGGGGGGCGGAGTGACCACCGGCGAGCCTGGATCCATCCGCCATGTTTGTGCGGGGCGGCCTGAGGGAGGGTGGCCACCGCGCATGCGCTGGTTGGCACCGGCCCAACTGCGCATGTGCGGGACCCAAGTCTTTTACGCGGCGCCGGGTCTCTGACGCCGGTCACGCACTCCTTCATGGCGCCCCCTAGCACATGGCGCCCCGGGCGACTGCCCGAGTTGCCGGTACCTTGAGCCGGCCCTGTTTCCAAGTCAAGATGGTGCGTGACTTTGAGAAGAATGTGCAAGTGGTGATGTTCCCCTGTACCTGCTGCCCTTGTGGTTGAGGTTGGGGTTAAGAGGATGATGTTGAAGGAGCCTCGGCTGCAGTGCATTTTATAAATGATACACCATGCAATCATGGTGTGGAGGGAGCAAATGTTTAAGATGTTCAAGAGGATGGCAATCAAACGGGCCCCTTTGTCCTGGATGGTGTTGAGCTTCTTGAATGTTGTTGGAGCTGCACTCATCCAGGCTACTGGAGAGTATTCCATCATACTCCATTTTTAAAAATTAAAGGGCAGTATAGCACGGCCAATCAACTTACCCTGCACATCTTGGGTTCTGGAAGGGGGAGGGGGGCAAGATCCATGCAGACATGGGGAGAATGTGCAAACTCTACACAGGCAGTGACCAGGGACCGGGATTGAACCCGGGTCCTCGGTGGTAACCACTGTACCACTTTCCATCACACTCCTGACCTGTGCCTTGTAGATGGTAGACAGGTTTTGGGGAGTCAGGAGGTGAGTTACTTGCCACAAAATTCCCGGCTTTGACTTTCTCTTGTAGTCACAGTTTTATGTGTTTGGTCTAGTTAAGTTTTCTGATCAATGGCGGTGGTCCCCAGGTTGTTGATGGTAGGTGAATCAACGATGTTAATACCATCAAATGTCAAGGGGAGATGATTGGATTTTCTCTTGTTGGAGGTGAACCTTGCCTGAAATGTGTAGAACCAATCTTACCTGCCATTTATCAGTTCAAATCTTCAAAACAAAATCATGCAAAGAAAAACCTTGGAGCCAATTTAAAGTATATCAACCTGAAAATATTTTGTTTTCCAACAAATTTGTTGTCTTGATGTTTTTGACTTCACCAACAGGAGGAGCATCTGCCTTCTCCTCAACTACCTGCCACACCATAGGACAGAGATGAGGAGCACTGAGCGTGAGAAGATGTGCAGGTTAGGTGGATTGGACATGCTAAATTGCCAAGATGTCCGAAAAAGTTAGGTGAGGTTACTGGGTTACAGGAATAGGGTGGAGGTGACGGTTTAGTAGGGTGGTCTTTCCAAGGGCTGGTGCAGACCTGATGGGCCGAATGGCCTCCTTCTTCACTGTAAATTCTATGATTTTATGAAGAGATAGATGGCACAGTGGTCAAGTCACCGGACCAGAAGCTAAGGCAAATGCTGCTGGGATACGAGTTCGAGTTCCCATGGAATTTAAAACTAGTCTCAGTAATGGTGACCATATGAAACTATCATTGGGTATCATAAAAACCCATCCAGTTCATTAATACTCCCTTGATGGAGGGATCATTGACTACGGGAATAGATTTAAGGTAAGGAGCTGGAGGTTTAGAGGGGATTTGAGGAAAAGCTTTTTTACCCAGAGGTAGGTGGGAGTTTGGAACTCGCTGCCTGAAAGGGTGGTGGAGGCAGAGATCCCTCTAACATTTAAGAAGTATTTAGAGATGCACTTGTGATCCCAGGGCATACAAGGCCAAGGGGCAAGTGCTGGAAAATGGGATTAGAATATGTAGGTGGTTGTTTTGACCAGTGCAAAAGCGATGGGTTGAAGGGCCTTTTCTGTGCTCTGAGACCCTTCAGGGAAGGATATCTGCCATCCTTACGTAGTCTGGCCTGCATGTGACTCCAGATCCACAGCAATGTTGCTGACTTTTAACTGTCCTCTGAAATGGCTGAGCAAGCCACAAGGTTCAAGGGTAATTGGGGATGGGCAATAAATGCCGGCCTCGCTATCGATGCCCACATCCCATGAATGGAAAAGGAAAATAAATACTCACTTGAACAATACTCCCAAAACACGGCTGAGGTTTAGCTTGATGGACGATATCGAGCACAGGTGCCTCCAGAGGCACATGCTTTCATAATACATCCATAGGATCATAGGCTGGAATTTTCTGGCTGTTCTAGTTGTTTGGATCTTCCAGTCCTGCCGATGGCAAACCCCCACCATGGGTTTCCCGGCAGTGGGGTCCATAAAATGGGAAATCCCAGAAGATCCTGCTGACAGCAAATGGCAGGCTGCCTCCGCTGCCAGGAAACACACCACGGGGTGTGCATTAAGTCCTGCCCATTGAGTTTTACAGCACGAAAAGAGGCTCTTTGGACCATCGTGTCGATGTTGATGTCCACAGCTTCCTGGAAGCAGGCGAATGATGTGAAAATGGATTGACAATGGTAGTCAAGTTCACTCCAGCCTGAATTGCTTCACCTCTCGCTATTTCCAGGGATCTGCTGGGGACAGATGCAGGATTTCATCATTGCTCACAAACCCATCTCCAAGTGACAGATGCCATGTTTGTCAGGGTCGCCAATTAACATCCACTTTGCCATTGTTGAAGCCAATCAGAATGAGAGGGCTTTCGGATTGGCAGCTCTGGCTGGATTCCAACAGACAGAAGGAGTCATAACCGCATTCATGTGGCATCCAAGGTGCCCTCCGATAAACTAGTGGAATTTGTCAATTGGAAGGGATTCACACCATTAATCTTTAACTGTTAAGTAACCACCAGACGATTATCATGCATGTCTGTGCAAGATACGTTGGAGGCTGTCATGGTGCCTTCATTCTGCACCAGTCAAGTCTACCACCAATCTTTGCAATTCAAATTGGAGGCAGTGAAGGGCTCCTTCGAGCCACAAGGCACCCATTAAGCCCTTTGCTGATGACATCCACGTGGAGCCTACTACTGATGCACAGAAAAGGTACAAACAAAGCCAGATATGCACAGGGGTGGTTATTGAATAAGCCATTGAGATGTGGAAGATGCAATTCCTGTGCCTGGATAGATTTGAGGGTGCCCTTCAGCAAGCGTGCCCAGAATGGTGGTTGTCTGCTGCACCTTGAATAACAGAGCGTCATAGGGGGAGGAAAGCTCTGCGTCTTTAGAAGAGGAGGAGGAGCAATGGGTGGAGCAGCAGGAGGTCAAGAAGGAGTCTGATGTAGCTAGGGTCCTGGACTTGCTCGCCTCACTGCCACAGATGCCTGCCAAAGACTTGTATAGACTTGCTTCAACTAATATGAGGCTGTGCAGCTATATGGAACACCAATGTTGAACCACCCTGGACTTCCCCCAACACAAAGCAATAAAATCAACCTACTTGTGACACTAATAAAGATTATAATCCTTCGCGTGTTGTCATGTTGTACAGTTTCTCAAAGCCAATCGACAATTGGCGGGCGAGAACCTACAATGGAGGTGACAAAGTTTAAGGTGTATAAAATTGACAATATACCAATAATCAAACACACCTTTAAACCCCCAAGGGATTTCTTTTGTCAAAATATAAAGTCTTATTGCTTCTTCGTGGTTCTACCCCTGTGGTTTGAGCAGAGTTAGAGGCAGCTTGCTCGTTGCCTGCTACGACGGCTCAGATGCTGATGGTCATCGTTTTCTGGATTTTGGAGCCCTTGAGGGTTCAGCCAATAGCTCCATTTCCAGGGGCAGACTCCGCCATCAGGGGAATAGGGGGGCCAGGAGGGAGAAGGCAGAGCGCCGTGAGAACTTCCATGTGCCCTTTCTCCATCTCTCTCATGGTAGCAGCTGCCTATATTCTTTCATGGGATGTGTTGTCTCTCTTCCTGCATCTCGTAGTGCACAAGGCGGACTTTCACCCATTCCCATGACGAGGTTTCTTCCTGGAACAGGTCGCTTGTCTGTCGACAGAGGCCGATAGCTTGAGGGGCAGGAGTTTCTCCCACTCTTACCGTCTGCCATTGACATTTTGGAAGGATTTTTCAGATTGATTCACAACTTGTTTGGCTGCGTTATGAACACACCTGCCTTGGCCATCAACTCCTGAGGTGGGATTCAAACCCAGAGCCTCAGGCCCAGAGGCAGGGAGGTTACCCGCTCCGCCACAAGACCTCCCCAGCATTTGTTGCCAATTCCTAATTGCCCATGAGAAAGTTGTGGTGAGCTGCTTTCTTGAACTGCTACAGTCCATGAAGTGATGAGAGCTCACCTCACACTTACTATATTCCATCTGCCACTTGTCTGCCCATGCTGCTAGTCTATCCATGTCCTATGCAGTCAATTTGTACCATCTTCACTGCTTACCACACCTCCAAGTTTGATGCCATTGACATATTTTGAAATTTTATTCTGTATTCTGATATCCAAGTCATTTACGTATAGTCAAAAGGATCGCAGTATTGAACCTTGGGAAACATCACAATAATCACTTATTGTCACAAGTAGGCTTCAATGAAGTTACTGTGAAAAGCCCCTCGTCACCACATTCCGGCGCCTGTTCGGGGAGGCTGGAACAGGAATTGAACCCGCGCTGCTGGTCTTGTTCTGCACTACAAGCCAGCTGTCTTAGCCCACTGTGCTAAACCAGCCCCTAAACTGCCCACCATTCTCTAGTCTGCAAAACAGCCATTTACCATAACATACTGTTTTCTTTTCTTACGCCAATCTTTCTACCAAAGATGACATTGGCCCTCATATTCTGGGAGTCTTTTGTTAACCAGTCTTTTACATGGTGCTTTGTTACAATCCATATTGACAACATCCACCATATTCCTTGTAACTTCATGAAATTTTCATTATTCAAGCATCTCGTGCGCACAAGGCAGACTTTCACCCATTCCCATAACAAGGTTTCTTCCTGGAACAGGTCGCTTTTACTATCTACCTTTTACAAATCCCTGCTGGTTCTCCTTAATTAACTCAAACCCCTCCAACTGCCTTTTGTAATGACTGGGAGATGTTAGGAAATTGGATTGACGATGTTACCAGCTTGAGGGTAAAACTGCTAGCACTGAGTTACATTTTCCCATTCAGACTTAAACTCGTTAATCGGAATAAACAGGATACCCCCGTTCAGCTGGGGTGATGCACTAAAAATCCATTCTCCTCCAGGACACTCTGGTGTGACAAGCCATTAACCCAATATAGAGCCTGATGGGCTCTTTTATCCATAAATTGGTGGTTAGTTGCATAGTCATAGCATGGTCCTGTTCTTTTGTGTAAATGGGAGTGGCAAATAAAAAGTACAGATAGTGATGATGAGTTCCAGTCTGGATATGTCTGGACAGAACCCTCAAGTGGGGGGAGGGGGCTGGGTGGAGCGCAGAGAGATAAAATAATTTTGTTCAAAAAGGTGGGGGCTGAAGGATTTGGAGAACGATCAGGAGAGGCCATGAAAATAGTAAAGGACTGCCACAGGGACCGGCTTTTGGACAGGGTCTGAAAGAGCTTCACTACCAGCAGGATATGTTCTGTAATGCAAGTATCATTTTTGCCTACCTATGTAAGTGGAGTTGAGAGCTGTATATTCATTTTTCGTGCTGTTTAATGTAAAATAGTGTGTTCGGGTTAAGAGACACATGTAATCTGTTCTTGTTGGGTTTGAAGTTTAAATGTCTAAATCTGGTTTAAGCTATGTTACAGACATCAGATCAGATTCCAACAGTGGCTAAGATAGTGGTCCAGAACCGCAAGGTTCTTTTATTTTATAGACTGTGCGGAAAGACTTATTCGCTCCAGGAGTGCTCCAGGGGTGATTGTATGAGAAATAGGGCTTGGTAAATTTTACAAACAAACGTTAAAACAAAGAAAAGACAATATTTAAACTTTGAACCTAACAAGAACATGTATCACTTAACCCTAACACACAATTTTCCATTAAACAGTACGTAAAATGAACATAAAGCTCTCAACTCCACTTGCAGGCAGGCAAAAATGCTACTTACATTTACAGAACTTATTCCTGCTGGTAGTGAAGCTCTTTCAGACCCCGTCTGAAAACCTGTTTTTGTGTCAGTCTTTCCATGGCCTCTCCCAAACGTACTCTAAATCCTTCTGCCCCCATCTGTTTGAACAGCATTCTTTCATCTCTCTGAGTATGCCCAGCCCCTCAAACTTGGTTCTGTCCAGACTGAACTCACCATTGCTATCTGGACTTTAGACGACCCATTCCCGCTTCCACAAAAAAACAGGGCCATGCTATAAATATGCAACTAACCTCTAATTTATGAACAAAAGAGGCTATTAGACTCCATAATGTGCTTACCTCTGACTTAGTGCTAGCAGTTTTACCCTCAAGCTGTTAACTCCTAAATTGCCCACTACACCTGCGATCCAATTTCTGAACCCCTCACTGTTCATTACCTGGCTCTGCCAGACTCAAAACGTTAGCTCTCTTCTCTCTCCACAGATGCTGTCGGACTTGCTAAGATTGTCCAGTATTTTCTGTTTTTGTTCATTCTTCCCCCTGTTTATTGTCTCCAAAATCTAATACCACTGATGTTAAACTAACCAATCTATGTGGAATCTACTGCCCCTGCTGGAGGTTCATTCATTCTCCATATGGCACTATGTCCATGAACAAGGGATCATGCTCATGTTGCTCAGCACGTCAATGATTTCCAGCCATGCCTTCTAGCTTTCAGAGGGTGGCCTCTTCCTCTCATCTGTAGGGAACAGCTTTTCTGTGTAAGCCCTTATAGCTTTTAGTGTGATCTTCAGGACTATCTCAGAGAACTGAAGGGTAGTAAAATAGCTTCACCATGTTGAGACTCTGCCAGCCCAGTCACTGTTTCTCTCCGGAGATTTGTAGAATTCTGTCCCTTGCTGAGTCATGTTTTCTCAGTACGTTTTTTAGCTAAGTCATCTGAGCAGAGAGCAAAAAGTTCCTAGCTTTTGCTGATTAAGCTTTTGAGGTAAAAAATAAAATTTGCAGTGTGCAAAGTGAACATTGTTGTCCAAGCTGCAACTCTCAGTGTTCCAAATTACATTTCCCCTCAATGAAACAAACACACAAATGTTGACCATTTTAAACACATTTTAAAAATTCTTTCACATGATGTGGGCATCGCTGGCTAAGCCAGCACTTATTGCCCATCCCTAAGAAGATGCCACCTTCTTGAACCACTGCACTCCATGTGTTGTAGGAACACTCAGTGCTGTTAGGAAGGAGGTTCTAGTAGCTTTTTTCATGGATTTTTTTCATATCACACTCACTCTCGGCACAATAAATGCTGCACTTAAATGGTTGCAGGAGGAGCACGGATAGAGGGGGCAATTTCCTTTACATTGTATGATTATGAATTTGAACTGTGTACGGAATACAACTTCAAAGATTCTAGATGTCAGTGTTTCAAAGTATGCTGACACGGTTAGCAAAAAGATTTTAAAGTTTTTTTTGCAGAGGATCTTAATTCTTAGCATGACAAAACACTCATTGATGAGTGCAACTTTTAAATTGAAACGCTTGCTTGCATCCATAACAGCAATTGACAACCGCCATTTCTTCAATTATCTTATCTTTACACAGTTATGGAGCTCCCCCCTTATCAAAGAGAACAGCTTTTCTGTAATGACGTTGCCAGAAGTTGGGAATTCCTGCACGTTTCTAACTTTGAATTAGTTCTTTGGTTAAAAGGAGCAGTGTTTTGAATTCTTGTGACTGGCTGATGCAATCTCAAAGAGACGGTGGTAGTGGGGAGAGTAAATATGCAAATATTGAAAAGTTGCAACAAGTAGGAATTGTTCTGAACGTTCTTGTTACAGCAGTAATGTGCCAGTCTGCAGAAATAATAACTTTCTGGGTCAGCTTGGTCGCTTTTATGTAATATTAAAAGTCACAAACATACTAACCTCAAAATTACAACTATTTAAAAGCTTGTGTGTCAATCTGAAAGCCTTTCTTTGCGATTTAAACAGAGGCACTAAACGGTATAAAAATAAATGTGTTAATGCCTCTTAAATAGCAGCAAGAGGGACTTAACCGTTCATGTGTGAGAATTGAAAGAGACAATTCTAGGCCTGTTAGGGTTTAATTTATCATTGTTTCCTTTGCATCTGTTTATTGTACAGGTAGTATTTGAAGTAGATCTCTTGATTATGGATGTTGGCAGACATTTTCTGAAAGTAATGATCTTACCTAAAGACTGTTGTTACCTGGGCATAGTAGATTAAAGAAGCATATTCATTGATGTGCAATAAGGTTTAATGACATTGATCGTGTATCTCTCCTCACTTTGTGAATACATGTCCTGGTTAAAAATCAAGGCGTTGAAGGCAATACAGGGGGCGGGATTCTCCCGAATCCCCGCAATGGCCCGCTGTCGGCGTAAAGAACGGCGCAAACCACTCCAGCATCGGGCCAACCGGAAGTTGCAGAATCCTCCGCACTTCTGGCGGCTAGGCTGGCACCGGAGGGGTTGGCACCGCGCCAGCTGGCGCCGAAGGGTGAGTTGGCGCATGCGCAGAACCGCCGGCGTGGTTCAGCGCATGCGCAGACCAGCTGACGTATTCTAGTGCATGTGCAGGGGGGTGTCTTCTCTGCACCAGCCATGGAGGAGCCTTACAGGGGCCGGCATGGAAGGAAGGAGTGCCCCTACAGCACAGGCCTGCCCGCAGATCGGTGGGTCCCAATTGCGGGCCACGCCACCGGCGGGGTGGTGGGATTCACGCTGCCGCCCCCGGGGATTCTCCGACCCAGCCGGGGGGGGGGGGGGGGGGGGGGGGGTCAGAGAATCCTGCCCAGGGTGTCTCAATGAGTTGGTACACTGTCCTTTCTAACCTGAGATCTGAATTTGAAACTGATTAAAATTGCAATGGATGTGTACTCGCTCGGCTGGCTGTAAGGACCCAGTGGTAAATTGACAGTCACACACGTGTAAAATCTTGCTAGCCTGGTTTAAAAAATAGTAATTCACAGCAGGAGAAATAAATTATGAAAATGGAAAATACAAGATACAAATAGCATAATACAAAACCAGAACGGACAGTAAAAATTAAGCAAAGCAAATTAATGATCAAAATAGTGAGGCAGATCAAACTAGTGAAAATTACAATTTAGGAAAAATAAACCAAAATACAAAAAACAATGAATTGTAGCTTGCACCTACCATCACTTAATAAGGGGTAAAATCAGGTATGATGAAAGATCAATTGACCACAAAAACGTTCCTTTGGTACGTTACCACGTCCATCATGATATATTCTGAATAATGTTGTTTTTGTCTGCGAGAGTAATGGAAATCTGTTTTTCTGTTCTAAATTTACATTTCATTCATTTTCATTTATATCTTCTGGTGTTCCTCTCTTGGGGAACTTCAAATAGCATTAATAACTCCAAGATGGCTTTGTTCTTTTGAGGAGCCAACCACATTAGCAGATCTTGAATATTAAACATCCAGGCTTTCTAAAGGTTTGCGCCTAATGAAAGGCTTGTACCATAAAATCCCTACAGCACTGAAGGAGGCCATTTGGCACATCGAGTTTGCCCTGACCCTCCGAAAGAGAACCCTATCCAGATCCCCGCCCTACCCCTATCATCTCACCTAACCTTTGGACACTAAGGAACAATTTAGTCTTACTAATCCACCTAACCTTCCCATCTTTGGACTGTGGGAGGGAACCAGAGGAAACCCACACAGATACGGGAAGAATGTGCAAACTCCACACAGTCACCCAAGGCCAGAATCAAACCCGGGCCCCTGGCACTGAGGCAGCAGTGCTAACCCACCATGCCACTATTGAATTGCACTATTGAATTGCAGTCAAAGCTCTAAAGGCAAAAGAGGACATTTTAGATGGTGCAATAAGATTACCAATAAGTTGGTGATCAATGTTAATGTTAACTGTTAGTACATGATGGAGACATAATGCAGCACCTTGTCTTTTAACTTCAGCAAGTTTATTCTGCATCCAAATCATCAGAGATACAAACTCCTTGAAACTTCCCTCCTCCAGCAACTACTCCAGCTGTGTCCATTTATACTCTTTTGGGGGTTGAGTCAATAACCATTGCTTGGCTTTAATAAGCCAATTAGCCGAATAATTTAATTGCTAAAGCATGCGCTTGCAGATACATTGACAATTAGCAGCTGGCCTATCATCAATGAAACAATTTGGAATTCTCCGCTGAGAGGTGTTAAAGGTAGAATATCTGAATTTGCAAATCATAGCAAATAATGACATTCAGAAATGGACACAAAATTCAAACACAGGTCTGACAGATGAATTAAAAGTAAAACATTAATAAATGTAAGGTAATAGATATTTCAACCAAAAATTGCAAAAGTGTCCACAAAAAGAAATGTATGACATTGAATGGGTTAGCTATGATAAAACATTCAGTTTAATAGCTGTCCAGACTTTGAAGCTGTTTCCATAGCAAAATTAACAAATTATGCCAAGTCAATGTGACCAGTTATTAAGCATTATGTAGACTTATTGTTAATGTAATGAAAAGGAAAGCATGGTTAGAAGCCTGTGAAGATCATAAATTATTTAAGGAATATGTCTCTAGTTTGATTTAATTAAGAAGGAACAATTTTGTGAGTTAAGTTCAATCTCGCCCTGCTTTCCTGATTTTGGAGTGGCATTCCTAAATTCAAAATGCTCTTCTGACGATGGTCACCTCCTCGCCTCTTTCTGTTCTAACAGGAGAGTTCAGATGTCATGCAATAAACATGATGGACAAAGGTGTCGCTTTTTTTGCTTCTAATTTCACAGTAGCAGGAACTTTGAGTAGAGAAAGGTTCAGGAATCTAGCAGGGGTCAGTGTTCGATAGCCAAGGACTGAAAGGTAGCAGGACACTGGGGAAGAAGCTAAGGAAGGTGTTAGCCTTGCCTCACTGCTAGCTTTCTCAGCTCAGATGCTTCTGGATTCAATTCTCACTCTAGACACCTGAGTGCATAATCTTTGTTGAGTATATAGTACTGAGGGAATGCTGCACCATCTGTGGTGCTGTGCTTTGAGTGTGTATTGAAACAGAAATCTTATCTACCCTCTGTTATGATCCCACTGATATTATGATGGCACAGTGGTTAGCACTGCTGTCTCATGGTGCCAAGGATCTGGGTTCAATCCCAACCCTGGGTCACTGTCCATGTGGAGTTTGCACATTCCCCCCATGTCTGCAAAGGCCTCACCCCCACAACCCAAAAATGTGCAGGGTACGTGGATTGGCCATGCTAAATTGCCCCTTAATTGGAAAAATAAATTGGGTATTCTAAATTTAAAAAAAAAAAATTAATTGGCAATCCTGAAACCCTGTTCATCCAGGTCTCTAAACAAAAAATACAAGTTACAATCTACTGAGCCAGGGTCCTGCCCTGGGACCTGACTGTCCAGTAGAATCCAAACAGTGCCGAAGGATGCCATTTGGTCCATCAAGTCTGCACTGACCCTCCAAAAGAGCACCCTTCCTGGTCCCACACCCCCGCCCCATCCCCGCAACCCTACCTAAGCTGCACATTTTTGGACTGTGGGAGGAAACTGGAGCACCCGGAGGAAACCCACACAGACACGGGGAGAACACGCAAACTCCACACAAGGTCAGAATCAAAGCCAGGTCCCTGGTGCTGTGAGGCTGCAGTGCTACCTACTGTGCCACCCAGTTTCCAGTTTACAAGTTTGCAGGTAAGGTATGAATCCAGGTTCCAGATCCGTGAGCTATGTTGAAAGACTGCAGACACGGAAATCCTGTTTGGATGGGGTGAGTTTGAGACTTACATTTGGTGAAGTGAAGAAATTGATGAGCTAAATCCAGAGAAACTCTAAAATCACGAAAGGGAATCAAAGGGCAAGATCATGATGCATAAAATCTTCATACTTGAAAGCATTTGCTTGTGATACGTTGAGTGCTGTTCAGTAGAGTAAACAGTGGCCTGAAACTTTCCCTCAGCATGCAGGGGGCAGCAGGGTAGCAGGGGGCAGCAGGGTAGCATGGTGGTTAGCATAAATGCTTCACAGCTCCAGGGTCCCAGGTTCGATTCCCGGCTGGGTCACTGTCTGTGTGGAGTCTGCACGTCCTCCCCCTGTGTGCGTGGGTTTCCTCCGGGTGCTCCGGTTTCTTCCCACAGTCCAAAGATGTGCGGGTTAGGTGGATTGGCCATGCTAAATTGCCCGTAGTGTGCTAATAAAAGTAAGATTAAGGGGGGGGTTGTTGGGTTACAGGTATAGGGTGGATACGTGGGTTTGAGTAGGGTGATCATGGCTCTGCACAACATTGAGGGCCGAAGGGCCTGTTCTGTGCTGTACTGTTCTATGTTCTATGCGCAGCACAATTGGCGAGCCCAAAACTGGCAGCCAAGTGCAATCACGCGCTGACTGACCAATCAACAGACACATAGCATGAAACCCATCATCTGAAAAGGCCAGTATGCCAGGGGTGGTAGGAACAGGGCTGGGCAGCTCAATGGAGCTTTAAAATGACACTGTGAAGTTCATGGAGAGGGATTTTGGGAGATAGTGCTGTGACAACTCTGTAATTGCTTATTTCAGGATAAAAGCCTCTTTACTTCATCAATGTGGTTCAGAAAGAAAGCAACAGTCCAGAGTCACATAAGGAATGCATACTCCCACATCCATACTCTGCGCATCATCCTCAGCCTTGTATCCCGCCCTGGAATTAGAAGGTGCAAATTTTGTATTCTCCATCTACCTGTTTGGCCCATGACCCTTCAATTGACATCAGGTGGGCTGCCGACATTTTGGCTCACCTGCCCAGCAAAATATCGCCATGTGGTGTAATGATGTAGGGTACCTCTCCTGGCATCATCTCTCTCCATTTCCTGGGAAGTCAGAGGTGCTAGGTGCCCACACACAAAATTCAGGCCTACGATTCCATTAAAATATTCAGAAGGAAATTGGATTAAAGCAAATTGGGATTTGGGGTGCACAGGGGGATAATTGGTGCAATAGGCTGGCTTGATTCTGTTTTTAACAAATAAATGAGTATCCAATTTGTTTTTTCCAATTGAGTGTCGATTTATGGTGGCCAATCTACCTACCTGCGCATCTTCTGGCTTTTGCAGGGGTGAGACACACTGGGAGAATGTGCAAACTCCACACAGACCTTGGCCCAAGGCCGGGATCACACTCAGGTCCTCGGCACCGTGAGGCAGCCGTGCTAACCACTTCACCACTGTTAGTTTGATTCAGTGACCTCGATCTATTGCACCAATTATCTCCCTGTGCACCCCAAATCCTGATTCCAGATTGGTAGATTGGCTGCCCTGTCTGGTTTGACTCAGTGGCCTCAATGCTATTTTTGTATTTTCTCAGGAAAGTGACAAAGAGTAAACAGAAGGAAGATAAAATGGTAAACTGTTCTAGAAATAAACGTGTTGAAAGAAAAAGCACATCTAAATAAATACAGTTCATATTTCTTTTAACTTGAGAATATTACTTGTATATGGCAAGGTCAAACAGCTAGCTGGTGAGATGAACAGCCAGTTAATCTGTTTTGATAGTGCTGTGGCTTGAGACATATACTGGAGGCTTCCAGTAATAAACAAAGTGGTTAATTGACGAAAGGCAAAGGCAGTTAAGTAACAGGCACAGAACACTATACAATAGGTCTTTACACTTCAGCTCCCTGGTCCACGTTGCCCAGGGCCCCGTGTAAACTCCCTATTGGCCAGGGTTCACATGCTCCTGCGTGATTGGCCCCGGGCCAGTCACATGGTCCATGGTGTCTGCTCCCTTAAAGGGGTCGGGCTACCACAGATGGCATTTGTTGAGGGATCAATGTTGGTGTTAGGGCGCTGCAAGAACACTTCAGGCACTTTGAAGAATTGATTTGGCATGCATGACCTTTGGTTTACTATTTCTGATGAAAGTCACCTCTGGCATTCCAGCATTTGCTCAGAAGCATCAATTCTATGGTGGTAACCGTTTTGGAGCTATATACTTTACATGCATGCTGTTAAACACATTTCATCCAAATCAATTGAAATGACAGTTCGTTTGCTTTTTAGGATAATGTCCCTTTATTCAGATTGTGAAGGTAGCAGGATGAAGAATTGGTTTATTGTGGAACTGGCCAAGATTAGTCTGAGGTGGATGTGAATAATATGGCTGTTGTAAAAATGTTGAAAGTTGGTGAAAAACAGAAAATACTGAAAACTACTATAACATAAGAAGAAAACATTTTCATTCAGATAGTGTGTTTCACACTCCCAGGACAGCCCAAAACACTTCATAGCTAATTAGAAATCTTTATGAGTGCAGTATCTGTTACTTTGAAGGCAAACATAGCGTCCAATCTGCACACAGCAGGACCCCCAAAACAGCAGGTGAATGGATGATTAGATAATTAGTTTTGCTGTTGTGGGTTCGGAGATAAATGATCTCATGACACCATTCTGCAGGACAGTGCTGTGGAATATCTAATTTCTGCCTGAGAGTACAGATGTGACCTTGGGTTAATGTCACACCTGAAAGTAGGCAGTTGAAGTAGAGAACCCTCTCAGTAACCAGATGCACATCTTGACAACAAACAAACTTGTGAGGATGGTCTGTTGAGTTCCGAATTGCTAAAAAAAAAATTACAATTATAATCACCGCAGAAGAACGTGTTTTATAGAACATTCAGTTCAAAATGGTTCCTGTTGAATGTTAAACATTAATATTGTAATAACGTTCTGACTTTATTGTTCTTTTTCTTGGCTGGTAGCAGAAAGACTTGCATTTATATTGTGCTTTTCAAATACCTTCCGAAGTTGCCAGAAGGTGGCAGGCTCATGGGAATGCCATCGCCCTCAATTCTCTTTCAAGTTGCACACCAACTTGTCTTGGAAATATGTTGTCGTTCCTTCATTGTCACCTGGGTAAAATGCTGGAATATCCTCCCTAACAGCACTACAGGAGTGCATTCACCACAAGGACTGTGGCTGTTCAAGAAGGTCACTTTCTCAAGACCACTTAGGGCTGAGCAATAAATGCCAGCTTTCCCAGTGACATTCCCGTCCTATAAATAAATAAAAGAGAAATGAGGTGGAGGGAGGAGTTTGGCGTGTGGTGCAGATGGGGCCAGGCTGAGCAATAAATGCCGGCTTTCCCAGTGACATTCCTGTCCTGTAAACAAATAAACGAGAAATGGGGTGGAGGGAGGAGTTTGGCATGTGGTGCAGATGGGGGCGGGAGTTAATGTCTGTCTGCCCACCTGACAACTTCAGATGGAGGTCTGGTCGATTCTGGTGGTTGGGCCTGTAACAGATAAAGGAGCTATCGCAAATTGCACTGGTTATAGACCCTCGTCTTTTGGCGCACTGGGAAAACTAATGGATGTACATTGTATGCCCAGAGTGTTAAGTAATGGGTTAAGAGACATTCCAATTAGTTGTCTCATTTATGTTAAGTATCCAATAATTGACACGGATATGTAAAGAAGCTTCAGGTGGCCCTTGGGTCAGGTGGTGTGAAGATAGACTTTTGTGCAGAGTCTGTTAAAGTGAAATAAAGGTGTCTGTGAAAAAGAGCAGAACCTTTGACTCTTTTTATACAACAGCAGCTAAACGTCTAACAAATGGTTGCAGAGGATGGTTGCTGTGCAAATGTGAAGGGTTGAAAGATGCTATTTTTCCAGACCAAATCAAGGAGTGAGTGAGAAGAAAAAAAAAGATATATGGCTGAACCTAGGATAAAGATGGCCGGATATGACTACCCCCCCCCCCCCCCTTATTTTCTGAAAGGGGATCATACGACCATTGGAGAAGTGCAGTAGTTATGTGGACTAAGGTAACTGCCTTGGGAAAGAGAAAACAAGGTATGGCATTGGCTCTTTCTCTACCTTATGACAGTAAAATACGAAGCGAAGTGTTTTCTGAGCTGGAATTGGAAGAGTTAGACTTAGAAGAAGGTCTGGAGCCTCTATTGCATTATATGGATACGATTTATAAAAAGGATGACTTGTTAGGTGCGTATGAAGCATGGTCGGATTTTGATAGGTTCCGGAAAATAGAGGAATTCTCCATGGAAGACTATATAATGAAATTTGGCAGACTATAGAAAAAGCTACAGAAGCACAACCTGGAATTTCCACAGTCTGTGTTGGCCTTTAAATTTCTTGACTGTGCTAGAGTGAGCAACATGGATAGGCTCCTGGTTTTGAAAGAGTTCAGTGTGCGGATAAGGATACCTTATTCTTTAGGAACTTTCAAGCGGTTATTGGATAGCCATACGGAGTGCACTAGAATGATTGGGAGTAGGTTGATTTCATCTTAGTTTCAGACTAGTTCGGCACAACATCGTGGGCCGAAGGGCCTGTACTGTGCTGTACAGTTCTATGTTCTTATTCGATCAGATGACCGAAGTTTTTTAAAAGTTTCTGGGGAAACATTCGATTCCGATGGCTCTGATGACCCAAATAGATCAGTCTGCAATAAAGCAGAATATGGAAGATACACTACCAACAGGATGGCGAAATCGCACGGCTACAGACAGGTTCCAAGACATTAGAAGGAGATTGGGATCCGGAAATTATGAAGACAGAAACCCAGTTAGATCCTCCAATAGGAAGATGAACCCCAGAAATGCCCGGGGTATGATAAATCGATGTTTTCGATGTGACTCTCGATACCATTATGCTTTCAACTGTCCAACACGTTATAATAGAGGAATGGAAGCTCACGTGCACGTGAGATTTTGGTGGCTTCCAATAAATTAGATGAAAAAGTTATCGAAATGCATAGTTGGAGTGAATTTGGAGTATACACGGAAATACCGGATAGGGGACAAAGAGCTCTATCCCACAGATGGATTTGCATGGAAAAGGTTCTTCCAGATGGAACTTATAAGGCAAAGCTTGTGGCAAGAGGATTTGAAGAAAACTTAGAAGATCAGGATTTGAGGGTAGATTCACCTACGGCAGGAAAGGCTATTTTAAAGATCTTCTTGGCTCTATTAACCGCAAAGGCATGGGAATGCAAACCTATAGATATAAAAGCTGCCTTTTTGCAGGGGCATCAGCTCTAGAGAGACATTTTTCTCCGTCCTCCTAAAGAGGCAGCTAACACAGAAGGGGTACTCTGGAAGTTGAACAAATGTGTATATGGATTGAATGATGCAGCTAGAGTCTGGTACTTTTCGGTAATGTCAATTTTGTTAAAGTTAGGCTGTTTCCAGTTGAAAGCAGATCCGGCAGTGTTTTACTGGCACTATAAAGGAAATCTTTCTGGCATCTTTATGATGCATGTCGATGATTTTTTGTGGGGTGGGACTAGAGATTGTAATCTCTGCTTTGAGGAATGAATTCAGGGTCAGAAGTCAGGCTTCGGGTGCATTTAAATATATTGGATTGGAAATCAGACAGACTAAGTTAGGGGCAACTTTACCTCAACAATCTTATTTGGAAAGCATCAGCCCAATAGCACTTAGTCATGGCCGGGTTTCACAAAAAGAAGCAATGGTTTCAAAGATGGAAAAAGAGCAACTGCGAAGTTTAATTGGGCAACTGATTGGGCAACTGAATTGTAGACAGACTAGACTGGACGTGGGTTTTGATGTCTTAGAGTTGAGTACAAAAATGAATGATCCCGAAGTGGAAGACATAATAAGAGCAAACAAAGTGTTGGTCAAACGAAAAATGCAGGAGTGTATTTTGAGGTTCCCGGTTTTAGGTGACCTTAGGCACTTAAAACTCATAGTTTATTGTGATGCGTCCTATGCAAATTTATGTGATGGGGTTTCAAACGCAGGAGGTTTTATAATTTTCCTTTTTGGGAACAATGGTAAATGTTGTCCTCTTATGTGGGAAACAAAGAAAATAAGGAGAGTGGTCAAAAGCACTTTGGCTGCTGAGACGTTAAGCCTTGAAGAGGCGGTGGATATGGCTTTTTATATATCTCAGATATTGACAGAAATTTTGGGATTAAGGGATTTGGGTAATTTGCCTATTGAATGTCACATTGACAATAAATCCCTGTGGGATTTGGGATTAGGGGATTTGGGTAATTTACCTATTGAATGTCACATTGACAATAAATCCCTGTGGGAAAATGTGCACTCGACAAAAAATGTCAATGAACAAATTAGACATTGCAAGTTTGAAGCAGATGTTGGACAGAGGGGAGATAGCAAAAATTAAATGGGTTGACAGTAGCTATCAATTGTCAGACTGTTTTACAAAAAGAGGGGCTAGTTCACAGAAACTTTTGGATATTGTTAATGAAGGGCGCCTGTTTCTGTGACTTTTTTTTCTTTCAAAAATGAGAAAAAACGAGAAGGGGGAAATTGAGTGTGTGTTTTTGAGTTTCTTGTAATTTTGTTTTCACCTAATTATTTTTTTTCTCCAAGGAAGGGAAGACTGTTAAGTAATGGGTTAAGAGACATTCCAATTAGTTGTCTCATTTATGTTAGGTATCCAATAATTGATATATAAAGAGGCTTCAAGTGGCCTTTGGGTCAGGTGAAGTGAAGATAAGAGTTTTGTGCAGAGTCTGTTAAAGTGAAATAAAGGTGTTTGTAAAAGGAGCAGCACCTTTGACTCTTTATACAACAGCAGCCAAACATCTAACACAGAGCAGTATCTTGAAGGTGAGATTGTTAGATGGCAAACAACTTGCTGCAGTGTCTTGAGATTCAAAGAACAAACCCAGTTGGAAATAATTAAAGTTCAACAAAGCCTTTTAGTTTAAAACGCTCAATAAAATCTAGAAAATATCCAGAATGAAAACCAGAAAATGCTGGAAATACTCAGCAGGCCAGGCAGCGTGGGGAGAGAGAAATGGATTTAAGATTTCAGGCTGTGACGGGGCTTCACTTTTTTTCTTGATTCTTTCATGGGATGTGGGCAAGGCCAGCAATTGCTACCCCAGCCCTAAGTGCCCTTGAACTGAATCGCTTACGAGGTCATTTCAGAGGGCAGTTAAGAGTCACCCACATTTCTGTGAGTCTGGAGTCACATGTAGGTCAGACCAGATAAGGATGGCAGATTTCCTTCTCTGAAGGACATTAATGAACCAGATGGGTTTTTACAACAATCGGTGATAGTTTCATGGTCACCATTACTGAGGCTAGATTTATATCCTAGACTTTATCATTTGAATTTAAATTCCACCACCTTGAACCTGTGCTCCTGGAGCATTAGTCTGGGCCACTGGTTCAGGAACATGATCACTACGTCACAATCATCCCTCAACATATCAGCATAATTCTTCATGCCTGATGCTCTATATTAATGGTCTCACTTTGAACTGTCAACCTTGAGAATTGTACCTGATGACCTCTAGCAGAGAGTCAGCATTGTTTTTACTTTTTGTCTCACTGCAGCCCCATTACAGATACAAACAGGGCAGCAGAAAGATGAAAATTTGCCTTGTAATAGCAAAGACATGATTTTGCTCCAGTGAATCAGTGTCTTTGTGGGTGCGCAAAGTAGTACAGATCTAGATCATTTCCACCTTTGCATTTTATTGCACAAACCCATGGCAGCTGGTAGTTGGTCTCAGTGTCCCTGGGCAAGAAAGAAAGAATGAACTAAAGTTTTTATTTCAAGACTGACAGGGCAGCACGGTAGCACAGTGGTTAGCACAATTGCTTCACATCTCCAGGTCCCAGATTCAATTCCCGGCTTGGGCCACTGTCTGTGCGGAGTCTGCACGTTCTCTCTGTGTGTGTGGGTTTCCTCCGGGTGCTCAAGTTTCCTCCCACAGCCAAAGATGTGCGGATTAGGTGGATTGGCCATGCTAAATTGCCCTTCGTGTTGGGTGGGGTTGCTGGTTTATGGGAATAGGGTAGAGATATGGGCCTGGGTAGGGTGCTCTTTCCAAGAGCTGGTGCAGACTCGATGGGCTGAATGGCCTCCTTCTGTACTGTAAATTCTATGAAAACTCTATGATTCTATAACATCCATGTCTGTACATTTTGGGTGAAGATGGAATCAGCTCAGTTCATAGAATCCTAGAATTTACAGTGCAGAAGGAGGCAATTCGGCCCTTTGAGTCTGCACCAGCCCTTCGAAAGAGCACCCAAACCAAGCCCACACCTCCACTCTATCCCCATAACCCAGTAACCCTACCTAACCTTTTTGGACAGCAAGGGCAATTTGGCATGACCAATCCACCTAACCTGCACATCCTTGGACTGTGGGAGGAAACCGGAGCACCCAGAAGAAACCCACGCAGGCATGGGGAGAACGTGCAGACTCCGCTCAGACAGTGACCCAAGCCAAGAATCGAACCTGGGACCCTGGAGCTGTGAAGCTAACCACTGTGCTGCTGTGAGTGTGTGTGTGTGTGTGTGTGTACGCACAGTGAAAGTTGTAACTTTCTCATTGTACAGTAGACTACAGAAACTGGCTGTCTGATTTAGATGTCAAGGTTGGATGTAAGTGATCTATTAGAGAGTGCTAAGAGGTCTATGTCTCAGTATGTTACAGCCCTCAGGCAAGGAGAAAGAAAATCTGAAAGAAAGAAAATTCCTGTAGTCATTTCATCTACGCAGATTGCCATGCATTCTTTTTTTTAATTTGCAGGATGTGGTCATTGCTATCTCGGCCAGTATTTATTGCCCGTCTCTAATTGCCTTTGAGAAGGTGATGGAGAAACCTTCTTGAACAGCTGCAGTCCATGTGACATTGATACACCCAACGCGCTTTTAGGGGGCGGGTCCAGGATTTTGATCCAGAGACAGTTAAGGAATGGTGATATATTTCCAAGTCAGGATGTTGTGTGCCTTGATGGGGAAGTTGTAGATGATGGTGTTCCAATGTATCTGCTACCCTTGCTCTTCTGTGTGTTAGTGGTTGCGTTTCAGCCCAAGTCACAAATTATGAATGCGCATTTTGCAGCATGCCCATGTTTGTTCTGGTCACAGATTAACTACCTTGTGACTGCAGTCTCATTGTACTGGTAGAGGAGGAAGTGAATGTTTATTATAATAAGATGGTGGGTTCGACTTGCTACAAACATTGTTCATAGAATGTTGAGACACTGTAAAGTGAATGTCAAACCTTGTGATAATGTGGTTAGAATATAAGTGACAGGTTACATTTGCATTGTCTCTGGTCATCTTGAAGAGCTAATCTGTACTGATAATATTTTCAAAGGCTTGACTTCCTTCATTTCATTTAGGTTCACAGCTGCTGTAGGTGTAACCCTTTCGAGCGATTGCTTGAACACTTTGCAAAAGTGTTTCAGCTGCCGTTTTTCGTTCAAACAAAAAAATTAAGGATATCTAGGTAAACAGTGCTTGTTAAATCTAGTAAGGTCATCCTGATCATTTACCCTTATTGTTACCTTGAGATCCATAAACCGATCAATTGCGGAGCGCAGAAATTGAATATCTTTCTTCCATATTGCAGGAAATTTGTCTCAAGTACACAACATTTGAGTGACACTCAATGCTTCAGTGGTTAGAAAGCTGTATTATTTGGTACTTTGCTATAATATTTTCTGTTTCCTTGTGAGAAAAGGAGCTACCAATCATTTGGGATGATTAATGAACTTTGGCATGAATTTAGTGGGAAAGCTTTTCCCTGAATGCTTCAGTACTGAAGAACATCTGTTGTAGGTAGCCAAGATGGGGGTCTTCATCAGATCCATTGTTTAAGCCTACATTTAGCACAATCCACCACTCTGGTAAAGGAGTTGAAACTCGTACTAGGAATGGTCAAAGACTTCATGCAACAAAGTGGATTTAAGGCCACAGTCAGATCAGCCAAGATCTTATTGCATGGCGGAGCAGGCTCGAGGGGCCAAATAGCCTCCTACTGGTCCTGTTTCTTATACTCTTATGGAAAGGTAAATATTAAATTGCAAATGAGTCATTTGTGGCAGTAGTGTTGGACAGCACGGTCGCGCAGTGGTTCGCACTGCTGCCTCACGACATGGAGGACCCGGGTTCGATCCCGGCCCTGAGTCACTTTCCATGAGGAGTTTGCACATTCTCCTCGTGTCTGCATGGACCTCACCCCCACAATCCAAAAATTGGCCAGGCTAAATTGGCCCTTAATTAGAAAACAAAATTGGGTACTCCAAATTTTATTTTTAATTTGTGGAAGTAGTGTTAAATGTCATTTGTCATAGCGAAATCAGTTTTAATAATTATTTGTTAATATCAAAAGTTTGCAATATCAAAGCATTTCTTGGTTCAGTGTAATTTGAGCATTTGATAATAGAAGCATGTGATCAGCGTTTCTGCGGTAAGAAGTATATTGCGATTGAGGTGGTAGACTCCAAAACAAAATTACAGCAACAATGTTGTGTCTTTCCATTCTTCAGATGTAGCTTGTGTCTATATGAAATGGAGACATCGATACCAGTTGATGTGCAATTCATTTACAAATTGCAACAAAACTGGAATCTCAGTTAAACAGCGCTTAACAGATCTGGACCTGACGACATTAGCAGACACATTGATGTGCATAACTGCAAGGCCTGGATTTTCAGGATGGCAGGATCTCCCTCCCTTCCACCCAAAACGTGGATGGAGAATGCATCCTGTCATTGCTGCCTGCCCACAGCTATTTCAAGCTCCAATCAGCGTTAAGTGGCTTGAGGCGGAACTTCTGTCGGTCACTGCCGAATTGAACCTCCGGCTAATCTGATTGTTCTGGCAGCTCTCTGGCCTCTGAACCATGACAAGCAGCAGTGGATGGGGTGGGACTACATGTGGTCCCTGGAGACTAGGTCCCAGGAGTCCAGGACCAAGTAAATGTTGGGGTCTCAGGGTGAGGGGGAAGGGTGAGACCCAGGGGAGTGGGTAGAGGAGTTTTGGGGTGTTGGTAGAAAGGTTGGGGGGAATGCAGGGAATGAGTTCCTGCAGGGACTGAACCTTTTTTTAATCGGGTTGGGGGGGGGGGGGGGGGGGGAGGTGGCACTAAAAGAGAACTGCTGATGAAGGCGTCCTCCTCTTCCTTCATACCAGAGGGCTGAACACAGTTCATTTTTGGCTTTCTCCCTGAACCTGAACTCCTTCCTCCATCCTGAAAATTGAGGTTGGCCGGGAAACGGCCCTTATTTGGTCACTTACAGGCCTCAATTGAGGCAAAGGTAGCTGGCCAGCCTCAGCCTCTCCTATCCATGTGCGTAATGACGGCTTCAAATTCCTAGTGTGCACATCACCAACAATCTGTCCTGGTCCACCCACGTCCTTCAACGCTATGACCAAGAAAGCACAACTGCGCCTACATTTCCTCGGGAAGCTAAGGAAATTCGGCATGTCCAAGTTGACTCTTACCAATTTTTACAGTTTTTACAGTTGCACCGTAAAAAGCAACCTATCTGGCTGACTCACAGACTGGCATGGCAACTGCTCAGCCCAAGACCATGAGAAACTATAGCCCAGTCCATCAGACAAAACTGCCTCCCATCCATTGAATCTGTCTACACCGCCTGCTGTCTTGGGAAAGCGGGCAGCCTATTATTTGGATTTTTAATTTTCCCCCAGGCGCCCCATGTTGTCTCTGTTGGGTTCGATGTCTGTGTTACAGTTATCTGGGACAGGCTAGATAGCCCAGTTGGATTTTTTCCTGTCCATCATTTTTGTATAATATCAATAGATAATGTGCTCTGGTAATCAAGGAGATTACCTTGTTCTGTATTGTACTCGTATTTAAACCACAATGTTAAACGTATTTTGTATCGTACATAAGAACATAGGAATTAGGAGAGGAAGTAGGCAATTCAGCCCTTACTCTATCAGATCATGGCTGATCTCATCCTGGTCTGAAATCCACCTCCCTACCTGTTCCCCGTATCCCTTTAACGTTTTTTTTGAATCAGAAATATATCTATCTCCTTGAAACCATTTAATAACTCTGATTTCAACACACAATGGGACAGAGTTCCACAAATTCATTATTTAGAATGTATTATAAAAGATTATTTGATTTCTGACAGCATATTTATAGAATCTTCCCTGTACAACATGGAATTATACTTTTATTCTTTATAATTGTCCTATAAAGCATTCTCCTTTATTTATGGATAGCATATGGTTGCTTGCAATACCAAAGTACCCAGAGTACATCTCGGGTACTGACTTTCTCACCCTCTTTATGTTGTGAGCAATGCCACAGGAGATCTACAAGTCCTGTATTCTTGGGCACCATTGCTGATACCCAGCAATTCAATGAATGCTGACACAGCTCAATAATTCCTTATGTCATAATATCCACCCATGTATATAATGAGATGTAGACAGGCAGTGATTGACACACAGGATGACCAATGAACACACAACACAGAACAACCAATCACCAGACAGGACACCACCACTATAAAGCCCACAGGGCATTAAGACTCTCCCTCTCTCATAGCTACTGAGATAGTTAGGGTGCACAAGCCAGTGAGCATCATCTCCATGTGGTAGAGAGCTAGTCTGGTCAAGCCAGTCAGAGGTTATCAGTTAGATTGATAGAGTGTCAACCTACAGCAGATATGTGCAGCAATCAGCAAGTTCAATAAAACAGTGTTGGACCATCTCCTGTGCGGGAAGCCTGCTTCTAGTTTCACTGCATCCAGTTGCAGTCAACGTTGAACTAACTCACTTCACACATCACCTTAGAGAGCCAAAGTCTATGGGTGGGATTCTCCGGTTTTGTTCGTGACGGCACCTGTTGTGCAGGAGAATGGAAAATTTGGCATTCCAGCCAAAACTTCATTCATTTACTTTTTTACTTTCAGCGGCACTGGAAAATCCCAGCTGCAAAGATTTTGGCTTACATCTGTCGCCCAGTTCTACCAAAGTCCGAGCTTCCCTCATTGATTTGCTGCAAAAACACAGACTTCCGCCACCGATGCAGCCAAATTTCAGAATCCTGCCAAGCTGGTATCAAAGTCCAGGGTCCACTGCTAACCTGATACCCTTATCCCTGACTTAGCCACACCCCTTTACTAGCATTCTTCCACTGCCAGCTCCCACCTTCATCCCAATGCTGTCAAAGCTCAGAGTGATATACTCCCATTTTCTCCACTGTTGCTTAACAATAGGCATCCACCTCCAGTCTGATATCTAGATGTATAAGCTTACCATCTGCAATATTATGTCCGCTTTTAAAAGTTAGGAAATGTAAAAAAAAAAGCTTAGATAAAAGGAAATTAGTTTCCTTTAAAAATTGATGCAATTTGGGAATTTGATCCAGAGAACACTTTCAACGATACCAAGTCATGGAGTACAATTCGATTACTTAATTGCCTTGGCAATATGCAAGGTGGTGCAGAAAGAGGCCATTTGGCCCATCATGTCTGTGCCAGCCCTCTGAAAGAGCAACCTAACTAGGCCCAGTCCTATCCCCATAACCCCACCTAATGTACACATCTTTGAACATTACGGGGCAATTTTAGCATGGTCAATCCACCTAACCTGCACATCTTTGGACTGTCGGAGGAAACCCACGCAGACACGGGAAAAACATGCACACTCCACACAGGCAGTCACCCAAGGTTGGAATTGAACCCGGGTTCCTAGCGCTGTGAGGCGTAGTGCTAAACACTGTGCCACTCAAGGCATATCATCCGTTACATCAGTATATTTTCATTCTTGACAAGTGTAGTAACAGAGAAAATCAGCCAATAACCTTTGAATGTTGAAAACCGGCCATGAATAATAATAATAATTGTTAGTGTCACAGGTCGGCTTACATTAACACTACAATGAAGTTACTGTGACAATTGGGCCACAAGCTGGTGATCCATTTCAAGTCTTTGACTACCCTCTATCTATATATTTCACTGCTATTCTTTGGGCTGGGTTTACAGTCCCCTGCTGGGTTTTGGGCGGTAGGGATGGGGGCATGTAAAATTTGCTGGCCAATCTACCAACGTACCACCCACTCCTGACCCATTGCCCATCATATGGAAGTTGGGTGAGGCACCTACCAGCCTTGGGCCCATTACTATATGAAGAATAAAATATCCATTTGTACTCATTAATAATTAATTTGCAGCTCAAAGGTTTGCTGCCTAATGTCACTTTCATCCTATTGTGTTAGAGAGGTTTCAAGCTTTGAACCTCATTCCTTCAATAAACGTTTTCTAATTAATTTCAAACATCTTAATACCATCATTTGCACTCTCACCTTTGAACTAATTGAACAAAAAATTTGCAGACTGCACAGATATGGATGAAGTGGGTATAAAACATTGATATCTAATACAAATGGACTCCACATGTGCCTGTAGTCCTCTGCTACCTTTCAGCTCCGAGTTACCATTTGCTCAGATTCAGGAAAATAATAAAATTTACAGAGGTAGAAATCTGTATCGTTTATTTCCTGAAGAACTACTTATGTGTACTGAGAATTCAAGAGAAATTATGAATGGATTCTAAGATTTATGTAACGACTGCAGTAAAAAGCATTTTAATAATTAACATTTAAAGTATTTTATGTGCCTCAAACTAAGCACTTTATAATTCTAAAGATGTGCTCCATACCAAAAGAACTTTAAAAAAGGCTTTCTGGTTCAGTGTTAGCTGAAAGCCTAATTTGAGAGCTTTTCCAGTTACAAACTTCTGCCCAATATCTTTCCGCCGGCTGAGTGACATTTGTACTCTGCACAATTCAAGTCTGCAGTGCCGCATTAAAACTAGAGGTACAATGAGCCAATTTTGCCTTTCAAATTGAGCTCCAAAATCCAATTCGAATCCTGGGTCAAAATCCTGGAATTCCCTCCCTATCAGCACCATGGATGTGCCGACACCACATGGACTGCAGTGGTTCAAGAAGGTGGCTCACCACCACCTTCCCAAGGGCAATTAGAGTGGGGCCATAAATATTGGCCGTCTAAGAACATAAGAAGTAGGAGCAGGAGTAGGCCATTCAGCCCTTCGAGCTCATTCTATCATTTAATGAGATCATGGTTGATCTTCTAGTGGCACAGTGGTTAGCACTGCTGCCTCACAGTGCCAGGGATGGGGTGCAATTCTGGCCTTGGATGACTCTGTAGAGTTTGTACTTTCGCCCTGTATCTGCGTGGGTTTCCTCCGGGCGCTACAGTTTCCTCCACAGTCCAAAGATGTGCAGATTGGGTGGATTGGCCATGCTAAATTGCCCCTTCGTGTCCAAGGATGCGTAGGTTAGGTGGGGTAATGGGGCTAGGGTGGAGACGGGGCCTGGGGAGGTTGCTCTTTCAGAGTCGGTGCAGACTTGATGGGCCGAATGGCCCCCTTCTGCACTGTAGGAATTCTATGGCTCTACTTCAACACTATTTTCCTGCACTATCGCCGTAGCCCTTGATGTTCAGAAATATAGTGATCTCTGCCTTGAACCCATTTAATGACTGGGCCTCCACAGCCCTCTGAGGTAGAGAATTTCCAAGATTCACCATTATATTAATGAAGAAATTCCTCCTCTCAGTCCAAAATAGGTTGCCCCTTATTCTGAGACTATGTGCCCACCCTAGACCCCACCCTCCCCCAGGGTGGTTGGCTGGGGATGGTGGGTGGGAGTCGTGGCGTGGAGAGGGAAACAATGCAGCAGGAGCTTAAAAATCAGTTTCCTGTTGGTGGGAAATGATGGCAGAAACATGCACTCCCGCCCTTCATGACGGATTTCTCCAGCATCTCTGGCAGTGTCGATCCCAGAGGATTGTCATCTGACTTGGATGTCGCAGATGCCCCTCCTTCTGCCTCTTCCTGCAGCGGACATGTGTCCATGCAGTGATCCTGCCTGAACTAAACCTAGTCCCCACCTTTTGTTTGTGTGTGTGTGTGTGTGTGTGTCTCTGGGCTTGTGAGGGTACAGGTGACTGTTGTGATGACTCTACCAGTGCACTTTCTTCCTCTTCCACAATATCCTTAGTCCTCTGTGGTTTGGAGGACCTGCTGCACAGGGATTCCTCTTTGGGCCTTCCCTTCTTCCTGTTCACAGCTGTAAGTGAGAGAGGACAGACTGAGTGACTCCATGAGCTGCCTCCTACATGGAGGAACACATGACCCTTGGGTTTCTATGTGACTACATAATGTATGGATCCTTAATGGATGGAGGCCGGCTGCTGATTTCTTCATTTGCACAGGCTCCCCTGTTCCTCCCCTGCTAACTGGGCTGCCTGCTGCTCAAACTTAATGTGGTACTGGGGGCGGCCCGCTCCTGCTTTCTCTTTCTTGTTGTGCAATCACTTTTCCTGCTCCAAGTGAGATGGTGGGGTTGAGAGCATTTGGGTTTCTTTTTTTAAATAAATTTAGAGTATCCAATTATTTTTTTTCTAATTAAGGTCAGTTTAGTGTGGCCAATCCACCTACCCTGCACATCTTTGAGTTGTGGGGGTGAGACCCCCGCAAACACGGGGAGAACGTGCAAACTCCACATGGACAGGGACCCAGGACCAGGATCGAACCGGGACTTCACCACCATGATGCAGTAGTGCGAACCACTGTGCCGCCCCAGCATTTGGGTTTCATGTATCTTTCTTACACTTCAAATAACCCACTGGATTGTGGGACATGTGATTGATGCAGTGCAGGTTGTACACAAGGGTTTTGGATCAGCACTCTCCAGTGTGGTGAGTCCATGCAGATAGAAGGATGAGGCTCACAGAGGCATATCATTCATGGTGCTTGCTGGTGCCTTCAACGACTAAACTCCTCTCCTCCACTGTCACCCAAACAGTATCTGAGCTCACTGTGTGGAAGGAGCAGCAACCCGCAGTGGCCTCGCCACCTGCACACTTGATGGAGAGTGGGGCAAGGCGGCGTCACCTTTATCATGTTCAGAGCTCTTTTATGCAAGGGCTGCATTGATGGTGCCCTTTCCACTGAGGCCTAACCCAGAAGGAAAAAATAGTTTTGATCAGTATTCTTGTTTCCCTGTATTAATGTTTTTTCCTTCTGGGTATCTGCTCCTTTAATGAGGTGATCGTGGGCACTTGACGATTCACCTACCCTGGCAGCGCGAATGAGCTCATTCATCTGTTTCTTTTACTGCAGGGCAGTCCTCCATGGGCACTAACCATGGGAGGCTTCCTCTCATTCAGGGTCGGTTACATGGCTGTGCCTCCTCCTCCCATCCTCGGGGTGCAAAGCACCTCCACTGACCTGCACTGCATTACGCCGCACTTTGAGGCAAGTGTCACTGAATCTGGGAGCTGGAACTCCCCGGGATCACCGGCTCACCACCTCCTTCAACAGCACGGCAAAGAAGTTGTCTGGCCGTGTCCTCACCCGCCCCCTCCCCCACCATGGGACTTAGGCCCTGAGTGGTCTGACACAAATCTTTGCAGTTTGAATCAATTTCAATGGATATTGGATCATTTCGAGTGTTTCAGTTATGTTCGGATTAGTTCAATAAATGCACTTTGAGTTTATAGGATTGTATGTCAAGTGCTTTGGAAACTGTGATTCAGTTCTTCGTTTTTATTTACATGACACTGTTTTTTGCAAGTCTTTTCCTCCTAGAGATTGTCTATCCAGAAGACTGGCAATGACACATCTGATACCTGAAGTAATGTCTGTCCATGTGATTACCGCCCTAGCGGGCTGGAGAATCACGAGGGCCTGTAGAATCTGGTGCCGGGAGTGGGCTAAGCAACTGGCTTGTCATGCAGGACAAGGCCAGCAGTGCGTGTTCAATTCCCGTACCGGCCTCCCCAAACAGGCGCTGGCATGTGGCGACTAGGGGCTTTTTAGAGTAACTTCATTGAAGCCTCCTTGTGGCAATAAGCAATTATTATTATTATATTATTATTAACTGGATGCAAATGTATCATTGGAACCCAATTGCATACATTAGCATCTTTCTGCTGGCACACGGTCGTGAATCCCGATTCCGCCGGCAGTGGGGGAGGCTGGAGCATAGAGATGGGTTCGGATTCAGGCGTGCGGAGCCGTGAATGCAGCCCTGAGTTTAATTATGATCTTGGATATGGTGCTACTTTTGGCAGCTTTCCATCTCATGCTCTCCGCAGTGGGCTCCCCCATGGCTGATGCGGTGGGGCATCCAAATGTTAATTTTCATCGCCAGGGCCGGAGGAACCTGCCGATGGGAAGTGACGAAAAATTCTGTTCAATGGTTTGCATCTTGGTAGTCAACCCTTGTGTTAAACGTTGTCTAGTGCGGCCGATAGGCTTTCAGTGCACAGCAACAGGTTCCACCCACTCACATTCTCACAGCCATCTTTATCCATGTCTGCTTGTTCTGCGAGGGTAACCTTCCTACCTCAATGTCTCAGGGAGGACTTCCAAATCTGTCTCTGTGAAGCAAGGAGTACCCTGGTTCAGGTATCAGTCTCATGCTGCTGCAAGTAAATGCACAGAACAGCAGCAACTGTAATGGCTGCCATGGTCTGTTCCAAGTAGGTCTGTACTGGCTCATTCCTGCCTCAATTCCCACCTCCTTAGCTGCTAATTGGATGTCCAACCAGCCTGTCAGCCAATTAACAGGCCACCCCTGTGGAAAAACAGGGCCTGTGACTACTTGCCACTCCCACCCTGGTGAGAAAAACAGTCTCATTTCCTAATCCCATTAAAAAAATTTGAGCCCTAACTTCAAATTTAAAACAAAACTTCACTTGAGGAATGGTATTTCTTGGAGGGGCGAGCGAGCAGAACTTTACCATTGAGTAGCTTGTGCTGAGGCAGCAATCTAAATATAATTACTTCAGGCAGTGCTAAAACTGTGTGCACATTTACTTTGGCTGGATTTACGCATGCAACTATCAAGTTAAAATTCCTCTGATAGATCCAGCTGATGGGAAAAGAACAACTGATCTCACAGCACCCGGGTGTAATATTTCTGTGGTCACTTTGATTTGCTTCATTTATCATTTGCCTATGAATGTTTCTGTGCTTTGTCCCTTTATTAATTGTTAACCAGTCTACATGTTCAAGATGTTCAGGGAAACCATTAAATTATGAAAAAGAATTCAGCAACTGACATTGTGGAACACATTCCTACAATGCTATTTTCTTTGTTGCTGACAGGAGCACGGAGTAATTTCAATAAAAATTGTGTGGCTTGTTGCATTGGACATAGGTTTCCACCCTGGGATTTGAGTACTTGAACATTTGTGAACTCACTAGGTATCTGTCTGTTTGAATCTGGGCAAATCATTTTGTAATGCCTCAACCCTTTATTCTCTATCTTACTAATGCATTATTTTTCCTGTCACTGTACTGAAGTATTCTTTTTCTTCAGTGGTATACTCTTTCTTTCATTGCTGATCTCATATTTTGGAGGTTATGGCTATCTGCAGGACATTCCCTAGAGTGTGTCACTATTTACAAGGCTAGCTCCTCTGTACATTTTAACCCAACTAATATTTTTAACTCTGGCTGCTGTTTTGATCAGTTTATTCTTATGGAATGGTTATGGGCATTTGTATCATAACCTTTTGGTAAATTTCTCCTAGTCCAGTTGTTGTTTGTGTGCGTCTCTGTGTGTGTGTGTGTGTATCTGTGTATGTTTTGTGTTTATTTCTTTTCATTGAATTGGATGCATTAATCATGAAGAAATGCTGTCACCACCAATATTTCACGCTTGAATAAATAACAAAAGCACCACAGTAACAGTCAGTGATGAAATAAATTTGTTCTATCTAATTTTTTTAATCCTTGGATCAGGTGTCTCATTATTGTATCGCTTTTCTCAGATTTATGAAATATATGGCGAGAAAGTTGTAAATATTTAAAAGCCAGCAATATTTGGCAGACTAACATATATGTATCTTTTGCCGTGCTGACCGAGATTAATTACAAATTAACATAATGCAATAAATATGTTCCAGTTGCAAAGGGTTACAAGTGAATTAGAAACATTACAATTCCTCAGTAGTAACAATGGGCGCGATTCTCTGGAAAGATTATGAAGTGTGGTAGCTAGCGTGAACAGCTGCGAGCTACCCGACGCCTGTCCTGGTGAGGCCAGCAATACAGTAGAGCGTTAGTTGGTCCACTTAACGAGACCCATGGGCTTCCCGCCACAAATTAAAGACTCGCCAACCGATTCACCAGGACCGCACCCGCCAGCCCCCCGCTAACAAGGTCGAGCAGCACTTAAAGAGCACTTGCACAGCCAACCCCACTCAGCGTGCCCAGCCCCAAGGTTTTCAGATGCAGCCTTGGGAAGGTTCCTAGACGTGGTCGAGACTAGGAGGCATGTCCTGTTCCCCAAGGGTCATGGGTAGTGAGCTTCCGGCTGGTTCCCAGGTTCCTTCAGTGATTGTCCACCAGGCCCTGTTGGTCTGGCACCTACTTATCATCCTCCTCCTCGGAGGTGGCACACGCTCCTCATTCCCCCCCCCCCCTCCAACACCTCACCCTGCTGCTGTGCCAGGTTGTGGAGAACAAAACAGACCACCATGAAACGGGCTACTCGTTTAGTACTACAGGGCACCACCAGAGTGGTCAAGGCATTGGAGCGGCAAGCCCAGTGCCCCCAGGCTCTTTGCCCATGAGCGAAGATGGCTACTCACCTCCTCTGCTCCCTGCAGAAGCTCTTCCGCCAGGTTCACATTTGTAAAAAGGAGTGCTATCAGCACCAGGATGACCACTTGCTAGGGAAGCCACTGAATCACTGGAGGTTGTTGGATGTGGGGTGGCTCCCGTGAATTGTATTGAAATAGGGTGATTATTGGCTTCTTGCCATGCTATGGTGGGATCCCGATTTCGTCTACAGAAGCGGACCGGTTGCATCGCAAACCATTTGGCGCCCAGCGGGGTTCTCTTTTTTGGCCTCTCCCGCTATTCACCGGCCACTCGAGCACAGTGAGGCCAGAGAATCTTGCCCATTGAATGGTACCATGCAATTCATTGATGGAATACCTTGTAGTAATAACTTTTCACTTGATGCCTCACAATTTATTGCTGCACCTTAACATATTGAGTTATTCAGGGAAATAATAATAATCTTTATGATGGAACCATCAATTCACGACTCCTGTGGGTCGAGTTCCAGGCGTCCAGTCTTTAGGGCTGATTCCATGATCGATCCTGACTGTTCTTAAGTAGATTAAATTGATGGAACCATCAATTCACGAGACACATGCTTTAAGATATGAACAGTGGTTTTAATCTACTTACTACAGAGCCAGCCTGTTACCCGTTGAACTCTCGATGAACTGCAGGCTGGCTCTGGACACGGTTATTTATACAGCAGTCTAGGGGGAGGAGTCGTGGGCGGAGCCAAGGCTGAAGCCCTGTACAAACACCTGAGCATTCCCAGAGCTACTCCCCCTAGTGGTCGGATAACGCTACTGCGCTTACAATGGAATTGGTAAATACAGTGCGAATTACTAAGTTACATTCACCCCCTGCAAAAAATCAAGTCCGACGGGGGTGGTGGTCTACAAAGTAAATCTGTCCGGTGGTCGAACTGTTCGCTGTGATCTGCGGAGCACCGGGGTTGCAGCCTCTTGCGGTGGCTGGATGGGTGTTGTGTGCTGGGGTACAATGGCGGACTCCAGGGAGGGTTGTGTCTGAGCTTCATACTGTTCTGGTTCGACTGGGGACTGGGACCGCTGGGGGCTGGCCGGCGCGGGTGCACGGAACTGATGGAGCGAGCTCGTGTGCTCGGGAACGGCAGCATGGGGTGTAGGGTGAGGGGTCCTCCTGTGGGGGTAGAGGGGGCGCTGGATCTGGCGGGTGCCAGATCCCGGAGGGAAACTGTGTCCTGGTGGCCGTCAGGGAACTCGATGAAGGCGTACTGGGGGTTGGAGTGGAGCAGGCGCACCTTCTCAACAAGGGGGTCGGTTTTGTGTGCCCTGACGTGTTTCCTCAGGAGTACCGGGCCCGGTGTCCTCAGCCATGCCGGAAGTGAGGCCCCCGTGGTAGTGCCCCTGGAAAAAATGAAGAGTCTCTCGTGAGGGGTCTGATTGGTCGCTGTGCATAAGAGGGACCTAATAGCGTGGAGCGCGCCTGGGAGGACTTCCTGCCACTGGGAGACTTGGAGCTTTCTAGACCGGAGGGTCAGTAGGACGGTCTTCTAGACCGTCGCGTTCTCCCTCTCCACCTGCCCATTCCCCCTGGGGTTGTAGCTGGTAGTCCTGCTCGAGGCAATGCCCTTGTCGAGCAGGTACTGACGCAGCTCATCGCTCATGAAGGACGAACCCCGGTTGCTGTGTACGTAGCTAGTACTGTAACTGGTCTCACTGCCTGATTTAGTGTGGCTGCTAGAGCTACCTCTGAGGCGTCGCTCTCAACCTGGAATGGAGTGGATTCATCCACCGTCCGCATGGCCGCTTTGGCGATGTCCTCCTTGAAGGCCTGGCGTGCCTCAGCTGACAGGGGAAATCGTGTGACCTTAAAGAGTGGGCGGGTTTTGTCCGCATATTGAAAGACCCACTGGGCGTAGTAGGAGAAGAAGCCCAAGCACCGTTTGAGGGCCTTGGGGCAATGGGGGAGGGGGAGTTCTAAGCATACGGTCCGGGTCTGGGCCCAGGACTCCGTTTTCCACGACGTAGCCGAGGATGGCCAGTCTGTTTGTGCGGAAAACGCATTTCTCTTTGTTGTAGGTGATGTTTAATTTCTGTGCCGTCGGGATAAAAAGTGTGGAGGTTGGCGTCGTGGTCCTGCTGGTCATAGCCGCAGATGGTGACATTGTCCAAGTAGGAAACGTGGCCCGCAGCCCGTACTGGTCCACCATTCGGTCCATTGCTCGTTGGAACACCGAGACCCCATTAGTGACGCCGAAGGGGACCCGGAGGAAATGGAAGAGGCGGCCATCGGCCTCGAATGCCGTGTAGTGGTAGTCCTCCGGGCGGATTGGGAGCTGGTGGTACATGCAGACTTCAGATCCACCGTGGAAAAGAGCCGATACTGGGCGATCTGACTTACCACGTCTGCAATCCTGGGGAGGGGATACGCATCGAGGAGCGTAAATCTATTTATAGTCGACAACCATGCGGAATTTTTCCCCGGTCTTAACGACCACCACCTGAGCTCTCCAGGGACTATTGCTGGCCTCTATAATCCCCTCACTGAGAAGCCTTCGGACCTCTGATCTGATAAATACCCTATCCTGCAGGCTGTATCACCTGCTGCGAGTGGCTACGGGTTTACAGTCCTTTGTGAGATTGGCGAAGAGAGGAGGGGGGGAGATTCGCAGCGTAGCGAGGCTGTAGATAATGAGTGGGAGCAGGGGCCCGCCAAAGCTGAGGGTGAGGCTCTTAAGGTTACACTGAAAATCTAGGCCTAATAAGAGTGGCGCACAGAGATCGGGCAAAATGTAGAGTTGAAATTTTGAGTAGCTAGCGCCTCGGATTGTGAGTGTCGCGGTGGTGCGCCCCTGGGTCTGTACAGAATGGGAGCCTGAAGCGAGCGAGATAGTTTGCCGCACGGGGAAAACGGGGAGCGAAGAGCGTCTTACCAGGTCTGGGTGTATGACGCTCTCCGTGCTCCCGGAGTCGAAAAGGTATGGCGTCTTGTACCCGTTGATTTGGACCTCTGCCATCGAATTTCGCAGATGCTTCGGGCGTGATTGATCCAGGGTGACTGCGCCGAGTTGCGGGTCGCGTGACGAGCGCCCGGGGAGGTCGTACTCTTCCGATGGGTTGTCCGAGCGTGGAGATGCAGGTCGGTCCCGTGGATTGCACGTGGCGGGCGGTGAGGAAGATGGCATCCAAGATGGCGGCCCCCATGAGTCGCGCGTGGCCGGCTGCGTGGTGGAGGTTTGCCAAGATGGCGCCCCCCATGGATCGCACGTGGCGGGAGGGGGCGGGGTCGGGGCATAGGCCGCAGCGTTTCGGGCCCGCAGGCCTGCGGGTGTGGGGAGCGATTACTTCGTGCCGCTGGGGAGTTGGAAGCTGGGGCCCTTTTTGCGAGGCACACTCTCGCGTAGTGGCCTTTCCGCCCGTAGCTGCTGCAGGTCGCGTTGCGGGCCGGACAGTGCTGCCGCGGGTGCTGATTCTGGCCGCAGAAATGGCAGGCTGGAGCAGCATAGTGGCTGGCTGGGGCAGCATGGTGGCTGGGCGGCCGCGTGGCACAGGCCTGGGGGAATCGCTGGTCGGGGGCCCATGAGGCTGCGGAAGGAGACCTCCATCGTGGTAGCAATTTCCGCAGCTGTTTCTAAGTCTTGGGGCCCCCTTTTCCAGCAGTCTTTGGCGCACATAATTAGACCTGAGGTTCGCTACAAAAACATCGCGTACAGCAAGTTCTCTATGTTCAGCCGCGGTAACCGCTTGATAGTTACAGTCATTCGATAGATTATTGAGCTCTCTTAATAATTCGGCGAGTGATTCTGTAGGCTGCTGGTGGCGAGTCGTGAACACATGGCGTGCGTAAACTTCGTTAATGGGCCTTACATATATCTTATCGAGTATCGCTAGCGCTGCAGTATATGAACCGGCCGAGTTTAGTTGCGTAGAGATTCTGTGGCTCACCCTCGCGTGCAGTAGACTTAACTTCTGTTCCTCTGTTGTTTCGACTGTGCTCGCTTCTGCCAGGTAGGCCTTAAAGCACCGTAGCCAGTGGGAGAAGATTTCTTTTGCCTCTGCATCCTGTGGGTCGAGTTCCAGGTGTCCAGTTTTGAGGGCTGATTCCATGATCGATCCTGACTGTTCTTAAGTAGATTAAATTGATGGAACCATCAATTCACGAGACACATGCTTTAAGATATGAACAGTGGTTTTAATCTACTTACTACAGAGCCAGCCTGTTACCCGTTGAACTCTCGATGAACTGCAGGCTGGCTCTGGACACGGTTATTTATACAGCAGTCTAGGGGGAGGAGTCGTGGGCAGAGCCAAGGGTGAAGCCCTGTACAAACTCCTGAGCATCCCCGGAGCTACTCCCCCTAGTGGTCGTATAACGCTACTGCGCTTACAATGGTATTGGTAAATACAGTGTGAATTACTAAGTTACATTCACCACACTTTATTAATGTCATAAGTAGGCTTACATTAACACGGCAATGAATTTACTGTGAAAAGCCCCCAGTCGCCATATTCCGGCGCCTGTTTTGGTACACATCTTTTGGGACTTGTGGGAGGAAACCGGAGCACCCAGAGGAACCCACAGAGACACGGGGAAAATGTGCAGACTTGGCACAGACAGTGACCCAAGCCGGGAATAGAACCTGTGTCCCTGGTACTGTCAAGCTGTGCTATCGTGCCGTCCAGAAAGCAGACTTGGTAAAAATTTCTTCCAGTCAGAATAAATGATTTTGAAATTGCATAACCCTCCTTGTGATGTAGTTGTTTTGCTATTTATTAACTGACCTTGTTTGCAGATGGATTTGGTTGAGGATCAGGAATGTCTATTATAGCAGGTGGCTGGAGCCAGTGTTGTGCGGGGCACCTTCGAGGGCAGCATTCCACTCATTTTTTTTCCCTTCACTACAGATTATGGTATTGATCCAAAATGATGGGAATATCTAAAATGGACTCATTAATAACTATTAACCTTGATATGGGTTCTACTCATATGTATAAAATGCATTTGGCTCTGATATTAGGGGCTAGTTTAGTACAGTGGGCTGAACAGCTGGCTTGTAATGCAGAACAAGGCCAGCAGCGCGGGTTCAATTCCTGTACCAGCCTCCCCGAACAAGCGCCGGAATGTGGCGACTCGGGGCTTTTCACAGTAACTTCATTGAAGCCTACTTGTGACAGTAAGCAATTATTATTGTTATTATTATATCAGCGACCAACAACACCAGCTCCCGATACTTCCAGCTGCACAGGGACACCAGACAAGGATGCCCACTGTCCCCGCTGCTGTTCGCTCTAGCGATCGAGGGGGGAATGCTAGGATCTCAAAGAAGGTCCTACAAAAAGCAAAATCCGGGTGGGGGGCTAGCCCTCCCAAACCTCCAATTCTTCCACTGGGCGGCGACGAGCGAATAAGGAGATGGATCAAGGAGCCTTCTGAAAGTCCAAATACACCTCATCGACTGGCACCCCCTTGTCAATTGTACATCTTCAAAGAATTCCAACAGATTTGTCAAGCATGATTTCCCCTTCATAAATCCATGCTGACTCTGATTGATCCTGCCACTGCTTTCTAAATGTTCTGCTATAAGGTCCTTGATAATAGATTCAAGAATTTTCCCCACTACCGATGTTAGGCTTACTGGTCTATAATTCCCTGCTTTCTCTCTACCTCTGTTTTTGAATATTGGAGTGACATTAGCTACCCTCCAATCTGCAGGGGCTGTTCTAGAGTCTATAGAATACTGGAAGATGATGACCAATGTATCCACTATTTCCAGAGCCACCTCCCTTAAGCACTCTGGGATGCAGATTCTCAGGCCCTGGGGATTTATCCACCTCCAATCTCATCAATTTTTCCAGCACCATTTCTCTACTAATATTGATCTCCCTCAGTTCTTCCCTCTCACTAAACCTTTCATTCTCCAACATTTCTGGTATCTGATTTGTGTCCTCTTTTGTGAAGACAGAATCAAAGTATATATTCAATTGCCCAGCCATTTCATTGTCCCTTATTATGGGATGTGTGTTAGGGAGAAATTGTTCCACTAGTGAAAGGATTGTGAATGAGAGGGGACAGATTTAAAGTAATTTGCAAATGAAGCAAAAGTGACATTAGGAAAATACTTTTCCACATGTCGAATGGTTGAAGTTTGGAATGCTCTACCTGAGGTAGGGGGGTAGGGGGGGGGGGCAGGTTCAATGAAAGCATTTAGAGAGAATGAGACTGCTACTTGAAAAGGAAGTATGTGCAGGGTTACCGGAAGAAGATGGGAAAATGACACCAAGTGGATTGCTCATTCGGAAAGCCTGTGCAGAACTTTTTTTTCATCGAATTTACAGTGCAGAAGGAGGCCATTCGGCCCATCGAGTCTGCACCGGCTCTTGGAAAGAGCACCCTACCCAAGCCCACGGCCCCACCTTATCGCGATAACCCAGTAACCCCACCCAACACTAAGGGCAATTTTGGACACTTAAGGGCAATTTAGCATGGCCAATCTACCTAACCTGCACATCTTTGGAGCACCCGGAGGAAACCCACGCACACACAGGGAGAACGTGCAGACTCCGCACAGACAGTGACCCAAGCCGGGATGGGCCGAATGGCCTCCTTTGGCACTGTAACAGTTCTGTGATTTCTGGTTAAAATAGTTTATCAAATCAACACCAACTCTGCTTTATTCCAATGTTAAGGTAAGTGCTAAGGAGATCCATCAAGCTCAAATCAAACTTCAGCTTTATTTATCACTGGAAATGAGAGAATTATTGTAAATAAGCTCCAATGACTTTCATTAATCACTTATTTCTGTAAACAGTACAGAGAGATGGTTGGTTGTGTAGCCATGCTGGCCACGCAAAATGGACACTGAGCCAAACTAAAATGGAAGGCAGCAGGGAAAGCCTGTTTAGTAAGAACAGACAGCCTGCTCTCAACTAATTAGCATTTTGCAAGCAGCAAACCAGTTTTCTGGCCAGGTGCAGATCTCCAAGCAAAGGTGTTAATGGCAAAGCGCTTAACATCCTGATGAGGCGGCCCAGATCCAGGCACAAACAATGGCAACATTTCCATCTCAATGTAGCACTTAATTGGTAGAGTAGACAGGATGGCACCAGAGTAACAAATATCGAAACCACCCCCCAACATCGAGGAAAGCCCCGCATTGGAGGATTTCGAAGGTAGCCGTTTGGAAACGTTCCAATCGGTACCGAAAGGTAGAGCCCGCCTAGAAGGGGGCAAGGACATGAGAGAGGGGTATAAAAGCAAATCCCCCACAGAGCCCCGGTCTGTTAAACCCGTGCTCCGGCTCTGACTGACATCTTGCATCCTGACTCCAGCCGTTGAGCACCAGCCGCCGAAACCGTAAGTTCAACGCTCGCTACGCGATCCAAGCCCACTAGACTCCCAAGTACCAGAACGCTTGCTGAAGGCTGCAGTGCCAGACCAGGACGAAGGCCTCGTTCTCTGACCTTGCCTGTTCCTGTTAGATAAGTATTCTGTTTGCTTAAGTTTAGTTATAGCTTAGTCTCTTAGTGTGTGCATGAGTATTTATTATAACTGTATAATAAATATTGATCGTTTGAACTTTACTAATCGGTGTATCGTCTTTATTACTTTGAACTTGACCTTGGAATACTTATGACGTTGCCTATACGGCAACTGGCGACTCCAGAGCTAAACAATTACATAGAACAGAGCCTAGTAGTGTTAAGCACACGTCGAACTCGGAGGCGTGTTAATACACTCCAATAAACGCGTTTTACGCCCATAGTAAAACGTGCAACATTTAGTGGCGACTCTGATGGGACCCTGTTGTAAGTGGAAACACCACAGTGTCCAGGACCCTGAAATTTGAATTAGAACTCCAAATTGCAGAGAAAGAAAGAAATCACGAGTATTCAAGGTGTTCAAAATAATAAGCGTAATTCGGAAGTGTGTTTAGTGCATGCGTACTAACAGGGCTGTAAGGTAAAACTGAAAGCTTTTTGTTGCGACAAACTTTCGGTAGTTTTGTGATCGGAAAATAGCGTAAGCCGTACCCTTTTCTCGAAACACCACCCCAACAACCCCCTGTTCCAAATTATACAAAGAGAGTCAGAGGAAATGGCCATGCAGGCAATGGAACGTCTGATGGATCCAGCAAAGTTTGTGGTCGCAGCGACCAGCAGCAGTAGCAGAGTAGGCCAGTGTCCCACGTGGGAGCTGGAACTCCGCAAATATTTACAAGGAAAGGGATGGCCCCTTTGGAAAGAGTTTTGTGCAAATGAGGAGACAGGTCCCGGAAGTATAGGTCATACTTGGTGGGAGAACCTCTCTCAAATACACAAAAAGAATTTAGGCAAAGCACGCAAGCCGATGGCGATTGTATCCTGCTTGGCACAGTTGCGAGGCGCAGAGGAGGTCATCAGGACGCTCCGGACAGATTTAGAAGAGAGGAATAGGATGAGTAAGGTCGATGTCAGGGACATCGAGAAAGAAAACCTGGAATTAAAAGGGAAGTTGGCAGAGAAGGATAGAGAGGTGGATGATGCCAAGAGGGCTCACCAGTCTTGTCTAGCTCATCTGAGCAGTTCCCAGACCCAGTATGAGAAAGCCTATCAGGACGTGCAACGTGCCGTTCTGATAAGACAGGAATCGGAAAAGCAGGTGGAGGCATTGCAGAGGCAATGTTCTGATCTCAAAGCAGCTTTGAGAGCACTCCATGCTGCAACGACCGAACAAAGACAAAGCACAGTTGACCACGCGAAATGCAGGAAACAGATTGCGGAACTGCAATCTCTGCTTTCGGTGCAGAATGGCTTCCAAAGCACCTTTGGAGCACAGTTAGATGGAGAAAACGCCCCAGATTGGCAGGAATTAAGCGAGACAGCGCAGCGTTATGTTCAGGGAACATGTGCGCCCGCAGCTCAGCAGAAACGACAGGCACCCCAACCCCCCACAGCTCAGACCATAACCGCACCCATGAATCCCGTAACCACACAGAGGAAAGCCGAATCAGAAGGCGCCCCAGACATAACTTACACCACCCCTTTAACAGTAACCCAGCTAAGGGACGCATGTGAAAAGATCACTCCGTTCCTCCCCACCGCAGACCCCCACCAGTTCTTTGCTAAAGTAAAACAGCAGGCTACCATGTACGGCCTGGATGAGAGAGAGCAGGTTAAGCTCACCGTGCTGAGCTTAGACCAGAGCGTAGTAGCAGCCCTCCCCGACCCACAAAACGTGGCAGGAGGCAGCCTAGAGGAGATGCACACCGCTATTTTAGATGCCATAGGGTACAATAGAGGTGACCCTGTAGAAGGATTGAATAAGTGCAGGCAGAAGAGATCCGAACACCCCACAGCATTCGCAGGAAGGCTGTGGATTCATTTCAGCGCAGTTTTCGGACAGCTAGATAGAGCACATTTAACCCGCGAAAACATGGTTAAGTGGACGCGCACAATTATCTCACACGCAACAGAAGCAGGACAGAGCGCTTGCAATAGTTACGACCCCTCAGAAGAGGCCCATAACGAAAAATGGGTCCTGAAAAGATTGTCCCGCGCTTGGGAGCAATCGCTTCAGGCAAAAGGAAAAGTTAGATCCCCAGAAGAGGCTCAGGCTGCTGCAGATATCCAAGCAGTCAGAGAGCAACAGAAGCCCGCATGGGTAAATGAAGGCAAGAGCAGCCCTCAACAGAAAGGACAGGAATGCTATAACTGTGGACAGTTAGGGCATTGGGCAAAAGAGTGCCAAGCACCCCAGCGATCTCAGAGAGGCCAGCAGACAGGCACTCTGAACCGCAACAAGGCAAAACCCATCCACAATGTAGCAGTACAGTCAGGACCCACCAATGTGGACGAGACGAACTGACGGTGTTCGGGCTCCCCCACTTGGGTCTGTGACACACTATGGGACTCATCAGGGAGGCCCGTAGTCACGGCGAAAGTCAAAGGGAAGCCCATAGAGTTACTGTGGGACACAGGAGGATCCCGCACCACCATTAACTCCACAACCACGGCACACTCAGACACGTGGCCGACCACCTCCACCATCACACTTAGCGGGTTCACCGGACACTCGCAGCAGGGACATATCACAGCACCCGTAGCGATCCAGCTAGGGAACATTAGCACAAGGCACCCCGTAGTTCTAGTAAATCTTCCCCGGACAGCAGAGCACATCCTGGGGATCGATTTTATGAACGCTCATAGCTTGTCGTTCGACCCAGTGAACCAGTGTGTCTGGCGAATGGCTAGATCAGACAGAGCTCCAGCCACCCTCACAGTAGGAGACTACGCTAATCGGATTAGCGCAGTGGGAGAGTACTCATTCGACCTGACTACACTCCACACCGACAGACAAATTAAGGCCCTACTAAACAAACACAGGACAGCATTTGCAAGTCACCGTCATGACTGTGGCAGAATGACTGGACAAGTTCATGTTACCGGACAGGACCCCCGACCGCAAAAGCAATATAGATTTCCCCTCGAGGCAGAGGTGGAAATAGAAAAAGTTATAGGTAGCTTGTTGGACCAAGGTGTACTGAGAACGGTAGCCTCCACCAACAATGCCCCTATTTGGCCAGTGAGGAAGCCCGATGGATCATGGCGTCTGACCATCGATTATCGGGAACTCAACAAAGTAACCCCCGCAGTAGCCCCAACGGTAGCTACTAGTCCCGAGACCATGCTCAAGCAGGGTCTCAACGCCAAGTACTTCACGGTATTGGACATCAGTAATGGATTCTGGTCAATACCATTGGCAAAAGCGTGCCAATACAAATTCGCATTCACTTTTAAAACTCAGCAGTACACGTGGACATGCCTCCCACAAGGATTCCACAATTTACCCTCCATTTTCCACCGACAGCTGGCAAGTGGATTAGAAAAATTTTCCCGACCCGAATGTCTGGTACAGTATGTAGACGACCTACTACTGCAGACAGACACAAAGGCAGAGCACATTTCGCTTCTGGCCGAACTCCTGGAACTCTTAACTAAAATTGGCTGTAAAGTTAACCCGAAAAAGGCCCAACTATTGGAAAGTAAAGTGATGTATTTGGGATCAGTCATCACGCACGGCAAACGCGAGATCGAATTCAAAAGAATTGATTCGATCGTCAAATTGCCCCTTCCCCAAAATGTATCAGCCCTCCGGTCGTTTTTAGGGCTGGTTGGCTATTGTCGGAACCACATCGACGGATTCGCGACAAAAGCCGCCCCACTTTCAGACCTCCTTAAGAAAGGAGCCCCCTGGGAATGGCTTCCGCAGCATACAGGCGCTGTGGAAGAGTTGAAACGAGCCCTTAGTGCAGCACCCGCGCTGCTAGTCCCCGACCAACTTTCACCGTACGCAATCGAGGTAGCTAGCACAGATCTGACCCTCTCGGCCGTGTTGCTTCAGGAACGGCACGAGCAGCTAAGACCAGTGGCTTATGCCTCCCGACTGTTAGACCCGGTAGAACAAGGATTTTCAGCCTGTGAGAGGCACCTCCTTGCTGTCTTCTGGGCAGTACAGTACTTTTCATACATAACCGGACTAAACCCCATCACCATTCTAACCGAACACACACCCACACAGCTACTACTAGACGGTCGACTGAAGGACGGTTCAGTTAGCCAGATTAGGGCAGCTAGGTGGACCCTACTTTTACAAGGACGGGACATTACAGTAAAACGGACACGCACACACACATACTTAGCAGACAACCTCCAATACCCCGGACAGCCCCATGACTGTGAAATTGTAGCTCCCCTGCATAACACAGGACCCTTTTTAGCAAAAACACCCCCCAGGAAGATAGGGAACCCGAAACAAAGCCCCCAGCCCACAGACACGTGTGGACCCTTGAGGATTTATGTAGACGGTTCCTCCACAGTTTTAAATGGTGAGCGTATCACAGGATGCGGCATCTATGTAGAGGACGCGCAGGGGCGCGCTCTCGAAGAGATAGCTCTTAAGTTACCAGGTCACTTAGGCGCGCAGGCAGCAGAGCTAGCAGCCATAGCGTATATAGTGGACCACCCCGATTCTTTCCCCAGCCCAGCAGACATATATTCAGACAGCTTATATGTCTGCAATAGCCTAACAGATTTTCTGCCCCTGTGGAGGACACGAGGTTTTGTCTCCGCAGACGGAAAACCCCTTCCATCAGCCCCCTTACTCCAGCATATCCTAGAGAAAGCGAAGGACAGGACCTTCGGCATAATAAAAGTAAGAAGCCACCATAGGTCATCACCCCCTGGGAATGTAAAAGCCGACGCATTGGCTAAGGCAGGTTCCAGGAGAGGACACTTATGGACCCCCCCGCTAGCGCACCAGCTAGCGCCCCTGTGAGCGCAGTACAAGTCTCACAAACAGAGGTTAAAGATCTCGTAGCAGCACAGAAACAGGACGGAGACCTCAGGGAGGTTTTCAAGGGAAACTTTGTGCCTGCGTACGAGCACTTTAAACACACACTGACCACACATGAGGGTGTGATCATTAAGGATCAACTTTATGTGGTCCCACAGCAGGACAGGAATCAGATGATTGCCTTGTTCCATGACGGACACGGGCATCAGGGAATTGATGCAACAACGAGGCACCTCAGGCAACTCTGTTGGTGGCCTAATCTCAGGAATGATGTAACGCACTACATTGAGAATTGCCTGATTTGTGCTCAGAATAACCCGGAGCGGTATTCTAAGAAAGCACAACTTCGGCATACTCGCCCAGTTAACGGCCCTTGGACAAACCTCCAGATCGATTTTACAGGTCCATTGCCCCCTTGTAGGAATGGCTATAAATACGTTCTGGTGGTCATCGACACCTTTACCAAATGGGTAGAGGCATTTCCCTCACGAACAAACACAGCTAAGACAGCTGCAAAGATCCTGACCCACCACATCTTCACGAGATGGGGTTTACCCCGAAGTATCGATTCGGACCAGGGATCTCACTTTACAGGACGGGTCATGAGGAACGTCCTGACAATATTCGGTATCAAACAAAACTTCCATATTGCGTATCATCCACAGTCCAGCGGGATTGTGGAGCGCATGAATCGGACCCTAAAAACGACCCTCAGGAAAATGGTTCAAGAGAATAATTCCACATGGGATTCAGTGCTCCCCTTTGCACTTATGTTCATAAGGAACACTGTCTCCACATCGACAGGATACACACCACACACACTCATGACCGGACGCCCTATGAAAGGTACAGAATTCCTTTTAGGACTGGACATGACAAGCCCCGAAGTGACGGCCCTCACACATGAAAAGGCAGTTAAAGATCTAGTTGAGACTGTGAGGTCTGCACAGATCGCAGCCGCAGTCCAGCTAGGGAAACGCCGACAGCAACGTACTGCCTGTTTCAATAAGACCGTACACACCACAGAATTCCAGGTTGGGCAACAGGTAATGTTATCTGTTTATAACCCCAGCAGTTTTTTGGCTCCAAAATATTCCGGTCCCTACTCAATTTCGGACAAAATTAGCCCCTCCGTTTACAGGATAAAGTATCCTAATGGGAAGACCGCGTGGTTCCATATAAACCAGTTAAAGGCATATGGAACACAGGCCAACCATGCTCACCATGTCCTGCTGGATGCAGCAGAACACTTCACCCCGCCCACCAGAGACACTTTTCCACCATCCCCCTCACAGACCAGTTCATCCACGGACTCGCCCACGACTCCGCCCACTGACCACAACAGACCACGCCCCGACACGCCCACAAGCTGCCACAGCAGAGACAGCAGGACAGACACTGCCTCTGAAGACAGCGACAGCACACAGCCATACAGCCCACACTGCACCAACTACGACCCCGACTCCAGTGACCCCATGGAAGTCACTTACCTCAAATATCCAGACCCACCACCCGACCCCGACTACCCCGACAACACACTCGACACTACACAATGGCACAGGGACAATTCCTACAGACTTGTCCGCAATGATGAAAGTGACCCCCGGTCACACAATTCCAAAGTTTCATGCCTGATCCACACAAGGGTGTGGGATCCGGGAGAGCAGGACGACACGGTGTCTGACTCCCGACACGGCAACCCCTTTGTGACCCTGTTCACAGAGACAGAATCAAAGTGAGGTGTCCAGATGATGTAAAATAGGAATCGTTTGAGGGAAACGATGTCCTTTCTGATGGAACCTGCACGTATGTTTGTCTTCGTTTTATGTTTGTTTGTTTTCAGGAATGTAAATGTTTCAGTTGGAGGATGGACATCTTCTTTTCAGCTGAAAAGATTGTGACCACCTCACATACACGTTAGTTTGTCCGCAGATACTTTTGAGAACTTCGGTTTGATTGGAGATCTTTTCCAAAGTTGTAAGGCCACACGCCAAATAGCTTGTCCGCAGATATCTCTGAGAACTTCAGTGATGTCCTCAGTTGGAGCATCTTGGCTCCCTTGGTTTTTTAGGTGCCCCTCTATTCGGCGAAATAGAGGCTGCAAGTCATGGTGAACACATTCGTACCCGTTTCTTTCCAGGTTACTCAGGCAGTGGACAAACGGCACTGAGGACCCGCCCTGTCTGAGAACCAACCCTTGGTCAGCCAAGCTCGGGTATGGCACAGCACGCCCTACCCGGGGATCCCATCCAACTCGTACCCGTCGCGGCCCATACGCAACTCATTCGGACGTTTGTTTCAAAGTTTGTTTTCATTTTACGTTAGGTAGCCCTTCGGCCGCCATCCCACATGCTATTTACATCCGGGAACATTCGGATGGTAAATCAGCAAAGCCTGCGAGACGGCTCGCAGAAGGAAGGATTGTTAGGTGTATGCTGGTCTTTAAATTCGCTTTTTGAAAAAAAAAATGAGGGGAGTCACAGGGTGTGACTTAGCCAGTCATTTTAAAGGGTCAATTGGGTTTTGAAAGACAGATGCACTAACAAGTAAAGGTCTTAAACTGTGTATTGACAGATACTGTGCTTGATCCCAAAGGTTTCAAAGGACGAGACAGAGGTCGAAGCCAGGATTGTCAATACCGGAGGAAGAAGGAAGAGAAAGAAGAAGAACAACAAAAGATGATGGAAGCCCACTTATTACTGTTTAATGTCATATGTATATGTGTGGAAACAAGACACGTTTCCCCCACAACCCTCACCGTAAATGCTTCAATTACAGCAAACCCCCAGTGCTCAGCTCTGATCAGCGAGGTTCAGACCTGGTGTACTAAATTCATGACGTGGTACTCCATGTCCTACATAATCGAATCACTGTTGGTGATCGCGATCCTCATCATCCTAGTGCAGACCCTCAGGTTGAGGAAATGGAAGAGGAGAGCCTCTCGTTCCAGCACCTCACCCATCTATAGAGTTCAATCCCCCATCTTCGGATTCCACCAAGCCCCTCAACCCCTCACTGATTACAACACTCTGTAAATAAAAATTCAGCCATGTATTATATTGTTCCATACTCGACTGCCGAGTTGGGAAGTGTGATGTTGTGGTATGAATGGTTAAGGTTTTAGAGTGATTAAATGTTTAAGTTAAGGTTAAGGTTAATAGTGATAGGTAGAGGTTCCCAGTTGTAGTAATGCATGTCCCTTTGACATAGGGCCAAGTAGAAATGTTAGTTAAAATTTTTTTTTCTCTTCTTCCCATAGTTTAGAACAGAGTAGAACAGGAACTGGCAAGAGGTCAGAACACAAGGAGGCAAAGTACATAGGTGATCCTTCACAATAGTATGATTGTGAGGATCACAAGGAGGGAATGTAGCCATGCTGGCCACGCAAAATGGACACTGAGCCAAACTAAAATGGAAGGCAGCAGGGAAAGCCTGTTTAGTAAGAACAGACAGCCTGCTCTCAACTAATTAGCATTTTGCAAGCAGCAAACCAGTTTTCTGGCCAGGTGCAGATCTCCAAGCAAAGGTGTTAATGGCAAAGCGCTTAACATCCTGATGAGGCGGCCCAGATCCAGGCACAAACAATGGCAACATTTCCATCTCAATGTAGCACTTAATTGGTAGAGTAGACAGGATGGCACCAGAGTAACAAATATCGAAACCACCCCCCAACATCGAGGAAAGCCCCGCATTGGAGGATTTCGAAGGTAGCCGTTTGGAAACGTTCCAATCGGTACCGAAAGGTAGAGCCCGCCTAGAAGGGGGCAAGGACATGAGAGAGGGGTATAAAAGCAAATCCCCCACAGAGCCCCGGTCTGTTAAACCCGTGCTCCGGCTCTGACTGACATCTTGCATCCTGACTCCAGCCGTTGAGCACCAGCCGCCGAAACCGTAAGTTCAACGCTCGCTACGCGATCCAAGCCCACTAGACTCCCAAGTACCAGAACGCTTGCTGAAGGCTGCAGTGCCAGACCAGGACGAAGGCCTCGTTCTCTGACCTTGCCTGTTCCTGTTAGATAAGTATTCTGTTTGCTTAAGTTTAGTTATAGCTTAGTCTCTTAGTGTGTGCATGAGTATTTATTATAACTGTATAATAAATATTGATCGTTTGAACTTTACTAATCGGTGTATCGTCTTTATTACTTTGAACTTGACCTTGGAATACTTGTGACGTTGCCTATACGGCAACTGGCGACTCCAGAGCTAAACAATTACATAGAACAGAGCCTAGTAGTGTTAAGCACACGTCGAACTCGGAGGCGTGTTAATACACTCCAATAAACGCGTTTTACGCCCATAGTAAAACGTGCAACAGTTGACACAGCCATGCTGTGTTTCTTACCATTACCTGTCCACACTGTTCTCTATTTATGAAAGCTGACGTTTTGTATGACAGAAATATATTGGAGACCAATTGTTGGAGGTCGTCACTGTGCATAGAAGAGTGATTTGTTTCTGAATAAGCCTGGTTGTTCACCTATGTGGGGGTGGGGGGTGGGGAATAAAAAGGTTGGTTTATTTTTCTGCACATACATGCACAAGGGGTTTCATAACATCCATCCCATTTACACTTGCCCTATACATGGGGGATCAGAACAAAGGAAGAGGGTTCAGAGCATGGCCACCATAAAATACAAGATGGATTTTACACGTGTCCAGAATCAGAAGTAAACTGGAATCTTCCTTCCGAGGGAAGGTTGACTGATAGTTGAGTGATCTGTCTTTCCAGAATGAAACTTCCATGACCGGAGACGGTACATAGAGTGAGTTAGTTGGGAAGCACGGGTTCCAAGGTACCAGCAGTTGTCGGGTTTGATGAGGGCCAGAGTTCTTTCTGCTGCCACCGAATTGGCTGTTGCCTTTAGTTTTGTCCCACTTGATTATATGGCAACGCAGTTTAGGAGGTTATACATATGGCGGCTGGTTTAGCTCTGTTGGTTAGACAGCTGGTTCATGATGCAGAATGAGGCCAACAGTGCAGCTTCAATTCCTGTACTGGCTGAGGTTATTCATGAAGGCCCGGACATCTCAATCATGAGGGGATAAGGGAGCGAGTATAGTGGGGTTGAGGGGGAATAGAGGATTTAGGGTTGTTGCAGTTAGTTTGTTAAAATAAAAATGACAAACTGTATGATATAGTTACACCTTTGTATGTAAGAATTTGATTATGTTTGGAATAAAATATATATAATTTTAAAAACCTTGCTCCTCGCCTGAGATGTGGTGATCCTCAGGTTAAATCACAACCAGTCAGCTCTCCCCCCTCAAAGGGGAAAGCAGCCTATGGTCAGCTGGACAATGTTGACGTTGCCTTTTATGACAAACCTCCGCAATGTTGAACACAAGATATATATTCCCAAAGCTGGAGTCTAGGTAGTTAATTGGAGTCAGGGTCCCTTTCTTCTAGGAAGCACTGGTTTCAGGTTGGTAAACAAGTCTCTCTTGTCAAAACCATTGTGTTAAGACTGCTAATGTATTGGCCATTGGCACCATTATAGGAGATTAAGACCTGCAAAGGTTTACCTTTGTTCAAACGTGGCTGGAGTAGAATCATTGCCCATGTGGCCACTGTTATTTGGAACTGCTGCAAGGCATCAGGTGAACTGCTGGCGCCATTTTGTCTGCCCAGCCATTGTCCATTTTGAAAAGCACAAAACAATTGACTTTAAAGTAGTCTAGCTGATATATATATGATAGGTATATATTTTTATCTCTCACACCTTGTCCGTGACGATTGATAATTATTACTTTCGTTTAATAAATTGTATAGAACATAGAACAGTACAGCACAGAACAGGCCCTTCGGCCCTCGATGTTGTGCCGAGCAATGATCACCCTACTCAAGCCTAACTTATCCACCCTATACCAGTAACCCCACCCCACCCCACCCCACCCCAACCAACCTTACTTTTTGGACACTAAGGGCAATTTAGCATGGCCAATCCACCTAACCCGCACATCTTTGGACTGTGGGAGGAAACCGGAGCACCCGGAGGAAACCCACGCACACACGGGGAGGACGTGCAGACTCCGCACAGACAGTGACCCAGCCGGGAATTGAACCTGGGACCCTGGAGCTGTGAAGCATTTATGCTATCCACAATGCTACCGTGCTGCCCTGTGCTCTGTGCCATGCTCATTTTTCATATTGACAGGCCTTAAGCTCATATCCATTTTTGTGTGGGAATGCATGGGGTTGGTAGGCTGGAGGGCCTGGTCTTCACCTGGCATTCCGATCCTCCAGCAATAGCTACCCTACCTCCTTGTGACCTAAAAGTGTATACTTGTGCCTCGTTGCACAGCCAATGACTGAGTTCCCCGCCTCCACTCCACTCCCCTGTTCTCCACTCTACTCCACCATGCATATCAGAAAGACAAGTCAGTCTGAATGAGTTAAAAGCAAAAACTGTGTTATTGGCTTGTTTTCGACATTGATTCTTCAAGCAGAACATTCTTGTTCCGCCTTAAAAGATGCACAGCACTGCTTCTCACAGATGTTTTGGATATATAAAAAAAAACAAAGTGCGCATTTTTACAGCAGCTGAGTGAACAAGTTAGAAAGTCAATTAGTCCGGCACAGGAGATGTGGCAACAAACTGCACAAACTGACAACAAGGTGACTGATGCATACATATGCATTAGATTCAGAACGTGGAGGGCATTATCGCGGCACGATGAGTCACAGATATTTGGCTTCCTGGTAGAAAGAATTTTCAGATTGGTGCAGGCTTGACAAAAGCTGTAGACATTGCAGATGTATGAGTCGGGCAGGCTGTCCAAGGAATGTCACAGCGAATGCGATGAGGGACATTGTGCCTTTTCCGCCCGATTAGTCTGAATAGTCCCCTCTCATTTTGAGAATAACAAAGTGTTCTTTTTAAAGCTCTGCTAAACATAGTGGGCGGTGGTGGCGGGCGGGCGATGGTGCAGGAGAGAGAACCAGTATTATTGACCAGCCTATTGGCCAATCATACATGAGGAACGGATGGGCAGTCATACTTTCCAACTTTAACTGTTGGTTAGAAATTGGCTGAGCATTATTGCGTCAGTTGTCTATTACGCACCTCGACAATATTCAGTTCCTTTGAAATAAGTTAGTTTTTACAGTTCAGGGATTGTCTAGAAAGGAGTCGGTTAGGATTGTGTTAGATGATGTTCAGAAGAATGAGGGGGGGATCTCATAGAAACCTGTGAAATTCTAACTAGACTAGACTGGGTCGATGCAATAAGGGTCTTCCTGATGATGCGGAGGTGTCCAGAGCCAGGGGTCACAGTATGAGAATGTGAGGTAAACATTGTAGGACTGAGATGAAGAAAAATGTCTTCACTCAGAGAGTGGGTGGCCTATGGAATTCACTACCACAGAAAGTAGTTGAGGCCAAAACACCTTGGGCACGATTCAGCAGACTGAATTTAAAGTCCGCTAAACGGTGTGTTTAGCGGGGTGTTTTTCAGTGGCTGCATCGTCGATAAACATTCCACTATCCAATGGCACTTTGTTGGGTTCTTTTGGCCTCGGGTAATTTATCCCCACCGACGCCGCATTTAGAGGTATTTCAGGCTCACTGCAGATTGGGCTGCCATTTTTTCCAGGAGCCCTGATCTCTCTACCCCAGCCCCACCCCCCCTTTCAGGTTCCTCGGCTTTGATGACCCCTCCCTCAGCCCCAACCTTGGGGAGGTCCACACCCCCACCCCACCCCCCCCCCCGCCCTCCAGTTGCTGTTACGACTGGTCTACGTTTGTGTGGATCAGTACTGAACGGCACCCTAACAATGTCTCCCAGGCGAGGACAGTGAGTACTGGGCGCCGAGTGAATCCGGCTTCCGGGTATTTAAAGGAGCTGTTAGGCTGATTTAAATATTCAGATCTGGAACGCGCCAAGCAGAGCGATCATGCGATTGGCCTGGCACGGAACCTGATTTGGGATCTGAGGGGGATCCAGGAATTGACAGGTGCTGATTACTATGCCTGAGCCAGCAGGTGTATTGCACAGGTGAGTTTTAAAGCAGTGATTCTCTTCACTGCTACTGGCCGGACTGCTCTTTAACTTCCAGACAGGGGTCTCTCTTCTGGGGTGGGTGGGTCTACTTAATTAGGAGGGCTCGAAGAGGCCGGGGATGTCTGACTGCCCCAGGATGCAACTGTCATGCACACTCCCTGGGAAACGGCACACAAGTGCATGATCTGCATGTGGTGGTCGCACACGAGCTGGATATTCAGGGAGTGGAATCCCTTCCTGTTGACATAGGGCACTCCCAGATAGTCTGGTGAGCGCAAGGTGGCATGCGTGCAGTCTTATCAGTCCCTAGACCTGGGGCATCCCGGTTGATGCACGATCAATAAGCACAGAAACAAAGGAGTAGTCCGAATCGAAGGCTTTAATCCACAAGAAGTGTGCCCAGCAGCTTGAGTATCGAAAGAACGATGGTTGCTGGGAAACACAGGTTCTTATACTCCGCCTCATGGGCGTAGCTACCTTCATCTCAACCAATGGGAATGCAACACTTGGGCCAATGGACAGCGAGCCTTCTCCACTAATAGCAGCTCACACTCCCAGGTACCGTAGTACCTCTAGTCATACTACCACATTCACCCATTGTTGAGAAAGGAACCGGGGGGGGGGGGGGGGGGGGGGGGGGGCGTGTGCTTGTTGAGAAGCCGGGAGGGGGAGGGGGGAGCGTCCAGTGCGGGTGGGACAAGATACTGGTAGTATGACTAGTGATATGGGATTATACCTCTCCAATGGCGGCTGCCCACTGGCCCGTAACTATATACAGAGATGTGTAATCACACGACAAATTATTTACAGGGTCGTGAAAAAAAAGGTCCATTAAAAGTTCATATCGACTCGATCAGCCGATCAGGGATCTTGGACGTCCTCTACGACCTGCGGAGCTTCGTTGGAAACGTTGGAGATGTGGGCGTCCATGACTCTGGGAGCGATGATCCGGTCCTCGTGGAGGTTTCCACACCCCTAGACGGAGCTGATGAGGGCCGGGTCATGGGGGGGGGGGGGGGGGGGGGGGGCGCGTCTAGTCCTCCAGGCGGTGCAGGTGAGGGGTTTGGCGGGCCAGGGAGGGGAGCGCCTGTGGGGAGAAGTTGCGGTTTGGTAGGGGGGGGGGGGGGCTGGTGCCGGGGGCGATGGTGGGGATCCGGCGGGCGCTAGGTCCCGTAGGGAGACCATGTCCTGTCGGCCGTCAGGGTACTCCACATACGCGTATTGCGGGTTAGCGTGGAGCAGCTGGACCCTCTCCACCAACGGGTCCGATTTGTGCGCCCGCACGTGTTTCCGGAGCAGGATGGGCCCGGGGGCAGCCAGCCAGTTCGGGAGCGGGGTCCCTGAGGAAGACTTCCTGGTGAAGACGAGAAGGCGTTCATGAGGCGTTTGATTGGTAGACGTGCAAAGTAGCGACCGGATTGAGTGGAGGGCGTCTGGGAGGACCTCCTGTCAGCGGGAGACTGGGAGATTTCTGGACCGTAGGGTCAGCAGGACGGTCTTCCAGACCATACCGTTCTCCCTCTCGACCTGTCCGTTACCCCGGGGGTTGTAACTGGTTGTCCTGCTTGAGGCAATGCCCTTGCTGAGCAGGAATTGACGCAGTTAGTCACTCATAAAGGAGGACCCCCTATGGCTGTGAATGTAAGCGGGGAATCCGAACAGGGAGAAAATGCTGTGGAGGGCTTTTATGATGGTGGGTGTGGTCATGTCGGGGCAGGGGATGGCGAACGGGAAGCGGGAGTACTCATCAATCACGTTGAGGAAGTACGTGTTGCGGTTGGTAGAGGGGAGGGGTCCATTGAAGTCCGTGCTGAGGCATTCAGAGGGGCGGGAAGCCTTTATCAGATGTGCTTTTTCGGGGCGGTAGAACTGCGGCTTGAACTCCGCGCAGATGTGGCATTCCCTGGTCACTGTCCTGACATCCTCGATGGAGTAGGGCAGGTTGCGGGTCTTTACAAAATGAAAGAAGCGGGTGGCAGAGGTCCACGTGGAGGGCTCTGAGGCGGCCGCTTGTGCATTGGCACAGGTGCCGCTGGACAGGGCATCGCGAGGCTCGCTGAGCTTCCCAGGACGATACAAGATGTCGTAGTTGTAGGTGGATAACTCGATCCTCCACCGCAAGATCTTGTCGTTTTTTATCTTGCCCCTCTGTGCATTGTCAAACATGAAAGCCACCGACCGTTGGTCTGTGAGGAGGGTGAACCCCCTGCCGGCCAGATAATGCCTCCAGTGTTGCACAGCTTCTACTATGGTCTGAGCTTCCTTCTCAACCGAGGAGTGGCGGATTTCGGAAGCGTGGAGGGTACGGGAGAAGAAGGCCACGGGTCTGCCCGCTTGGTTGAGGGTGCCTGCCAGAGCTACGTCGGACGCGTCGCCCTCGACCTGGAAGGGGAGGGACTCGTCGGTAGCGCGCATCGTGACCTTTGCGATATCCGCTTTGATGCGGCTGAAGGCCTGGCGGGCCCCCGTCGACAGGGGGAACGTGGCTGTTTGGATGAGGGGACGGGCTTTGTCGGCGTAGTTGGGGACCCACTGGGCGTAATATGAGAAGAAGCCGAGGCAGCGCTTCAGGGTCTTGGGGTAGTGGGGGAGGGGGAGCTCCATCAGGGGGCGCATACGCTCCGGGTCGGGGCCTATCACTCCATTTCGCACTACGTAGCCGAGGATGGCTAGACTGTTGGTGCTAAACATGCATTTGTCCTTGTTGTAAGTCAAATTCAGGAGCTTCGCGGTTTGGAGGAATTTGCGGAGATTGGTGTCATGGTCCTGCTGATCGTGGCCGCAGATGGTGACATTATCGAGATACGGGAAAGTTGCCCGTAAACCGTATCGGTCGACCATTCGGTTCATCTTTCTTTGGAAGACCGAGACCCCGTTTGTGACACCGAAGGGAACCCTTAAAAAGTGGTAGAGCCGCCCGTCTGCTTCGAACGCAGTGTACTTGCGATCGCTCGCGCCGATGGGGAGCTAGTGGTAGGCGGACTTGAGGTCCACCGTGGAAAAGACCTTGTATTGTGCGATCCTGTTGACCAGGTCGGATATACGGGAGAGAGGATACGCATCCAGCTGCGTAAACCTGTTGATGGTCTGACTGTAGTCTATGACCATCCTATTCTTCTGCCCAGTCTTTACCACCAGAACGTGTGCTGTTACTAGCTGTTACTAGCCTCGATGACCCCTTCCTTCATAAGCCGTTGGACCTCGGACCTGATGAAGATCCGGTCCTGGGCACTGTACCGTCTGCTCCTGGTGGCGACAGGGTGAGGTTTGCAAACAAGGACGGGGGATCGACCTTGAGGGTCGCGAGGCTGCAGACGGTGAGGGGAGGCATCGGGCCACCAAATGTAAATGTTAGGCTCTGGAGGTTACACTAGAAGTCTAACCCCAGGAGTGCGGCCGCACAGAGGTGGGGGAGGACGTAGAGTCTAACTTTTAAACTCCCTCCCCTGGACCGTGAGGTCCACTATACGACACCCTTTGATCTCCACTGAATGGGAGCCAGAGCCCAGGGCGATTTTCTGCTGGACCGGGTAGACAGGGAGAGCGCAGCGTCTTACCGTGGTAGGCTGTACGAAACTCTCCGTGCTCCCGGAGTCCAGTAGGCAGGTCGTTTCACGCCCGTTGAGCAGGACCTTCGTTGTTGCCGTAGAGAGGGTGCGTGGTCGGGACTGGTCCAGAGTGACTGAAGCGAGTCGTGGCAAATAGTCGGAGTCTTCATCGGGCAGCGCGTAGTCACCCGCGGGGTCCTCAGAGCCGATCCAAGATGGCGGCGGCCATTGGTCGCACATGGTGGGGGGTGGACAAAATGGCGGCGCCCGTCCCCCGTACATGGCGTCGGAAGCACAAAATGGTGGCGCCCGGAGGTCGCACGTGGCGTTGGGGGATGGGGGCAGTGAGGTTCGCGTGCCGCACGGGGCCCCTAGAGAGAGAGAAGGGGGAGTCCCGCGGTCGCTGCTCAGGACCACAGCGACTGCCTTGGCCTGACAAAAAGTGGCCTTTCTTCCTGCAGCCCTTGCAAGTTGTAGATCGGGCTGGGCAGCGTTGTTGGGGGTGTTTCGCCTGGCCACAAAAATAGCAGCGGGGCCCTGCCGGTTTTTCGGGGCGTACTGCGCAGGCTTGGGGGGAGTCTGATGCCATGGGAGAGAGAGAGGCTGAATTCCAGGCTGCCCAGGGGGCCGCCGCGCGGTCGGGGGTGTACGAGCGGGCGTTTCTGTTTGCGACATCTTGGGAGGTAGAGAGGGACCGTGCCTCCGTGAGGCTCAAGGTTTCCCTTTCTAATAGTCTCTGGCGGATCTGCAAGGACTGCATGCCTGCAACAAAGGCGTCTCGGGTGAGGAGTTCAGTGTGCTCATTAGCCGACACTTGCGGGCAGCCGCAGTTCCTCCCCAGTACGAGGGCACGGTAAAAATCGTCCAACAACTCACCAGGGATCTGCTGCCTTGTGGTCAGTAAGTGCCGAGCGTAAACTTGATTTATCGGCCGGATTAAGTGTCCTTTGAGCAGTTCCATAGCCGCGTCGTAGTCTGTCGTGTCCTCGATGAGCATGTAGATGGCGGTGCCGACGCACGAGTGGAGGATCTGTAGCTTCTGCTCCCTCGTCGGTACGTTTTCCGCCATACTAAGGTAGCTGTTGAAACAAGCCATCCAGTGCTTAAATGTGGCTGTTGCATTCGCTGGGTGGGGGCTGAGTCGTAGACACTCCAGCTTGATGCGGAGCTCCATCCATTAAAATCTTGTAGATTAAATTGATGCGCGATCAATAAGCACAGAAACGAAAGAGTAGTCCGAATCGAAGGCTTTAATCTACAAGAAGTGTGCTCAGCAGCCTGAGTAAAGAAAGAAAAATTGAAAAACTGAAAATCGCTTATTGTCACGAGTCGGCTTCAATGAAGTTACTGTGAGAAGCCCCTAGTCGCCACATTCCGGCGCCTGTTCGGGGAGGCTGGTACGGGAATTGAACCATGCTGCTGGCCTGCCTTGGTCTGCTTTATAAGCCAGCGATTTAGCCTAGTGTGCTGAACCATCCCAGAATGAACGATGGCTGCTGGGAAACACTAGTTCTTATACTCCGCCTCATGGGCGGAGCTACCTTCATCTCGACCAATGGGAAAGCAACACTTGGGCCAATGGGCAGCGAGCCTTCGCCACCAACAGCAGCTCACACTCCCAGGTACCATAGTACCTCTAGTCATACTACCACACCGGTGATGGCGGAGTATCCTGCTGCCCGGTCATGTTGCTGGGCTTGGTCCATGCCAAAGTCGATATAATTTTCCACTTGGTCAAACAGGTCATCCATGACCTGTCTGATGCACCTGATGGGATGTGGCCTGCTAGATGGCACACAGGTCCCTGCGCGAACCCTGGAATGATCCCGAGGCGTAAAAGTTCAGAGGTGCGGTGACCTTGACGGCCACTGAGACCAGGTGTCCTCCTTCTCTATTTGGTGCCAAATCCGCAAGGATATGGCACAGGTGCCAACTCCTTGTTGGAGGTGGAGCCTCCTGCAGCACTCACTGTCCATCACCTGCTCGAACGACCAACGACGCTTGTACACCCGGGTCCATCGCGGGCCTCTCCCTCTGGGTCCCTCTTTGGCCTGATGGAGGGCCGGGTCCTCAGGGTGTGGGATGGCGTCCGACACATGGCCTACCGCCTCAAGCATCTGCAGGTGCTGCTGCTGCCGCCATCTCCGGTACCTTGCTGTCTGACCTACCAGCAGCACAACGAGGGTCTGTTCTGCGGGGTCCAAAATGCCGTCCATAGCTGTTTTATTGAACCTGTTGATTGCTGTACATAGTCTGCTGTGGGTTGACACTCTATTAACCTAACTGATAACCTTCTACTGACTTGACCAGACTAGCTCTCTGTCACATGGTGATGATGTTCACTGGCTTCTGCACTGTGACTATCTCCCTAGCCGTGTCCTGTGAGAGAGAGCCTTAATGCCCTGTGGGCTTTATAGTGGTGGTGTCCTGTCTGGTGATTGGTTGTTCTGTGTCGTGTGTGTTCATTGGTTATCCTGTGTGTCAATCATTGCCTGTTTGCATCTCATGATATAAATGAGTGGATATTATGACACACACTCCCTGGGAAACGGCACACAGGTGCATGATCTGCATGCGGTGGTCGCACACGAGCTGGATATTCAGGGAGTGGAATCCCTTCCTGTTGACATAGGGCACTCCCAGATAGTCTGGTGAGCGCAAGGTGGCATGCGTGCAGTCTATCAGTCCCTAGACCTGGGGCATCCCGGTGATGGCGGAGTATCCTACTGCCCGGGCATCTTGCTGGGCTTGGTCCATGCCAAAGTTGATATAATTTTCCACTTGGTCAAACAGGTCATCCGTGACCTGTCGGCTGCACCTGGTGGGATGTGGCCTGCGAGATGGCACACAGGTCCCTGCTCGAACCCTGGAACGACCCCCAGGCCCATTGCCTTGGAGCGAAGATGGCTACTCACCTCCTTGGGTCACCCCAGCAGCCCTTCCGACAGCTTCACATTCTTAAAACCAATCAGCCCCCATTTGACCACTTGCGAGGCTGTTAGATAGTGGGTCGCTCGCTCCTGTTAATTGTATGGAGATTGAGACCTTCTACCGGGGACCGAACCCCCAATGGCGGACTTCTACAAAAAATTTGCACCAGTCCTGGCCCCACACTTAAGGGATATGTTCACGGACACACTAGCAAGGGGCACCCTGACCCCCCCCCCCCCCCCCCCCCCCCCCCCCACTGGTGTAGGAAGTCCTGCATTATTAACCTTTGAATGTAAATAAAAGGTTCCCTTTGTAACTATGTACACCATTGTAAATAAAGAAACGTAATTATGAAAACTATGGTCACAGATGCAGGGACAACCTGTGATATATATCATAAATTTTACAGTGCAGAAGGAGGCCACCCGGCCCATCGAGTCTACACCGGCCCCGGAAAGAGCACCCCACCCAAGGTCAACACCTCCACCCTATCCCCATAACCCAGTAACCCCACCCAACACTAAGGGCAATTTTGGACACTTAAGGGCAATTTATCATGGCCAATCTACCTAACCTGCACATCATTGGACTGTGGGAGGAAACCAGAGCACCCGGAGGAAACCCACGCACACACTGGAAGGATGTGCAGACTCCGCACAGACAGTGACCCAGCGGGGAATCGAACCTGGGATCCTGGAGCTGTGAAGCAATTGTGCTATCCACAATGCTACCGTGCTGCCCTGTTGATGTGCTTGTTGTTCTTGTTCTGTTTTTTAAATTTATGTGTTATGTAAATTTTGATATTGTGTTAAAATTCCAACAAAAATACTTTTTAAAAAAATTGTATGGAGATTGGGCTTAAGTGATGATTATTGGTTTCTCGCCACATTAAGGCAAGATCCTGATTTTGCCAACGGGGGAGGGCCGGTTAGATCACAAACAGATCGGCGCCTGGTGCAGTTCTCCATTTTGGCCCCTCCTGCAATTTAACGGCTGCGTTGCACTTTTGCTTAAGAACAATGCATTAAATCATGCCCGTTGCGTTTTCTCTGTGCTGGGAAGATGGGTGTGGATGGCAAGGCTTACATTTATTGACCAATGAGCAGATGGGCCTTCTTGGTTAACTGTGTGGTGGTAATCTGCAACAGTGTGCCAGAAATGAGAGGCTTAAAGGCCATTTCGGTGTGCAGTTGAGAGTCAAAACGCATTGCTGTGTGCTGTGGATCTGGAGTCACATGTTGGCCAGACAAGGTAAGGGCATCAGGTTCCCCAACCACACTGGCAAGCCCTGCCCATGCACCTCTGTCTGTGGCAGGGATCCCTGCTCACCGGACCCCACACCCTGTACCCAGACACCTGCATGTAACGTTGCCTGGACCGGGTGCTGGTTCCCTCCCTGGTGCACACACCCAACCCTCTGGTCACCGAAATGTCCCACCTGGGTGTTCGGATGTTTGACGCTGTGTCTGTGGTATAGCGTCCCGCTGTCTGATTGGGATGCTAGGCAACACCTCCCACATGCTACATGGCCTGTGCACCCATGGGAATCCACTTGGGATGTGTGAAGCGTTCGCTTTTCTATGATTAGCAATTAAGCAATAGCCTTCAGCCGCACGGCCAGAGGCCTCAGCAGTTGGTGGGGGTTCTGGGTGGTCGGTGGGGCAGACGGGCAAGGACAAGTGATGCCCCCGGAACGAGGGTTGGCATGGAGGAGCTACGCGCAGTTGCCCCTCTGCCCCTCCCAGCAGACCGCCCTCTCCCAACACCGACAACCACCCCCCACCCCATTGTGAATCGAGCCCTATGGGACAATTTAACATGGCCAATCCAACTAACCTGCACATCTTTGGACTGTGGGAGGAAACCGGAGCACCTGGAGGAAATCCATGGAAATATGGGGAGAAAGTGGAAACTTCATACATACCCAAGGCCGGAATTGAACCTTGGTCCCTGGCACTGTTAGGCCGCAGTGCTAACCACTGTGCCACCGTGCAGCCCCGGTGATAGCCATCTCAGATCACAAAGGGGTCAATTATTCATTACGTTGTTATACAACTAGATGCTGGACAAATACGGGCATTTGATGAGGCAGTGACATGGTGGCATTGCTGCTGACTAGTAATACAGGTACTCACGGTTATGCCCTGAGGCCCCGGGTTTGAAACCCACCATGGTAGATGGTGACATTTGAATTCATCAAAAATTTGTTTTAAAAAAAAAAAATTTAATGATGACTCTGATTCGATTGTTGTAAAAAACCATCTGCTTAATCTCTGTGTCTGCGTGGGTCTCACCCCCACAATCCAAAGATGTGCAGGGCAGGCGAATTGGCCATGCTAATTTGCCCCTTATTTGGGGGAAAAAAAATAATTGGGCACTTTAAATAGATTTTAAAAACATCTGGTTCGCTAATGTCCTTTTAGGGATCGGATTTGACGTTCTTACCTGGCCTGGCCTACATGTGACTCCAGATCCACAGTGAGTTGACTCTTAGATGCCCTCAGGAATGGGCAATAAATGCTGGCCCAGCCAGCGATGCCTGCATCGCATGAACGAATAAAAGATAACTTAGGAAGGCGACACCCTCAAATTACTTACATGAATGATCACCACTTATACCCTGAAACTTATCACAGGAGGTAAATGCCACGTGTAAATTTTTCTTATTGCAATTATGCCAATTGCAGCAGTTATAATTTTAGTTTCATGTCACTTTTTAAAAAAATGCAAAACTCTGGTCACTTTTTTAAAAAATGCAAAACTCTGACAACAAATATAGCCAGATTAATTTAGTATTTTTATGATATCGTGTGTTTTTTAAATATAGAACACCTTCGTTATTTTTCTTTCCTCTCTCTGGGTGTAATAGAATACTGATCAAGGTTATCAGGTTGTGTTGTAGTTCACTTTTCCATGCATGTTGTCATCTAAAGTAATGGCAAGGACTCCAACTTTTGCTTCCCATCACGTGGCTGACCAGGAGCCATGGGCATGTTTTGGAAGTATTTGCAGGTTCATAGTCAACCCGTTTGGCTGCATTATGAACCCACCCCTTTGCTGGCCATCACTCTCTGGGGTGGGGCTCGAACCCGGAGCTCCAGAGGTAGGGACACTAACCCCTGCGCCACAAGACCCCCTCAGTTTATGGAGTACACGTGGTGAATTGTGAAAAGAATGTCATTGTCAGTGCAAGCTGTGTGAAGGGTCTGATTATTTCATTTTCTCAATAAATATTATTCAGACAGTTTGGGTGAGGCCTTGCATATTAAAGAAATACACATGTTAAATACACAAGCTTGGGAGGGAGTGGTGACTTTGGACCCAAGATGCTCCAAACCTTTCACCACTGAGGTTTTCCACACCTCATGTCTGGAAGTATTCGAGATTAATTTGATTGAGATTGATCACCATAATTAGTCAGCAATTCCATTAACATTGTATCATGTGACGCTCAAGAAAAGATGAACTGGATGGATATTGATCCTTTTTCATCTAGCAATTCCCATATTCTTACTGTGTTCCAATGGATATGGCCTTACTAACTATTAAAAACACTTTGGAATTTCTGTCACAATGTTTTTCGAGAACATATGTTGAACCCTTAATGCTGTTCATTAATTATTCACAAATACGATGAATTTCAAAGAAAATTTGCTGTTTACTGGCAAATAACATGGATTCCCCGCACCCCGACGTCGAAATCGGGGCCAGCGCAGGGGTGGAGAATCCATTTTCCCACAAGGAATCGGGACCGGCGTCGGTTCCCCGATTCTGCGGGCCCGAATAGTGGTGCACTCGAGTACGCCGCGCTGCCTGGGACGTACCTGGGGTCATTACCAGAGGCCCTCTCCACTATTCTCTGCCCCCGAACAGCCGAAGTCCCGATGGTGTGGATCTAATATGATCCAGCTGGTCGGGATACTCGCGTGGCAGCTGCGGACTCAGTCCGCGGCCGTCTGGTCGGGGGCGGGCCAATTGGAGGCCAAGAGGGGCCTCGCAGGCGGCCGGGGAATGTTTGTGCAGGCGTTGAGGGTTGGCCAATCAGGAGATTTCTTATTTGAGTCCAGCTCTGCAATGGGGCGCAGCGCAGCCACTGGAGGCCACTGCCGTGAACATGCGCAGCCTCCGACCCGCAACTGCGGGGGTCTGTATCTGAGCAAAAGCTGCTAGATGTACGCCGGGTCCCTGCTAGCCCCCTACAGGGATGGGAATTCGTGTCCCTTTCATGACAGTTTTTCTGGCATGAAACTCCACCGTTTTGACGCCGGTGTGGAGACACAGTCCTAATAATGGAGAATCCATCCCCGCATTGTTCAGATCAGTCATCAGTGAACTGTGTGCTTTCACCGACAGTGAGTCGTATTTCAATCCCTGAGAGTCATGGTATCGCACTGGCCTCAGGATTGTATTTACTGTTTAAGAAATGAGAGCTTCTTTGCTGACCGGTGATAACTCATGGCAGTCCTCCTAACATTTACCAACAGCTGTTAGAGGCAATGTTGACTGATCATTCAGCCAACACCCAACCCCTCCTCCCAGTGATATTAATGTGCAAGTTATTTGTGGGTCATTCCACCAACCGCGCACACAAGGACACAGGCCAGAGGATTGTACAGCCACCTGGAACATTTGGAAGGAATCTTTTACAATTTTCAACTGTTAAATGTATGTATTGAGAACAAATTGCTGTTTGAATAATTAGAATATTGTTGCTTTTGTTAATAACTTAAATGTCATGATAAATATTTTCAACATACTTACAAATGCTGCATGTAAGTTACTTTCATGTTAACCAATGAGACTGGGTAGAGTTTAAAGGCACTAGCTCCAGCAATTTTGATTGAGACAAACATAGGTTTGAGACTCAAATGTATTTCTTCACTTTTTTAGATGTTAATTTGCCTCCTTTTTAGTTTCTGCCATATCACAAACTGTTTTTTGACCCAGGTTAGGAATGCGCACTATTCTAGCCCCTTTTCTGTTGTGAGCTTTGTAACCAGAGTACGTCTGGCAAGGATATAAGTTGGCTCAGACTTCTGTGTTCCTTTTGACCTCAATGGGAGCATTTTGCTACGGCTTGTGACCTCTGCCGGATGACCTGGTTACGCTGGTAACCATTTTCTCCCTTACATCGCGTAGGAAGGGCCCACATGTTATGCCTGGCAACAGTGTGCATTTGAGAAGTACCTGTATTTTCATGCCCGACCTTCTGCTCGAGTTTTGAATAATTGGAGTGAGGTTAACCATAGCTGCATGTATCATCACAGCCAGCAGTAGCCTTCTGGATTCTACAAAGCTGTTCAGCCTCTAAGCAAAACTTGCGGTGACCAGCATATAAATTATGCTCAAAGTTGCATTATAGCTTTGAGAAGTGCTTTCTTCTTTAGTTTTCACTCACACTCGTTGCATGACACCCAGTGCAAAATCTGTCATGAACCTGTGCAATTGTGCAAGGTTTTAAAATGTGATGTGACGTTTATTGCAAGAAGAGGAAGTTACATGCTAAAGCTTTAAAAACATGCAGTGCTCTGCAACCAAACAAATCAGGTTTTAGAGCCAGCTGGAGATCTGCAAACGAACATTAGTTGAAACTCTCAATGGTGGTTCATTTGACCAGGGGGTGCAGCATGTTTTCTGGCCCACAGCAGCTTCCAAAGCAGGGGAAAGTACCCAGAAACTGGTTTCACGGCTGGTGTGAATTTACAGCTGGACCTTCCACTGGTGTTCACCACGCTGGGTCAGAAAACTCACCATAGACCGGCGTGAACCTCATTTGTATCGGCCATGCAGGATTCTCTTTGATATTGGTGGGAAAACACGCCGGTGTGAAACGCGTTCAGACAACGTGGCATACAGATGTCAGTACTCACTTGAATATTACCTGGGACTGCCTCTGGAGTCAGGATGGAGGCCATCACAACCTTGGACCCTACAACACCACAGAAGTGAGTGAGGGGACATCGTTTCTAATTAGCTTTCCAGGAGGGGGGGCCATCTTGCAGCCTCTGAATGTTCCTGGAGATCCCTCTTCATTTTCAGGGGGTCCACCTTCTTTCTCTAATAATGGGTCAGTAATGTTGGATGGCTTTTCAATAGGGCACCCGGACATGGCACTGCCCTACAGGCCTGTACCCGCTACTGAATACGGCCACAGGACCTAGTCCCAGATAGTAGAGTTCAACCCAGATTTAAAGTTTCCGTTTCAATAATGTGACTCTGCTACAGAACTGAAGAGGAGTAGAATTTTGATGGATTTTAAGACACAGGGTTAAAATCCATCACCGCTCTGTCTCTCCACAGCTCTGATGAAGAGTAGTATTCTGCGTGAAATGTTAACTCTGTTTCCTTCTCTATAGATGATGCCAGACCTGCTAATATTTTCCAGAACTTTCTGTTTTTATTTCGGGTCTCCAGCACCCACAGTATTTTGTTATCAAAGGACAATGATTTAATTTGATGAAATTATACATTTGTTTAAACTTTGTTCTCGTGTGGAGTATTTGGTCAAAATGATCTGAAATCCCAACAATTCAAAATATATACCCTGTTTTGTGTACTGCACAGTTTCTGTTTCTCATTTGTGAGATGTGTACATAATTTCAAAATCTTTTGATAGGCAAAATGTACAGTATATATTGGCAGGGTAGTTGTTAACTTGCAAGACAGATCACATTTGTGAATTAATCAATTCTTACGATCTCTATGATTATCTTACTTTAAAATGTATTATTAACTATTATCAAAAATCTGCAATTCTGAGAATTAAAACTTGTAGAGAATCAAAGACCAAGTTTGTACTTATTTGCCTGATTTAGACAGTAGGCATTCTTCACTGTCGATTATATAATTGACAATAAAACATACATGGCCCTATTCATTTTATTCAGACCGATACATTTATTTGCAAAGGCAAAAGTTACATTTTAAAGGTTGATGAGTTTTCACTGTGGTATGAAGTAGTATAATATGGTATGACTTTTCTGAAAGATGTTTTCACATGGTCATTATTTGCATGCAATTACTGAATGATTGTGACCTCCATTGTCTTTTTGGTTTGCTAAGTAGGATGCTTGTTTATCCTGTGTATACTCCCTGTATACAGACAGGCTTAATTCAAAGCATGGTACAATATTCAAATCCCTCCATGACTTTGCTTTGCCCCCTGCCTCCCCCTCACCCAATCCCTCCCCCTCATTCCTTCCATCCCCGTGATCACCTTGAACGCAACCCTCTACCCTTCTAACCTACTTCATTGTACTTCCCTCTCCCTCCACTCTTCCCTCAGTGTCCAGGCCTTTGGCTGTCTTCACCCCCATACCTTAGATTTATCTTCCCAAGTCCCTCAGCAGTCTCTTTTTGACTGAGTGCCTTTGGTCACCTGCCCTCTGCTTGGAATCTGATGTTTCAACTCTGCCAAGTGTCTTGGAATGTCTGTCTTCATTAAGGTGTTCTATAAATGCCAGTTTTTGTTGTTAAGTTTAATTGCAGGTTGTGGCATTTTTTTATTTGGCCCTGTTTTTTTAAAAGTGAGATCCCTCACATCAAGCATTATATCAATCAGTACATTTCCGATTAACTTGAGACATGTATATTTCAGATTACAAGAACCCCAAATAATTATGAGTGAAGAAAATCATCCCGCCTTCCTTTGTGCATACACCTGACTATTCCCTTCAGTACAACATCCAATTACTTAGATATTTTGCTTCCATTACTGATCATAGCTACCTCTGCCAAACATTTTATTATCTCAGCAATATAGTTAAACATTCAATTTGCTTTGTTAATGAAGCTTCGGAATTGGTTGAGCATGTTGATTGCCAAGTCAACTAATAATCTCAGGTCAACTTAGCTCTGTCTTTGGCCAAGTCAACATGTGTCTCACCCAGTTGTGCTCCATATTGTGCTCAATATTGTATCCTTGGTTATAATTTATATAAATAACTCCCACTAAGTTAGCATCCCTAACTCGTATAAATCGCTCTTTAAGCCCGACCTGTGAAAGCAAACCCTATCCTTCCTGAAAGGTTTACCATCCCAAATAACAACCGGGATCTTAAATGGGCAGCAACGTTCCTGTCCACTGGCTGGAAGGTTGGGGGCCAACCTCTTCTTGATTGGTCTTGGGAACCCCAACACCATTTTATGTGGAGCAGGCACTTTACTATCTGCAGTCCAGGCTTCTGTGTCCACTATCAGCGGGTGAGTTCCGAATGCCACAGACCCAATCAGAACGCCTGCAACCTTTGTGTGGTAAACACCACTCGTAACACATTGCATGTATTACGGTACTGCCACTGTATTACAGGTACCACAGTAAATCCCAGCCTGCTGGCTCCTCCCAGCAGGCGGCGTATAAAAGTGTGTGCTCTCCTGCACTGCTCCCATTCTGGTTCCAGCTACAGGAGGGACAACATCTTGTGTAATAAAGCCTCGATTGTTTCACCATTCTCGTCTCGTGGTCATTGACAGTACATTAATTTATTGCACAAGATTTTAAAAGATGAACATCTTAATCAAGCCTGATCGCCTGGAGCTGAGCCCTCACGCAGCCAACGCCACATCCACTTTCGACCACTGGCTAGCCTGCTTTGAAGGCGACCTCAGAGCAGCCACTGAAGAAATCTCAGACCCACAGAAGCTCCAAGTCCGCTACTCATGGGTGAGCCCTGAAATTTTTCCCCTCATTCGGGATGCGCCCACATCCCTCTTCCCTTTAGAAGCGATAAAGCTACTAAAGGGACATTACATTAAGTCGGCGAATCAAGTGTACGCCAGGCATCTCCTGGCCACGAGACGGCAACTCCCGGGGGAGACTCTGGATGATTTCTTGCGGGCCCTAGAGATTCTCGGTAGGAACTGTGACTGCCAGGCAGTTTCGGCAGTCCAACACACCAAACTATTAATCAGAGACGCTTATGTCCAGGCATGAAGTCCAAGTACGTTTGCCAGTGATTATTGGAAGAGGGTACGCTCGATCTTGCAGCGACTAGGCAGCTTGCTAATTCACTAGAAGTGGCCTTCCGTAATCTGCAGTCCTACACCTCCAACCGCACGGCACCCTCACGGGCAACGTGGGCCCCACCAGCTGCCGACTCAAGCTCAGCTCAAGCCTGCGCCACGCGGCAGCCAGCCAATTCTGGGGGGTCCAAGTGTTATTTTTGTGGCCAGAGAAAACATCACAGGCAGCGCTGCCCGGCGCCGAGCGCGACCTGCAACGGGTGCGGGAAGAAGGGACACTTTGTTTCCGTTTGCCAGGCCCAGTCGGTTGCTGCTGTTTCCAGGCCCGGCATTGCTACACCCTCCATGTGTGATGCAGGGACGCCGCCATCTTCTCCACCACAAGCCACGGACAGCCCGTGGGCGACGCCATCTTTGATGCCGCCCGCCATGTGCGCCCCATGGGCGCCGCCATCTTCGCCGCCATTTTGGACCGCGCCTCAGGACCCCTGCTCATCTGGCCGTTTGCTGCCCACTGATATCTCTGCCACCGCTGATCAGCCCGGGACCTCCCAAAATCTTGCACAGCTCAACTCCATCACCCTGGATCAGTCTTGGCCCCGCAACGTCACGACCGCTACGACAACGGTGAAGATCAACAGGCACGAGACGACCTGCCTCTTTGACTCCGGGAGCACAGAGAATTTCATCCACCCTGCTGCGGTAAGGCGCTGCTCCCTCCCGGTACACCCCGTCACCCAGAAAATCTCCCTGGCTTCCGGATCCCATTCCCATGAAATCCGGGGGTACTGTGTTGCGACCCTCACCGTTCAGGGCGTATGTTCAGCAACTTCAGGCTCTACATCCTCCCCCATCTCTCTGCTGCCCTGTTACTAGATCTTGATTCTCAATGCCACCTCCAAAGCTTTACTTTGAAATTCGGCGGACCCCTGCCCCCCCCTCACCGTTTGCGGTCTCACGACCCTTAAGGTCGATCCACCTTCACTGTTTGCAAACCTAACCCCGGACTGCAAGTCTGTCGCCACAAGGAGCAGATGGTACAGTGCGCAGGAAAGGACCTTTATCAGGTCGGAGGTCCAACGGCTTCTGCGGGAGGGGATCATTGAGGCCAGTAACAGCCCCTGGAGAGCTCAAGTCGTGGTGGTGAAGACTGGGGAGAACCACAGGATGGTCATTGACTACAGTCAGACCATCAATCGGTACACGCAGCTCGACGGGTACCCCCTCCCACGCATAACTGACATGGTCAATCAGATTGCGCAATATCGAGTCTTCTCCAGAGTTGACTTCAAGACTGCCTACCACCAGCTCCCCATCCGCCCGGAGGACCGGCAATACACTGCATTCGAAGCAGATGGCCACCATCATTTCTTTAGAGTTCCCTTCAGTGTCACTAATGGGGTCTTGGTCTTCCAGTGAGAGATGGACCGAATGGTTGACCAGTACTGGCTGTGGGCCACCTTCCCATACCTAGATAATGTCACCATCTGCGGCCACGATCAGCAGGCCTCCAAAAATTCCTCCATACCGCCAAACTCCTTAACCTCACCTACAAAAGGAGAAATGCATGTTCCGCACCAACCACTTAGCCATCCTTGGCTACGTAGTGGAAAATGGAGTCCTAGGGCCCGATTCCGACCGCATGCGCTCCCTCCTGGAACTCCCTCTCCCCCACTGCCCCAAGGCCCTGAAACGGTGCCTGGGGTTTTTCTCATATTACGCCCAGTGGGTCCCTAATTATGCGGACAAGGCCCACCCACTCATCAAGTCCACTGTTTTCCCCCCGACGGCTGAGGCCCGCCAGGCCTTCAACCACATCAAGGCGGACATCGCCAAGGCCACGATGCACGCAGTCGACGAGATCCTCTCCTTTCAGGTGGAGAGTGATGCATCAGACCTAGCTCTGGACGCCAACCTCAACCAGACGGGCAGACCCGTGGCTTTCCTTTCCCGCACCCTCCATGTCTCCGCAATTCAGCACTCCTCTGTCGAAAAGGAGGTCCAAGCCATTGTTGAAGCTGCACGACATCGGCGGCATTACCTGGCCGGCAGGAGATTAGTCTCCTCACTGACCAACGGTCGGTTGCCTTCATGTTTAACAATACGCAGCGGGGCAAGATCAAAAATGACAAGATCTTGAGGTGGAGGATCGAGATCTCCACCTATAACAATTAGATCTTGTATCGCCCGGGGAAGCTCAATGAGCCCCCTGATGCCCTATCCCGCGGTACATGTGCCAGCGCACAAGTGGACCGACTCCGGGCTCTCCACAATGACCTCTGCCACCCGGGGGTCACCCTGTTCTTCCATTTTGTCAAGGCCCGCAACCTGCCCTACTCCATTGAGGAGGTCAGGACCGTAACCAGAGACTGCCAAGTCTGCGCAGAATGCAAGCCGCACTTCTACGGGCCAGATAGAGCGCACCTGGTGAAGGCCTCCCGCCTATTTGAGCACCTCAGCATGGACTTCAAAGGGCCCCTCCCCTCCACCAACCGCAACGTGTACTTCCTCAACATAATTGATGAGTACTCCCGGTTCCCTTTCACCATCCCATGCCCCAACATGACTTCTGCCACGGTCATCAAAGCCCTGCACAGCATCTTCACTCTGTTCAGTTTCCCCACCTACATCCACAGCGACAGGGGATCCTCATTCATGAGTGATGAGCTGCATCAGTTCCTGCTCAGCAAGGTCATCGCCTTGAGCAAGACAATTAGCTACAACCCCCGGGGAAACGGGCAGGTGGAGAGGGAGAACGGGAGAGTCTGGAACGCTGTCCTGCTGGCCATTCGGTCTAGAAATCTCCTGGTCTCCCGCTGGCAGGAGGTCCTCCCCAACGTGCTCCACTCCATCCGGTCGCTCCTTTGCACTGCCAGTAATGAGACCCCTCACGAACGTGTGTTTGCCATCCCCAGGAAGTCAACCTCCGGGCTCTCGCTCCCTGTGGTGGTATGATTAGCATAGCTGCCTTCCATTGGTGCAGAACACCGGCTTACCATTGGCCCTGGTCGGTCATGTGCCACTCAACCGGTTGGTTGAGACCAGTCATGTGACGTCTCCCCGATTGGTCGAGAGGCTGAGTTAACCCCGCCTCCAGGGTGGGGTATAAATACCCAGTACTCCCGGCGGTCGTCCTTATACTGTAATCGACCGCAGGGCTAACATCTAGCTGATTAAAGCCATACTTTTGTCCAGCAACTCGTTTCGCGTTCAATTGACGGTACATCACTCCCAACATGGCTGACAGTTTCTGGACCCATCCTCCTCCGGAAGCATGTGCGGAGCAAGAAATCGGATCACTCGGTTGAGAAAGTCCACTTCCTCCATACAAACCCACAGTACGCCTACGTGGCACACCTCAACGGGCGACAGCTCACAGTCTCCCTCCGGGACCTGGCACCCGCTGGGTCCCCACCCACAACCCCTGACCTGACACCGCTCCCCCCCCCAGTTGCCTCATTCACCCCTGCGCCACCCACCCTCCCACCAGCAAACCTCACCGCAGACCCCACCCCAGCAGGATCCGTCCCCTCACTGGATCCACTAAGGGATGACGAAGACGAGGACAACACGCTCCTGGAGTCACAGGTGACCACGTCGCCGCCCACTTCACCACCAGGACACAGGCGGGTCAGAGCCCCCGACAGACTCAATCTTTAATGTTTTTCGTCACCCCAGCCGGACTCTTTTTGAAACAGGAGGTGAATGTGGTAAACACCACTAGTAACACATTGCATGTATTACAGATACCACAGTAAATCCCAGCCTGCTGGCTCCTCCCAGCAGGCACTGTATAAAAGTGTGTGCTCTCCTGCACTGCTCCCATTCTGGTTCCAGCTGCAGGAGGCACAACATCTTGTGCAATAAAGCCTCGATTGTTTCACCATTCCTGTCTCGTGGTAATTAACAGTACCTCACTTTGAAGGATGGCAGGCCCACTGGCAGAGGTGGGTAGTGTCGCAACAAGATGGGGACTGCAAGGAGGAGCCCTCCAAAGAGGTATTTACTTTCTTAACTTAAAAAATGACCACAGCTGACAGGCCACCCCCATGGAGGAGAAACTTCTGTCGACCGCTGATCCCTGTGCTTCCGGCAGCAATAGGGGAACTGAACGAGGTCTCATGCCTCCCCACCTTTGGCTGCCTGCCAGTAAGTTGCCTCCAGGCAACTGCCAGGCTTTGGCCTGTGGTGGAGGAGGAGCGGTGGGGGGGCTGCGGAATTCTGCTGTGAACATAATTTGGGACTATTTATCCAAATTGGCTATCCGATGTAACTGGGTTGTAGTTGCTGCCTTTGGTGACCCATCTGCACCAGGGTTGCTCAGAAGCAGGAGCATGTTTGATCACTTACAAAGTGCCCTCATATTTGAATTTCCTCCCAGTCCTGTCTTCGAGGACAATTCGGCAAGGTTGTGACGATTCAGCCATCTGTACCCCCCCCCCCCCCCCCCCCCCCCCCTGTGGTGCAGCATGTAGCAAAATGGAAGGCAGCTTGTGCTGCTGCCTGTGTTGCTCCAGCTACTTTCGGAGATGGGGATGCTGGAGTCCCCTTGTTCCTCATAGATTCTAATTAGCTGCTCCCAACGCCTCGGTGAAGGCTAACAGCAGAGAAGTAAAGTTCCAGGTGAGTGAGGCGTTAGACAGGTGACCTGACTTCCAAGAAGTTGGAATTGACCTGTCAAGCCGTTAGAGCACACTGTCAGGAAAAGTACTGTGAGCACCAACCTTTCAGCTGGCCACACCTAGAGCTCTTCAATTTTGCTGTTAAATGACTTCCCAGGCTGTCAGTTTTATTGAAGAAACACTCATCCCTGTGCACTTGGCCGGTTGACCCTGATGAGTTGCAGACAGTTTGGGGAATACAAGCACTGGTTGTTAAAATTAGCATGTTTAGTTAAAACGGCAATTAATTACCTATTTGCATATTATAATTACTTCCCAAGGGCTTTCCCTTCTTGCCTACAAACCAACCCAGGTCAAATCTGGAAGTAGGTGGAATGATGTTGGGCTCCTGACCCAAGGTCATTTTAAGGAGAGTTAGCACATCCCACCCATCTACCTAACCTGCCTCCCCGAGGCAGTTGAGATTCTGTCCCATGTTCCCAGTCAACGATTCAAACTAATTCTATTTCTTTCTGACACGGTCAGCGGCAGTTTAGAGACATCCAACATAGCTCGCACCTTTAACCTTAAATTTGCTGACCATTCTTCAGTGATTGTTCTTCAAGAGGAAATATTTCCTATCCATTACATCAGTCCCTAATCCTCTCCCTGCATCATAACAGCTCCCTGACTATTTACATCTTTAACACTAACTCTACAATATGCAAAACTGCCCTACAATGCATTTCACGGCTAACTTGGCTCACAATGGATTGCTGTTTCACGCACGCCATTTCTTACTTCAGCTCTTCTTTCGTTCATTTTATAATGAGATTGCAGCTAATTTACATTTTTGTTCAGAAGGTATTTTTTTGAGCCAGCTTGATTCTCCCGTTTAAAGTTTGCAATTTTTGTGCCTCTCACAACCTTTGGCCCCCATTCATCAATGAAGCTGCCATTTGCCAAATAAAACAGCAGTTATTCTCAGACTGCAGTTCTCAAAATTATTTGGCATAACTGCTGTATTTTGCACGTTTAATTCCACAGAGAGCAAAAGCTTTGCTGAGTTGGCAATGCCTGCATCATTACACGATGTCACATGTTAGAAAATTACTGTAGAAATTTGTCATCCTGATCTAAATTTCATGTGAATGCAAATAAATAAATTTTAATTAAATTTAGTCATGTTTCATCCTCATTTATTATCTTATTGATGTAGAGAATATTGCAACATTTTTTCTCTCAATCTCTGGGAAGTTGTCCTGAAAGTACCGCAGTTAGAAATTGCCAGATCAAAAGAAACTAGCCTAAAATGCCAAAGTCTTATGGGGGCGTGTGGAGGATATTCTCTGGAATGTATCTGGCTCTCTTCAGGTACCACGCCCTATGAGAGGAATTGGAGACCATGGACCTCCCGGCGTGGACCACCTTCACTGATGTTACATTCATTCAGTTTGCGAGGCTCTTTGGAAAGGTTGTTCCTTGTCTACCTCAATCTCTTTTACCATTGATGTGGTGATTGCATCTTTAAGGGCAGCAGAACAGAATAAGGGTCACTTGGCTTGGGGAACCAAGTGGGATGCAGGGTGAGTAATCACCCCAGGGGGTGAATTCTGCTCTTAGGCAGGAGACGTGTAGGGCTCCAGGTGCAGCTGTGTGGCTGCTGAACCCTTCTTCTTATTAATAAATCCTTTTGTGTGTCTAATGAAGTCTGTGATTAGTGCGTCATTGCAAGTGACCTTTCGCATCATATAGTTTAAGTCATGATTTCTTATTGCCCTCTCATAGAATTCTAACTGTCACTTCGTGATCTTGGTCTTTTAGTCTCAGATTTTACCAGCACCTCTTCATCGGTAGTGTGTCCAAGATACCTTCATTATTCGCTTCAAAGATCACAGTTCTTTGGCTTCAATTCATCCCTGCCTTGCTTCACTGATCATCCAACACTCGCTTCACAGGAATGGTAAAAGGGAAGAAAAACCTCAGTCGCATGGAGAGACTGGAGAAGCTCTTGGGAATAGCTCTTTGTTCTCCTTGGCTCAGGGAAGGGGGAGATTTGATAGAGGTTTTCAATATTAGAATGGAGTTTGATAGAATAATTCGTGAGAAATTTAAAGTGATTGGCAAAATAAAACAGAGGAAGTTGTCATTAGTGTGGGGAGTTGGATGTATATACAGGTTGAGCATCCCTTATCTGAAATTTAAAAAGCTCTGAAATCGGCACTTTGTTTCGAGTGCCGCATGACATCACGGGTGGGAAATCCCACAAGGCTCTGGGAAGATTCCCAGGCAATGCACAGCTCCCAGCTCGTCGCAGACGGTTACAAGCCCTAAGTGGGGCTGTTATGGTGCCAAAATCTCCTTGTAGCCAGACATTGGTGCGTTAAATTATATTACCCACTGTGATTATAGTGTTGAAAATATTAAATGGGCCTGCAGCTATCGCTAAAATAATGTCAGAATGGCAACACAAAGGTGAGACTGATAAATGAGTGGAACAAGAAATTAGCTTTCATAAGATCAGGAACAGGCTCCTTCAACCCCGCCACCTCCCCCCCCCCCCCCCCCTTCCCCCGCCCGAACATTATATTCCGAAATTTGAAGAATTCCGAAATCCGATACACATTCAGCCCCAAGCCTCATTGGATAAGGGATGCTCCAGGGCTGCTGTATCTGGATGTATTATGTATCTGGAAGGTACCTGCCTGCAAAGGTGGTGTAAACAGATTCACTCGTACCTTTGAAATGGGAATTAACATAGAACATAGATGATGTACCATCAATTGGACTCAAGACACGATTAGGATCCGAACTGTGGCTTTAGTCAGCTAGTTGTTAGCCGGGTGGTCGACTACAGAGTAAGGCCGACCGCCGAAAACTCTGGGTACTTATACCCCGCCTCGGAGGCGGGGTCTACATGCCTCTCGACCAATTGGTGAGCAGTCACATGACTAGTCCCAGCCAATCGGACGAGAGGCACATGACCAGCCAGAGCCAATGGGAAACCCATGCTCTGCACCAATGGCAGTGCTCACATTCATACCACCACAATAAAAAAATACAGCACAGAACAGGCCCTTCGGCCCACAATGTTGTGCCGAACCTTTGTCCTAGATTAATCATAGATTATCATAGAATTTACAGTGCAGAAGGAGGCCACTCGGCCCATCGAGTCTGCACCGGCTCTTGGAAAGAGCACCCTACCCGAGGTCAACATCTCCACTCTATCCCCGTAACCCAGTAACCCCACCTAACCTTTTCTTTGGACACTAAGGGCAATTTATCATGGCTAATCCACCTAACCTGCAGATCTTTGGACTGTGGGAGGAAACCGGAGCACCCGAAGGAAACCCACGCACACATGGGGAGGATGTGCAGACTCCGCACAGACAGTGACCCAAGCCGGAATCGAACCTGGGACCCTGGAGCTGTGAAGCAATTGTGCTATCCACAATGCTACCGTGCTGCCCTTAAGAACAAATTAATCTACACTCCATTATTTTACCATAATCCATGTACCTATCCAATAGCCACTTGAAGGTCCCTAATGTTTCCGACTCAACTACTTCCACAGGCAGTGCATTCCATGCCCCCACTACTCTCTGGGTAAAGAACCTACCTCTGACATCCCCCCCTATATCTTCCACCATTCACCTTAAATTTATGTCCCCTTGTAATGGTTTGTTCCACCCGAGGAAAAAGTCTCTGACTGTCTACTCTATCTATTCCCCTGATCATCTTATAAACCTCTATCAAGTCGCACCTCATCCTTCTCCGTTCTAATGAGAAAAGGCCTAGCACCCTCAACCTTTCCTCGTAAGACCTACTCTCCATTCCAGGCAACATCCTGGTAAATCTCCTTTGCACCTTTTTCCAAAGCTTCCACATCCTTCCTAAAATGAGGTGACCAGAACTGCACACAGTACACCAAATGTGGCCTGACCAAGGTTTTGTACAGCTGCATTGGACAAACACTTGAAGGAATAACATTCAGAATGCTATGGAAAAAGAGCTGCGGTGTTTTTCACAGAGATGGGACGAGCATGATGGGCAGAGTGGCCTCCTTTAAGCTGTTTCATTCTTTGCTTCCATGAAGCCACAAATTTGGACTAAATTATTTATAAATGGTATTATGTTAAATCATAGATATTATGGTAGCACTTGATTGGGTTTTAATTTTTTTTTCATAAAGCTGCCCTTGCTCTTCATTATGGACTGCTAGGGACTGGGGGCAGAGCATGAACTCTTTGCTCGTGGGAATGGCACACTTCGGCCCGCATCTCTGGAGTTACTGCACCCCCCCCCCCCCCCCCCACCCCCCCCGGCAGTCTAGTCTTGTCTCAATTCCTCTTGTGCGCTGCACTGATTGCATAGGTCGAGTGCCTAGCATATGCTACTGTCCTGAGAAAAGGCAGCCCAGGGCAGGTCAACTCCAGCTGCTGCCATTCCACTCACTCCTAGACCTGTTTATTCACTGTTTGAAGGGTAGCTGCTCCGATGGCGGCTGTCAAGTTCTCCCAGCCCAGAGAGACAGCTGCATGTATCCTGGCCCCAATGATCCGAGAAGCCAGGACTTTTGTCTATCCTGTCCCCAGCTGCTTCCAAGGCTCTGGGCAGTCACATTTCACCAAAGGCCGGCATTTCCGGCCTTGATCAGGTTCGGGCTATTCTTTCCTGTGCCCTTTGAGCGACCTGATCCTTTCCTGTCATCCCCCTGCAGTAGAAGACTTTCTATTTTAAAAAAAGTCATGAAGTCTCATGTGAGACAGTGGAACTCACTTTTGTGTTGTTCGCCCAACCTGATGTTGACAATTGTAAAATGAGTTCTGGGCTTTAAAAGCTGAATCGTGAAGTATTATTCCATTCCCACTCACCGCCCCACCACCGATGGAGAAGGTTGAGGTGACCCTCAGGTTAAATCACCACCAGTCAGCTGTCCCCCCTCAAAGGGGAAGCAGCCTATTGTCACCTGGGACTATGGTGACTTTACCTGACATTTACTTTCAGGTTACGCAGAAGTTTTAAATCAATTGTGGCTGTATTAGTACTGGAGGGAAGTGGGTAAATTCTGGGTCAGTGGCGTTTTATCAAGGCAAAGTGGATGAGAGTATTTAAGACTGTTTACATGATAGCGTCAAATGGGTGACATTGAATCAGGCATACAGCCCATTTTACATCTCCCATGATTTTTACTTTCGTTGTCAAAATTTCTTCTGACGCACTCAATTTCAGGAGTGGCTACCTATCCCCTCTGGATCATAGCAGGCGTGGATTGCATTTGTTAGAGTGGCCTTTCTCAATCACGTGCTTGTATGAAGAAAGCCCACACAAGGGTAGATCCACATGACTTTTTTTTTGTTTTTGACGCAAATTCTATGCTCCTTCCATGCGTAATAGAACACATACTTGATATAAAATGAAGGCATCAGTTAAATGCTCCTGAGCTATACTAGTACATTAGTTATCTGCTGTGTATATTGGCAGAATCTTGAACTGCTGCAGTTCTTTCTTTACATGGCATTATTTCTAAGTTTGAGCTGGGTCAAACATACGAATTAGGAACAGGAGTAGGCCACATGACCCCTCATGCCTGCTCCGCCATTAAGATCATGGCTGATCTGATTGTAACCTCAACTCCACATTCATGCCTACCCTGATAACTTTTCACCACCCTTGTTTATCATTAATTGATCTGGCTCTGCCTTTAAAATATTAAAGACTCTGCTTCCACTGCTGGGTAAGCAAGGGAGTTCCAGAGACGCATGACCCTTCTAATAGAGAACGTTTCTCCTAATTTCTGTCTTAAATGAGTAACTCCCTTATTTTTAAGCAGTGACCCTCTACTTCTAGATAGCTCATTGGGCTAAATCGCTGGCTTTTAAAGCAGACCAAGCAGGCCAGCAGCACGGTTTGATTCCCGTATCAGCCTCCCCGGCCAGGCGCCGGAATGTGGCGACTAGGGGCTTTTCACAGTAACTTAATTGAAGTCTACTCGTGACAATAAGCGATTTTCATTTTTCAAGAGGAAACATCATCTCCACATCCACCCTGTCTATACACCTCAGGATCTTATATGTTTTGATCAAGTTGCCTCTTACTTTTCTAAACTGTAGTGGATTCAAACCTAACCTTTCCTCATAAGGTACCCTTTCCATTCCCTCAGGATCTAAAAGGTGTCAATCATTTCATCAAAAGAGAGCCTTGAGTTCAAGGAAATGGATGGTGCAGTACATTCGGCACTGACATGTCACCTGGTCTCCACTCCAATGCAGTCTCCTGTGATTGTATGGGTCCTTGTAAGGCAGCCTTAATCCAGTGCCTAGTGAGCATGATGAAAGGACAGCACGGTAGCACAGTGGGTAGCACTGTTGCTTCACAGCTCCTGGGCCCCAGATTCGATTCTCGGCTTCGGCGCTGACTGTGTGGAGTCTGCACGTTCTTTCCAAGTCTGCGTGGGTTTCCTCCAGGGGCTCCAGTTTCTTCCCACAAGTCTCAAAAAATGCGCTGTTAGGTAATGTGAACATTCTGAATTCTCCCTGTATACCCGAACAGGTGCCGGAATGTGGTGAGTTGGGGCTTTTCACAGTAACTTAATTGCAGTGTTAGTGTAAGCCTACTTGTGACAATAAAGACTATTATAAAAAAATTAAGTACCAAACTGGCAGTCTTACTGCGGGTACCTGATTGTGCAGAGGTTTGTGTGGAAACGAGGAAAATTTCAGAATCGTGGCTATTTCAAAGCAGGGGTTGAATCACATTGTTGCAACAAATTAGATGGTGCTTTCATTACTGTTTAATCTGTACTATATCCCTTCATGCTTGGTGCCGGAAATGGCAAATGGAGAAGGATGGGGAAGGTGAAATGCTGACTGCATGCAAGTTCAGATACAGGATAGATTGGAGAGATTGGGACTGTTTTCCTTGGAGAGAAGATTTGATGGAGGTGTTCAAAATCATGAAGGGCTGGACAGAGCAGATACGGTGATCATAAAAGGATCAAGAATGAGACGGTGCAGATTTAATGTTATTTTCAAAAGAAGCAAATGCGATGTGAGAAAATCTTTTTCACACAGTGAGTGGCTCAGATCTGGAAGTGTGGTGGAGCAGATTCAAAAGTGTGAGATGATTATTTGAACAGAAACAATGTAGGGAAAAGGCAGGAGAATTTCACTAAGTTACAATGCTCTATGTTATAATGCTCATTTAGCAAACTGATACACACCTGATGGGTTGAATGGCCTCCTTCTGCACTGTAACAAGTCTGAGAAGTGTTCACTGCTAGGTTTACTGGCATCATTATGTAATTTAATTAACATTTTAACATCATGCTGTACCAAAGTTCACATTAAGATAATATACTGTTGGACATGCTCACAGAATTAACATCTCTTTGAATCTATGTGACATGAAATGTAAAACAGTTCACTGAGTTTGTATTGAAGTCAAGAATTCTGTGACAAAGTTGTAGATCCTGAAATCTAAGGATTTATCGCAATGTATTTATTTGAAATTCTTCTGTCTGCAGTCTGTGCAGGGGTATTAAGCCAGTGATAATAAATAGCTTTAACAAAGGATTTTAGCGACTGCCTGTGAAAAATTCTATTATGCAGAGTTCAGTACAGGATGTACCGTTAATCTCAGGAGAGCACACAAAAACTCCCAACAGAAATCTTTCAAAAGCAATGTATCCTTTCTGTTAAATACCGTGATGGAATCAATGTTTTACTGTAAAAGCTAGCTTCTCTCGCTATTGAATTACTACAAGGAAGAAGGTACATTTGGGGTTATGTTCACCATAATATGATAGGCTTAGGAGGCAGGTAAACACAACATCAGAGCATGATAAAAAGCTCATTGAACTATTGATTTTAAGATAACCATTTCAGCAGTGGGACCAGTAAGCGTGTAACTAGTAACATTGTTGAACTGCACAAATCAATATGACCAGCTACATCATTGTGGTGGCTGAACAGTGGATTGCCATTGAGTTCCTTCTGTCTACAACAACATTTCTCATGTCCAAGTGATTTTAAAACCTAACATTTGCCAAATATCTATTGGTGTTTATTTACAATGAAGCAGGCTTGTGGACTACATCCTAGGGATGTGTCTGATCTGTAATTTTGTGCTCATACATGGTACCAGAGATTGTTTGACATGCAACCTTATCTATCGAGAGAAACAGAAACAAACAGATTTTCCCCTCAAGAGGTAACTGTAGGTTAGTTAATTTAGTATCAGTGTAAGGAAAGATATTGGAGTCTCAAAGAGAAACAACTGTGTTTTTTCTCCCCAAAATATCATGAAGAACAGACAGCAAGGATTTTAAAAAAGGTCAGGCTTGACCAGCTTAAGGGCAATGTCAGTGATGTGCACTTGCAATGCATCTTTGATAAGGTAGACTTTATACTAAGGTTAGAGTATGTGAAAATACTGAGGTTAGAGCATATGAAATCAGCACTAAGCTATTCCAGTATAGCTACAGCACTGGCATTAACTGGTATTGTGAAACCTTGCCCAGGCATGTCCTGTCCACACATAGCAGGACACATTTAACCCGGCCCATTCCAGTGCTCTCATTTTATGCCCATTCATTAGCAAAGTGATGGAAGCAGTTGTCAATACTGCTATCAAATGTCACCAATAACCTGCTCGCTGATGACCAATTTGGGTTCCATCAGGACCAATCCACTCCAGACATGGACAAAAGAGCTGAATTCCAGAGGTGAATAGAAATTGACTGCCCTTGTCATCTGTGGTAGTATGACTAGGGGTATGACGGTACCTTGGAAGTGAGCTGCTATTGGTGCAGAGGACTCGCTGCCCATTGGCCCGGGTAAGTCATGTGCCTCTCAGCTGATTGGCTGAGAGGTAGGTAGCTCCGCCTACAAGGCGGGATATAAGAACCCGTGCTTCCCGGCAGTCGGTCTTTCTTCTGTACGTCTGCTGCCGGGCACACATCTTGTGCATTAAAGCCTATCGTTTGCATCATCATCAAGGCAGTGTTCAACTGAGAGCAGCACCACGTAGATCACATGAAACCAAGTTCATGAAGATCTGTGGAAAAAAATTCCACTGAGTGGAGTAATCCTTAATTCAAAGGAAGATGGTTGTGGTTGTTGGAGGTCGACCACCTCAGCTCCAGAATACCATTGCGGAGTTTCTCAGGGCAGTATCCTAGGCCCAGCTATTTTTAGTTTTTTCATCACTGCCTTTTCCTCCATTATAAGGTCAACTGTGGGGCCGTTTGCTGATGATTGCACACTTTTTGGAGTTTTATTCACAACTTTTATGTCATGAAACGGTCCATGTCTACATGCAGCAAGGCCTAAGCAAGATGCAAGCCTTGTCTCCTATGTGGTGTTAGAAGGCAGGGTATCCCAAAACCCATAAGGATAGTCTGGAATGCCGGTTCTTAATAGTTTGTTTTCCAGTTTAGTACAATGAATCTTTAATTTTGGGGAGCCTTTCTTCTGATTCAGCATAGACTTGAGGTTTTCCCAAGCAGCTTCTAGCATAGAATCATGCTTTCAGGAGACCTTCCCTTTTGAGCTGGGCATGGCTAGGATCTTAATGGCTCTCTAGCTGTTTTACCTCCAGTACCGAGCTAACCCTGCTACTGATATACCATATTTCCCTTTTGACCCCATTCTACCTAAAAGACTCAACTTAGAAGCCATGCTTTTAGCATGTGTGACATGCATTCTTATGTCTCCACTTTGAACTCCTCTCTTCTGTAGTTTTAACGCTTACAATTTTATACTTAGTTGTTCTGCACTTCACATAAGTAAATATCTGTTACTCTGCTGCTAAACTAATTCACATGTGAAAACCGTTTAAGCAGCTGCACTCTTATAAATAAACTTTTATCGAATTCTTTCAACTTTATTGTATCAAAGCTTTTCATCTTTATTTCATCCAATTCTTAAATCTTTACTTTATTCAGGCTTTTTGACAGTGGCAAATAACATTTGTGATAATTTCTAACAAGACCCTCTTGACAATCTGTGGCATTGGCATCACTGAATTCCCCACCGGTAATGTCCTGGGATGCCATTAACTGGAAACTCAGATGAACCAGTCATGTAAGAGCTAGAAGAGCAAGTCAAAGGCTTGGATGGTTGTAGAGGTGATCTTATCGAGACATGTAAGGTCCCTAGAGTATATTTTAGGATGGATGCCAGGAGGATATTTCAACTTGTGGGAGAGACTGGAGCCTGAACCCAGGACACAGATGAGGAGAAATCTTTGAGGGTCATTAGTCTATGGCATTCTCATCCCCAGAAAGCAGTGGAGGCAGGGTCATTGAACACGTTCATGGCCGAGTTCGACAGATTTTTTTATAGGCAAGGGAGTCGAGGGTTTTGGGGCGGGGGTGCAGACAGCAGAGTGGAGGTGAGACTATATCCAGAACAGTCATGATCTTATTGAATGGTGGAGCAGGCTCGAAGGGCTGAATGGCTTATTCCTGTCCCACCCTACGTTCCTAACGTCTGTGGCAAATAATTTACATCTTGACTCCCCAAGGCCTCTCCACCACATACAAGGCACAAGTCAGAAGTGTGATGGAATACTCTCCAGTTGTCTGGCGAGTGCAGCTGCAATAACACTCAAGAAACGCAACACCACAGACTCCAAGAGAAAAATATCCAATTAAAATACCCAGAACAAACTAGCCAGTAATGGCACAATCTGGACGAATAAAGAAACAAGGGCAAGGTGAAAACAGAAGCAAAGGCATTGCATTAAGTATATAGGCAACAAAAGAGAATTTTAACAAAAATAGAATAAGAAAAAGTTAGGAAAGAAGTTTTAAAATTCAATTCGACAAATAGATTATCATGAAAAATGAAACGAAATAGTAAAACATTCTACAGGCAATTAAGTAATAAAAAAATAACGAAGGCTAGGACCATGAAGAAATATACACAATCAGTAATGACAACAAAGTGGCAGAAATATCAGGTAACTACTTTGCCTCAGTCTCTACCAGGGAAGCTAACGTAAGATCAGAAATGAGGTGAAGGCATATTTAAAATGTAAGAGATGTGAGGGGGGAGTGGAATTATTGGTAAACAAATCAAACTTAGAGAGGATAAAATCCCTGATGTAGAAGGATTTCATTTGTTATTAAAAACAGTACTGAAAGTTAATTAGACAAAGTCCCAGAGCACTGAGACGTGCCTTTTAAACAGGCTACCGTGGCACCACGCAACTTTTGTAGCTGCATCTGAACTCTTTCCAAGATTGGTGGGCTCGGCTCCATTTAGCACCTACCACCCTCCTCCCCCAGAATGGAAATCCGGCCGTATGGGGCACTTTCCCCTGATTAAGCTTTCCAGAGTCGAGAATTTTCCAAACTTTGTCTCCCTGATTCAGGAGTGAAAATTCAGCCCCGAGTGCCTAAATGGTATTGCGAAATAGGGAGTACAGATATACAGATCACCAAAAGAATTGTTGTGGGTTAGTAAGACCATTAAAATATTTTATTCATTCCTGGGAAGCAGGTGTCATTTACTGGCATTTTTTCACTTTCCAAGTTGTTTTGGAAAGAGCTTCATCTTGAATTGGTGTTGTGTGTGGCAGTTTGGTTAAACCAGATGGCTTACTCGGCCACTTCAGAGGACAGTTGAATGTCAACCCAGTTGGTGTGGGACTGGAGATATATATAGACCAGAGCAGGTAAGGGCAACAGGCTTCCTTCCCTGATGGTGGCATCAGTGAATCAGTTTTATTTCAGCAGAATTAAAATTTCCCAATGTGGTGGGATTTTATTTGTCTGATTTACAAGTCTTGCAATGCTGCCACTGCACTGTCTTACACTACAGTAATTATGCTTTAATACTTTCTCAGTGCTATGGCGCTTCACATTGGTACTCTAATATATTCTTCCACTAATTCAGCTTGATTACAATCGTCAAATAAACCAGATATTTGTCTGAGGAGAGAAGTGCCCATTAATTAGATGAATGTGAGAAGTCTTTCAATTGCAAAACCTACGGAATTGTTCTTGGTGAAACAACTTGTACGGGAAGTGAATTTATGAGGAAAATCTCTATTTGATCCTCGACAATGGAAACTCCATTAAAAGCTGAAGGTCTACACCAATTATGACATCTTCCATTGCTGAGCTCTCGGGAGGAGGGAAACCAAAACCATCTCGACCATTGAGCAGAACACAATGGAGTTACATTTCTGCTGAAAGATTGGTGCAACCCGTAGAAAGGTGGTTACAAATGGACACCCCCACCATCCTAGAGCTAACTCAGACCCCAAAGAAAGTCTGCTCATCACCCCCTACTCTCAGCAAGGTGCATTCATTATCGGTCGTCTGCAACTGTCAAGCATGGGCTTGACTCCTCACAACCACCATCATTGTTACTATTACAACTTATTACTATTATTATTGAATATGTTCAAGAGTTAGATGGATTCTTGACTATCAAGGGAGTCAACAGGGTATAGGGGGTAATCAGGAAAGTGGGGTTGAGGTCATAATCAGATCAGCCATGATCTTATTGAATGGCAGAGCAGGCTCAAGGGGCCAACTGACCTCCTTCTGCTCCTAACTTGGATGATCATATTAGCAGGAACCCCTCCCAATGGAATGATGAGCAGCACAAGTTGTGCAGTGGGTAGTGTCTGTGCCTCTGTGCCAGAAGCTCCAGGTTTGAGTCCCACCCCAGGATTTGATCGCCAAGGAAGGTGTGTTCATAATGTAGGTTCGTGCGTAAGTAGAGTGTCAACCTGCACATCCTTCCAACACAGCAATGGCTGGCAATAAGAGCGGGAGAGACTCCTGGTCAGGCACACTTGATGTGGAATGGTGCCCCTCAAAAGCTATAAACCGCTGGTGATAGACTAGCGACCCATTCCAGGAATGTCTAGCTATGGAAACAGACAAAAGTCTGTGTTAGTACACCAGCAGGTGCAGGAATAGAATTGGAATGGACAAAGTGTACAAGTGAATTGCCACCACTTTCCTGACCATAGCATGTGCATCCAAATCATATTGAACTGTGGCCCTCCAAGTTGGCCATGTGGAACGCAAATTGGTGCTAAACCTGGGAGTTTTTTAAGTTAGTGAGCCAGGATTTGCAGTGAATTCTGAGTAGATCATTGGGTCTGTATTAAAAGATAAAAATAAAGTGACCATTTGTGTAATGGTAGATCTCCATTAATAACTGCTAAAATAATAATGATGCAGTTAGTTAACGGTCACTGTCATGAGGAATAAAGTTATCACTGCCTATTTATAGATAACTGCTGGCACGGCACTTTCAGAATGAATTATTCATCAAAGTCTATTCATTATTAAAAAGCTTAGAATGTGTCGTCTATTTCAGACTCTAACTTCAGTTTTCCAAAAATGGTCACAGGTTGCAAAGCAGTGTTTTGTTGCATTACAAATTTTCACAAAATATGCAATTTTTTTGCGTGGAAGCCAGCAAATTAATGGTTTGTAAAAATAGAATCCAGCTGCATTGCTTCGATGAAATGGAGGCACATACGCCAGGGGGGAGATGTGAGAATTTTTTATACTCACCTGTTTGTGATGATGTGAAATTCATTGCCTGAAAGGGAAGGAGATTTGGTCGTAATTCCCAAAGCAAACAGGATGTTCATTTAAGAAGTGAACAAGAAATAGTTGGCTCTGGGGAAAGAGCAAGGGAGTGGGACTAATTGGGAGCTCTTCTAAGGAACTGGCCCATGCACGATGGTTCACCCACTAACCTTCTATGCTCTATGATGGAGAGGAAACCAAACTTGCTGAGTTAAGAAAATCTACTGAACTAAATTGAAGAAATATTAAAACTAAAACAGTTTTGCTGCAGTGCCCTTGAATACAAAAAATATAATGAAGGGAAAAGTATTCAAATGAATAAAAATAATCTCGACACAAGCAAATCTTGCCACGATCTTGAGTATCCTTAAATAATGCCCAAATAACAGACACTCGAAGTCTTAGTGAAAATAAATAGCCTGTGCCAGATGCCAGGTGTCTTATCAGCCCCCCTCAGTAGGTTAAGGCTGGATTTTTGGGATGCACCAGTCCCGAGACCGGAACTCCCACCCGAGGTCAACATTTTAAAATTTTTTAATAAATCTTTTTATTCTCCTCATTTTCATCAATAAACAACCAAAGAAAAAACAAACAAAACTGAATACAATAACAATCCCCCAGACATAAACCGCACCCCTCTCAATATATAGACCAAAACATCCACCCGTACATTCCAGGTTAAAAAAAACACATTAAAAAAAAAAAATTCTTTATTCTCCTCCTTTTTCGCATTTTCTCCCAAATTTACACCCACCAACAATAAACAATAATCAGTAACAAGTATGTCAATCCCCATATCAATAACAACGATCCGACCCTCCCACCAAACCCAAAACATGCGCCCATATGTTCACATAAACAACTGACAAAAAGGAATCAGGAATCCCCCATAGCCCCTATTAACACCCATCCTACCCCCCCCCTCCAGCCCTCCCACCTACCCCCCCCCCAAACTAATGTTCAATGTTATCCAGTTCTTGAAGGTGCAAAATGAATAATGCCCATGAATTGTAGAACCCCTCTGTCCTTCCCCTCAGTTCAAACTTAACCTTCTCAAGAGTCAAGAATTCCAACAGATCCCCCCGCATGCCAAGGCACAGGGTGGAGAGGCTGCTCTCCAACCCATCAGGATCCGCCTTCGGGCGATCAACGAGGCGAAGGCTACAACATCTGCCTCCGCACCCGTTTCCAACCCTGGCTGGTCCGACACCCCGAATATGGCCTCCCGGGGGCCCGGGTCCAGTTTGACGTGCACCACTTTAGAATTTACCCTAAAAACATCCTTTCAGTAATCCTCTAGCTTTGGACAGGACCTAAACATTTGAACGTGATAAGCGGGGACCCCCCACTCCCCCCGCAACATTCACACACGTCTTCAACTCCTTCAAAGAATCGGCTCATCCTCGCCCTCGTGAGGTGTGCTCTGTATACCACCTTCAGCTGTGTCACTCTCCGGAGCACCTCGCACCAGAACCCCTCCTACACATCCTCACCCAACTTTTCCTCCCACTTTGCTTTGATCCCCTCCAGTGGTGCCTCCTCTTCCAAAATAGCTCCGTAGACCACTGACACTACCCCTTTCTCCAGTCCCCCTGTCGTCAGCAATCCTCCAGCAATGTGGAGGCTGGCTCCTCCGGGAAGCTCTGTATCTTCTTTCTGGCAAAATCTCGAACCTGCATATATCTAAACATTTCCCCCTGCTCCAGCCCATACTTCGCTTCAAGCTTCAATCCTGCAAATCGATCCCTAAGAAACAAATATTTTAGTGTCTTAATCCCCTTCTCCTCCCATTTCTGAAAATTTCCATCCCACCTCCCTGGCTCAAATCTGTGGTTCCCCCGAATCGGCATTTCCCTTGACCCTGCCCCCAACCCGAAGTGTTGGCGAAACTGCCTCCAAATTCTCAATGCAGCTATTATTACCGGACTCCCTGAGTATTTCCCCGGAGCTATCGGGAGCGACACTGTTGCTAGTGCTTTAAATCCCGACCCCCTGCACAAACTCTCCTCCATTCTGACCCACTGGGAATCAACCCCTCTGACCCAGCTCCACACCTTCTCCACATTTGCCACCCAGTAGTAACACATCAGGTTTGGAAGACCCAAACCCTCTGCCTGCCTTCCCCTCTGTAGTAGCACCTTTCTAACTCTGGCCACCTTCCCTCCCAATATGAACAAAGTAATCATTCCCTCAATCTCTCTGAAAAAAGCCTTTGGCAGGAAAATCGGCAGGCATTGAAAAATAAACAGAAATTGTGGCAACTCGTTCATGTTAACCGCCTGTACCTAACCCACCAGTGACAGAGGGAGACCATCCCACCGTGCCAGATCAGCTTTCACTCTCCCCACCGAAGTAGAAATGTTGTACCTGCGGAGGCCCCCCCCCGCTCCTGTGCAACCTGCAACCCCAGGTATCTAAAGTGAGTCCCTGCCCTTCGGAATGGCAGCCCCCCCCCCACCCCCGGCCGAGACACCAGAAAATACCCTTGTCTAAATTTAGTTTGTACCCCGAGAAAGACCCAAACACTCGAAGCAGCTCCAATATTCCCCCTATCGACACACTCGGTTCCGACACGTATAACAGCAAGTATTCGGCATATAAGGACACCCTATGTTCTATCCCCCGCCACACTATTCCTTTCCATACCCCCGAACTTCTTAATGCGATGGCCAACGGCTCAATCACGAGTGCAAACAGCAGGGCGGGACATAGGACATCCCTGCCTAGTCCCACGGTGGAGAGAAAAGTATCTCGAGCCGATGTTGTTCATGTGGACACTCGCCCTCGGCTCCTTATATAGTAGCTTTACCCAGTTCACAAATCTTGCTCCAATCCCAAATGGCTCCAGAACTGCCATCAAGTATCCCCATTCTACCCGGTCGAACGCCTTCTCAGCGTCCAATGCCACAACCACCTCTGTTTCCTTCCCCTCTGCCGGTGCCATAACGCCGTTCAATACCCTTCTAATGTTTGAAAAGAGCTGCCTCCCTCTCACGAACCTCGTCTGATCCTCACCTATCACCTTCGGGAGGCACCCCTCCAGCCTACCCGCCAGTACCTTCGCCAACATTTTTGCGTCCACATTCAGAAGTGATATGGACCTATACGACCCACACTCCGTCGGATCCTTATCTTTTTTTAGCAACAGGGAGATCAATGCCTGCCCCAAAGTTTGTGGCAACACCCCCTTCCCTATTGCCTCTTCAAACATCCCCACCATCAGGGGTGCCAGCTTATCCTTGAATTTTTTATAATATTCCACCAGATGCCCATCCGGCCCTGCCACCTTCCCCGACTGCATCCTCCCAATCGCATCCTTTATCTCCTGCTCCACTATCGCTCCTTCTAATGTAACCCTGTCCCCCTCCCCTAACCTCGGTTACTCTAACCCATCTAGAAATTCCTGCATCTCACGATCTCCCCCGGGTGGCTCTGACCTGTACAACCTCTCATAAAATTCCTCAAAGACCTTGTTAATCAGATCCGGTGCTACCACCAACTTCCCTGCCCTATCCCTCATCTGTACAATTTCCCTTGCCGCTGCTTCCCTCCGGAGCTGATCTGCTGACAGACTTATCTCCATGTTCGTAAACTGCACCCCTTGCTCGCCTCAGTTGGCGCACTGCCTTCTTGGAAGATAGCCGGGCAAAGCACGCCTGTAGTTCCTTCCTCTTTTCCAGCTTTACTTGGTCCCCATCCTCTCCATAACTCCTATCTACTTCCAACATCTCATCTATTACCCTCTGCCGCTCCAACCTCTCCTCCTTGTCCACCCTGGCATTAAACAAGATCACCTCCTCCCTCCCCACCGCCTTTAGAGCCTCCCAGACGACCGCCTTCGACAGCTCACCAATATAGTTGAAATCTACATATTCCTTAATCACCTTTTCAATTTTGTCACAGAACATTTGGTCCCCCAAAAGCCCCACATCTAATTTCCACCCTGGTCTCTGCGCTACCCCCTTCTCCAGCACCATATCCACCCAATGCGGAGCATGATCTGACACTGCAATTGCTGAGTATTCCGACCCCTTAACCCCAGCCAACAGAACCTTTCCCACCACGAAAAAGTCGATCCGCGAATATACCTTGTGGACTGCTGAGAACCTCAAAGGGTCCACCCCTCCCATTTCCACCTTTAGCCCAGCTAACGCCTTCACCACCCCTGATGGGGCCAGTGAGCGTGGCCGTGACGTGTTCAACCTTGGCTCCTGCACAAGGTTCCAGTCCCCCCATTATCAGTTTGTGTGTGTCCAAGTCGGGGATGGCCCCAAATACCACCTTTGCGAATCCTACATCGTCCCAATTGGGGCCATATACACTTAACAGCGCCACTAGCCTCCCCTCCAGCACCCCTGTCACAATCGCATATCTACCCCCCTGATCTTCCACCACCTTCTCCATCTGGAAGCGTACACTTTGCTGACCATTACCGCTACCCCTCGAGCCTTTCCGTCAAATCCAGAGTGAAACACCTGGCTAACCCAGCCCTTTTCAAATCTCACCTGGTCCTTCACCAGGGCTGGTTTACACAGGGCTAAATCGCTGGCTTTGAAAGCAGACCAAGGCAGGCCAGCAGCATGGTTCGATTCCCGTACCAGCCTTCCCGAACAGGCGCCAGCATGTGGCGACTAGGGGCTTTTCACAGTAACTTCATTTGAAGCCTACTTGTGACAATAAGTGATTTTCATTTCATTTCACCCTCAAGTGAGTGTCCTGCAGCATTGCTACATCGGCTTTCAATCTTTTAAGATGCGCAAGCACCCTTGACCTCTTGACCAGACCTCCTAACCCCCTCATGTTCCACGTGACTATCCTAACTGAGGGCCTCTCACCCCCCCCCCCCACCCTTCTTATCTACCATCATCATACCACCGGGTCCTGCCCCATGAGCCTGACCCGCCCTATCCATTATTAACATCGATCCCCTTCCCCCCTCCCAAAAATCCCCCTTACATTTCCTCTCGAAAAAACATCTCCCAGCATCAGTCTCTTCCCCGCAGCCCCCCCCCTCGCTCGCCTTGTAGGCCCATCGAAACCTGCCAACCAGGCTCCAATGTCCACAGCCCTCCTCTCACCTCACCTCCCTTCACTAGCCGACGTTAGTTAGCTAGCGCGGGTGGCTCCCCCCACCAAGATATACCATCCCCTCCCACCCAGTCCCAGAGAAAGAAAAAACAAAAACAACAATCTAACTCATACAATTCACTAAACTAAGATATAACCGTCGCAACAAAGAATGCCAATCAACCCAACTAATAACTTGAACTCTGTACAATGTGAAGAGAAGTAAATTACAATACACGTCAGTAAAAAGAAAGTTACAGCATTTATACATTTTCCAGCTCCCCAATCACAGTCCACAGTCTCTCTCCCAGCTCCGCTCCTCACGTCAGTCCCAAGCCATCTGCCTCAGCTGCCTCCGCTGTCTGGAAATAAAAGTCTTTGGCACCATACGTCACCCTCAGCGTCGCCGGGTATACCACATCAAATCGCACCCCCTTCTTGTACAGTGTCGCCTTCACTTGCCCGAATGCCGCTCGTCTCTTTGCCAGCTCCACCGTCAGGTCCTGGTAGCTCCGAACTCCAGCACCATCCCACTGCACCTCGTGCTTCTGCTTCACCCAGCTTAACACCTTCTCCTTCATGTAATACATATATGTAATATACGTAATATATACGTAATAGGTGATTACTGCTCTTGGCGGCTCATTCACTTTGGTCTTCGGCCTTAACGACCGATGAGTTTAGTCCAGTTCGTATCGAGAGGGGTTCTCCCCCCACCCCCATCAGCTCCGCCAACTTCTTAGTGAAGTACTCTTTTGGCCTTGGACCCTCTATCCCTTTGGGCAAGCCCACAATTCTTAGATTGTGCTGCCTCGAGCGGTTCTCCAAGTCCTCAAACTTTGCTCGGAGCCCTCTGCTGGCCTCCACCACCCTCCGCAGCTCGTCCCCCATCGAGGTGAGCTGGTCGCTGTGCTGCGTTGCGGCCTCCTCCACTTCCTTCATCTTCTTGCCCAGCTCTCTTACCTCGGCCGATGTCTTTGCCACAGCTACTCTCACCGGGGCGATTGCCTCCTCTACCAATGACGTCAATGTGACCGCCGTCTCCTTCCTCAAAGCCTCCATGTGCCTCGCAAACTTCTTTTCCAGCTCCACCGCCATCACCTCGGTCATCTTCTCCACTGTAAGTAGTGCGGCCCCACCATGCGGTCCGGCCTCCGCCATCCTGTCAGCACTTTTGCCCATCTTCTCATTCAACGATGAGCCCGCGTTTCCTCCCTTCTTCGACACTGCGTTTCGCATCATTTAACGGTTTATTATTTTTCCTTTTTCTCACTCTTCCTTCCTTCGTCAATCTCAAATTTCTTTAAAACTTCTTTTTCTTCTTTTTTTGGTATACCTCCAGAATTTCCCTGGGACCGGACTCAGTCTTCTTACCACATTCTAGGTGGGAGCCGTCATCACCTACATCACGCCCTGGCTTCGGGCCTGCAGTCTTGGCCTCCACTTGGCTCTGCCACTGCTGCTTCCTTCAAGTTTTCTGGAGAGAGAAAAAAAACAAAAACATTTTTTTCTCTCTCCCTCTCCGTGCTCTTTGAGGCCTTCAGCTTTCAGGCTGCTCCTTGGGGCAACAGGTCACGATCCCCGCTCCTCCTCCACATGCAGCCACCCCCGCCGAATCCACTGGGACCAGTCTCTCCCCTCCCGCCTTTTCAACCTCCTAGCTCCCTGAAATGGAGCTTTGATGTTGTCACAGGGTGAGGGAGGCAGGGCCAACCCTGGCGAGGTTTATTTATTTATTTTCCCCCAAAAACCTTTCGTAGGACCCCCGAAAAAGACCGCAGACCGGCGGGAGCTTCTTCTAAACGCGGCCGCTTGCTCACATTCCATTTAACTATTCGGACCGTAGTGTCTCCCCCCCCCCCCCCCCCCCCCCCATTCTATTTGCCATCATCATAACTCACAGCCCTGCCTGCTGGGCTTGGCCGACCCCGTCCCATTGTTACCATCGAACCCCTACCTCCCCTCCCCCATCCACTTCCTCTGGAAAACACTTCACCCAGTATCGGTCCCCTCCCCCCACTTTTCACACCTCGGCCAATCGAAACCTGTTCTACCAGGCTCCAATGGCTGCAGCCCCACTCCCCACCTCACTCCATTCACTGGTCAGCCTGAGCTAACCAGTGTGGAGGCCCACACCCAGGCCCCACTCCCCGCCCCCACCCCCCACCCCCCCAAACCTAGTCCCAGGAAAACAAAGAAATCCCCTACAGCAGACAACTCCAGTATAAACACACAAACCTCAAAGAGTTATCATTGCAAAAGAAAATCCCAACTCCTACCTTGTCCAGATAGGCAACGTCAATTCTTTAGCACATATAACAACATGCGATAAAAGATAGAGCTACATACATTCCTCCACTCCCCCCCCCTATCCTCAGTCCAAGACCGATCCTCAGTCCCATTCCTCACTTCTGCCTCAGTCCTTCTCCCTTCACAGATGCATCCGCCGCTTCCACCGTCTCAAAATAAAAGTCTTTGGAGATGTAGGTCACCCTCAACTTAACTGGGTACACTCTGCTGAACCACACACTGCTGTTATACAGTGCTGTCTTCACTTGGCCGAAGGCCGCCCACCTCCTCGCCAACTCCACAGTAAAGTCCTGGTATATATGTATACCAGCTCCCGCCCACTGCACCTTCTGCTTCGCCCAACTCAGGACCTTCTCCTTCACGCACAAATAATCACTGCTCTTGGCGGCTGATTTGCCTTTGGTTTAGGCGTGCACACCCTATGAGCCCGATCCATTTCGTGCCGGGTGGGATCTTCCCCTTTCCCCAACAGCTCCACCAACATCTTGGCCAAATATTCCATCGGCCTGGGCCCTCCACCCCTTCAGACAGGCCCACAATCCTCAGATTATCCAGGTACTCCACTTTGGCTCGCAGACTGTTGTTGGCCTCCACCACCCTTTGCAGCTCCTCCCCCATCGAGGTGAGTTGATCACTGTGTTGCGACAAGGCCTCTTCCACTCCCTTCAGTTTCTCACCCTGCTCCCACGCTTCAGTTGACGTCCTCGACACGGTCGCCTTCACCGGGGCAATCGCTTCCTCCACCAACACCTTCAATGCTGCCATCATCTCCTTCCTCATCACCTCCATGTGCTTTGTGAACTGTTTTTCAAGTTGCACAGCCATCACCTCGGTCACCTTTTCTGCCGTGAACATGTGGCCCCACCCAGTGACCTAGATCCGCCATCCTTCCAGTTGCCAAGCAGACCCTTCCACTAAATGGCGAACCTTCAGTCTCCCCTTTCTTCACGGCGGCTTTCCTTTGGGTTTTAGACATCCTTCTATCTTATGTCTTCCTGCACTTATTTAACCAAAAATTGCCCCTGGGACCAGGCATTAAATTATAAATAATCAAGCCTCGAGCAGGAGCCATCCAACCTGCGGCCTCCTCCTACATGCCGCCGAGGTCAACATTTAAATGGCCCATCAAATTTTTTGTCCTGCCCATGACGATTCCCCTGGGTGACGGGACTGGAAAGTCTACACCTTAGAGTGCACCAAACTTATTCCAGAACCATAATTGTTAATGGCAGCAAATTGTAATGGATTTGGTGAGGCCATGCCGCACTGGTATTGTCGCTGGATAGTAATCCAGAGAGCCAGGGTAATTCTTTGGGAACTCAGGTTCGAATCCCATCATGGTAGATGTGAAATTTGAATTAAATTAAAAATCTGGAATTTGAAAACCTGGAAACCCATGGTGGGGGTTCGCTGTTGGCGGGACCAAAAGATTCTGCCTGTGGAAACGGCTCAAAAATTCCACCTTTGTCCCCTAGCTTCAAGGAAATTCTTACCGCAAGGTCACTTGTATCTCTGATACAGATGCTTTTGTAAATAAATGTGCATAATTTCATATGTCTGCAAATTATTAACTTTGGAATAATATTTTTATGTTTCTAGGCAAGGCAGTGTGCAACAGTAAATTCCTTCCCTCCTCCCCACAGCATTAAAGCTTATCACATAGTCTCTTACTTTAACTTATTACTCGCTGGTACATTAAATTGCTCCCCTTAATTCAACATAAATGAATTTTTTAAAAGAACAGTAGTTCTCATTGCAGGTGAAGGGTGCAACAGCTAAGATAATAGATTAATATCCTTCCTACATGCTTCAAGTATATGATTATAATGTTACAAATTGATCTGTTCAATAATACATCATGTCAATGGAGAAGTGTTAACAGATTAAACACTGCACTGTTTCCACTGAAAAGAACCTTGATGGATTCTCAAGATATTTGGAGATAGGCTTTTTGTGAATTATGAATGCTTCACAAATACTTTAATGAATGTAAAATCCATAAAAGACTGAATAGACAGTAGAGGTGATTTAACCCGATAACCGAGCAGTACGGTACAGAGGTGCAGTGGTTAGCACTGCTGCCTCACAGTGCCAAGGACTCGGGTTCGATTCGAACCTCGGGCGACTGTCTGTGAGGAGTTTGCATGTTCTCCCCGTGTCTGTGCGGGATGCTCTGGTCTCCTCCCAAGATGAATTAAGTCCAAAGTTATGCAGGTTAGGTGGATTGGCCATGTTAAATTATTCCTCAGTGTCCAAATGTTAGGCAGGGTTACAGGGATAGGGCGAGGCTGTGGGCCTAGGTAGAGTGCTCTTTCTTGAGGGTTGGTGCAGGCCCGATGGGTCGAATGGCCTCCTTCTGCACAAGAGAGATTCTATATGTCTCTATATGTCAGAGCATGTGGAGGTTGGAGGTGAGAGGTGGAAAGTTGCACAATTAAAATGAACTGAAAGACATTTAATGTAAAAAGGATGAAGTTAACATTATAGCTATCCTATTGTACAAGGATTTGTTTGTTTGATAAAGAGATTAAATTAGTATGTTAAAATAGTCAGGTTAATATCAATGGGGAACTTCAATCACTGATCAAGCATTGTGACTATTTCTGGTCTGAGGCACACAAAGATATAAGTGCTGCAAGAAATTCAGAAGCTGATCCTTAATGTTAGAATTATGACGGAAGACAGCAATGACTTGGACATTTCAATTGAAGTTAATTTTATAGAAGATGTTTTGGGACATTATCAGTATGGCAGAGGTAAATACAGAAAGGAACTTAGAGTGTAGGACAGTTAGAACATAGAACATACAGTGCAGAAGGAAGCCATTCGGCCCATCGAGTCTGCACCACCCCACTTTAAGGCCTCACCTCCACCCTATCCACGTCACCCAATAACCCCTCCCAACCCTTTTGGACACTAAGGGCAATTTAGCATGGCCAATCCACCTAACCTGCACGTCTTTGGACTGTGGGAGGAAACCGGAGTACCCGGAGGAAACCCATGCAGACACGGGGACCCAGGATGGAATCGAACCTGAGACCCTGGCGCTGTGAAGCCACAGTGCTAACTACTGTGCTACCATGCTGCCCACGGTTGACTGTAAACTCAAACCAGTGAAAGAATTCAGACAAATTTAAGATTGATATCAGGAAATTCTTCACACTTCGGCGATCAACATAAGGTGTAGTTGCCTGGCCATCTTGGAGGAGAAGATATTTGTTCAATTATTTAACAGTTGGATGATGCCATGTTGAGGCTTGTGAATCTGAACAAACAATGAATTAAAATGATCTTCCTTGTCCATGTTGAGCAACTTTTTATGAGAAGTTTTTAACACCATACCAAACAGACTTGAATGATTGAGATTTTAAGAGTTACTTCCAGCCTTGCCACCTGAGTGGCAGTCCAGCAGGGTGCACAGCCCACCGTCTGTGAGGCAAATCAGGTGGGTTCTACATCACAGATGCGATGCCCTTCACCAGGCTGAACATCATTTCCATTATGTCAAGCATTGAACAATGAAATGAAAATCGCTTATTGTCACGAGTAGGCTTCAATGAAGTTACTGTGAAAAGCCCCTAGTCGCCACATTCCGGCGCCTGTCCGGGGAGGCTGGTACGGGAATTGAACCGTGCTGCTGGCCTGCTTGGTCTGCTTTAAAAACCAGCGATTTAACCGAGTGAGCTAAACCAGCCCCTGGTTTAGATGCATTGATCACAGTTATCAATCAAATGTTGAATTAACTTTTTGAATGAGAGTTTATTGGGAAGCTAAGGTAAAGGAGCAAGATCAGTGGATCATAGATGATAGAATTTACAGTGCAGAAGGAGGCCATTCGGCCAATCGGGTCTGCACCGGATCTTGGAAAGAGCACCATACCCAAGCCCATACCGCCACCCTATCCCCAGAACCCAGTAACCCCACGTAACACTAAGGGCAGTTTAGCATGGCAAATCCACCTAACCTGCACATCTTTGCACTGTGGGAGAAAACTGGAGCACCCGGAGGAAAGCCATGCACACACTGGGAGAATGTGACCCAAGCCGGGAATCGAACCTGGGACCCTGGAGCTGTGAAGCAATTGTGCTAACCACTATGCTACCATGTAGTGGAGGGAATCCATTAATGTTAAAACTGTTAAGAATGAAGAAATAGCTATTAAGCAATTTCAAAAACTTAGATCAGCAGAACATGAAATGCTGAAAATTACTTTTTGAATTTGGTTTAAGCCATCAGCTTGTGTACCAACCTGAAAATATGGCAGCAGATGTAACATTACAGACATTAGAAGATCAATATTTCAGAATAAAACACTCACACTCACATATAGCCTTGGTTCAATGTTGTAAATCTTTGCAGAAACATTTATGCAAAAGGGAAAGATTGAATGTTACTCATTGCTTCCCATTAGCTGCCATTGTGATCTTCCAGTCTGCTGAAGACGATGGCGCTTTGCATAGCTCGCCCATCCTGCTGCTGGGGAACCCGCAGCAGGACCCAGAAGGTGCCTCTGACGGTAAGGGCCAGAAAATCCAACCCATCTACTCTGAGGCCTTCCTTAATACACTGAGCAAAGTTTTGTAAAACAATTTTATAATCTGTCCAGACAATGACAGAATTATTTGATATGTTACGGCATATCGTACTGCTGTGTGCTCTGCTTAAGAGCATAAGCTAAACTAAAACTGAATCACATGACACGCTTCCATTCTAGTGATGTCATACTGCAATGCCTTGACATATTACAGCAAGTTGGCACGCTCTATCACTGCCGACAGTAAAACTGAATCAGAGGGTTTCATAAACCTACTGACTCAGTATCAAATTCCACGATAAACATACCGACTGTGTTCTCCGAGAAACATCTGTTTTAACACCTATTTTTAAATGAACTTGTTTCAGTGCAATTCAAGAAATGGATTGAACAGCAGTTGAGTTTATGATAACATTTCCAGTCGGTTCAGTTGGAATTTAAAATTGTCCTCACAGGCTGAGCATTCCATCTCTCAGGTAAAGTTTAGACCAGTTTGTTTCAGCAGATGGTAGGAACAGATCGGTCACTGAGAATGATGATAGGTGAGGGGCAATTCATCTTCCATTCAAAATTAATAGCTCCTGGTTCGTAATGGCAGCTTATTAAAGAGAGACAATCCTTCGACCGACAGCCATCACTGTGACTTCTCTACTCACCTCTGTTGTGGGCCAGGGTTTAACTCCAAAGAATATCATGGAGTTCACCTGACCTACAACTGTTTATTAATTTTGGTTATGAGGAGCACAAGGACCTACCTTTCAGGTGTTATTCAACAGAGGCCTTAAGCACTTTTAATCAAAAACAAAGTTTATTCTACGAATGTAGTTAACATTTTTATAAACACACACAGCGAGCATTTTTATCAACTACAAACATAAATACCCCACACAGTAATCTATATATAACCCTTAATAACTTCCCTCAACTGTTTCAATTTAATAACAACATCCCATAAACCCTTTTACTAAAACAGTAGGTTTGAATTCCTTCCAGAAAACAGTTATCACTTTTAAGTTATCAAATAATCTGGAGACAGCTTTTACAATTCAGAAAGTGAGACTCCAAGATACTTGTCTGTCTGAATACAGCAGCCAAATGTGAAAACAAAAGTAAAAAAACCTCAGAGCCACACAACAGCCCCAAACCAAAGCAAAAGAAAACCTCAGAGCCACAGCCCAGCTCCATCCACACAATGACATCACTGAAGCCATGTGATAAGACAAAACATTTCTTACAAGGACAGTCGCATAACACCTCACTTGAAATGAAATTCAGTAAATAGTGAAAAAGTTACTGCTTTACATCTCATGAGTACAACTGGTTTTATTCCAGGAATTTGGGTGCCCGTATCTTACAATTACCAGTTAAAAAATGCTTAACAATAACATGAAGCACTAACTCCAAATCTTTTATCTCCACTCAAGTAAAACCCATCTTGGGTCAAAATCCATTTCTAAATAGTTAGCCAACCCAGGTATACTTGCTGTAAAGAGATGTCTTGGATGAAGTCCAAAAATGTGCAGGTTAGGTGGATTGGCCATGCAAAAATTGCCACTTGAGATGTGCAGGTTAGGTGGGGTTACGGGGATAGTAGGGACGTGGGCCTATGTAGGGTGCTTTTTCAGAGGGTTGGTGCAGACTCTATGGTCCAAATAGCCTCCTTCTGCACTGTCGGGATTCTATAACCGGTATCTGCGAGTGAGTTAAAATGCTTTGAGAGAGAGAGAGACCTTCAGGAACCAGCTGCAGATTGGGCAGCCCAGTAGCACAGTCATTAGCACAGTTGCTTCACAGCTCCAGGGTCCCAGGTTTGATTCCCGGCTTCGCACTGTCTGTGTGGAGTCTACACATTCCCCCGTGTCTGCTTGAGTTTCCTCTGGGTGCTCCGGTTTCCTCCCACAGTCCAAAGACATGCAGGTTAGGTGGATTGGCCATGCTAAATTGCCCTTAGTGTTAGGTGGGGTTACTGGGATGACAGGATAGGGTGGAGGCATGGCCTTAAGTGGGGTGGTCTTTCCAAGGGCCGGTACAGACTTGATGGGCCGAATGGCCTCCTTCTAAACTGTAAATTCTATGATTCCATGAGATTCTTGCCTGTGTCAACCTAGTTTTGGGACTGTGGGCAGAGTTTACCATCTGTTCACACCGGCAGGATATTCCGGTCCCATGCCAGTGTACGGGCTTCCCAGCAACAAAGGGTGCAGTCAATGGGAAATTCTATTGTAATGGTGGGACCAGTAAATCATACTGACGGGCCGCCTCCGCTGCTGCAAAAACGTGGCAGATTGGTCAATAAATCCAACTCAGTTTCTTTAATTTAGGATATAATGAAGGGATGGGGGTCATGTGACCTGTTCTGATGTCTGCCTAATAAGAGGCCTGGATAATGTGGCCTTTAAAGATTAAAGGGAGGCCCAGGTTGCTTGCTAGAAAGAATGTGTAATGTGTGCACACTTGGAGACACTGGCAATAGCATTTGTTTTTACAATACAGTAGTTACACTGCTAGTCTCCAAAGTCCCAGGAAGGTGTTGAGAATGTCATGTTGTAAACTGTTATCATAGAGATATCATATGATAGGTGAGTGTGGGGCCTCTGGTGGGCGTAGGGAGGATCGAGCACCACGGGCGTGCTCAGCAGATGTCTGGCCCGCGATCGGTGCCCACCGATCGTCGGGCCGGCGTCTGTAAACGACGCACTCTTTTCCCTCTGCCGCCCCGCAAGATCAAGTCGCCATGTCAGAGGGGAAGACGGCAACCGTGCATGCGTGGGTTGGAGCCGGCCAACCTGCGCATGCGCGGCTGACGTCACTTCGTTGCCACCTGACGCGTCATTCCTGGCGCGCCGCTTTGACGCAAGCATCAAGGCCGGGCGTTCGGGATTCATGCACCGCCGCTCCTAGCCCCCTAAGGGGGGGGGGGGGGGGAGAATAGAGTGCGAGGAGCGGCCTCCGACGCCGGAGTGAAACACTCCGGGTTTCACTCTGGCATCGGCACTCAGTGCCCCGTTGGGAGAATCGCGCCCAATGTCTTCAAAGGTTTCACTGCCAGTGCTGACCACAGCCTCATTCATTGCTGCTCCAATAATGGCGAGCACATCATCTTCATGGTGATAAGAACATGCATGTCTGTCCTTCCAGTTCTGCACTACATTGTTGTTTAGTTGAGCGGGAAGTTTAGTTGAGTGTGATGCACTGAGTCTTGGCGATGTGTCTGTCATGAGGGAATAGTTTGGCAGTGTGTGTGAGCTGTGAGATGTGGTTATGAGGCTTGCATCAGTACATAGTGTGTGAGGGTGGAGAAGCTTGAACATCAGGTTTGAGTTGTGATTGATAGAGATTGTTGGTAGGTGAGTGATGGGCTGTGGTGCACTGAGCATTGTATCAGGCCAGTGGGGCAATGAGCAGGATATAACATTTGAAAATACATTTCCTGACCCTGGCTACACCTATGGTTATTGATCTTCTTGTGGCACTGCATCGACACCCTGCCGGCTAACCTCCTGGCATTGGCAGGCACAGTTAACTGTTCAGAGTTTCCCCAAAACATAGAAAATAGGGGCAGGATTTGGCTATTCAGCCCCTTGAGCCTCAGACACCATTCATGGCCAATCCTTTATCTCAACTCCATACACCCGCTCTCTCCCCATACCCCTTTAGTGTTCAGAAATATATGTATTTCCTTCTTAAATATGTTCAGTGACTTGGCCTTCGCAGCCTTCTGTGGTAGAGAATTCCACAGGTTCACATCCCTTTGAGTGGAGAGGTTTCTCCTGCTCCTCAGTCCTATTTGGCTTACCCTGTATCCTGAGACTGTTACCCCAGGTTCCAGATGCCCTGATCAGGAGGAACATCATTCCCCCACATCCAGTCTGTCCAGCCCTGTCAGAATTTTACACATTTTAATGAGATTCCCTCTCATTTTTCTGAGCTCCTATGATTACAGGCCCAGTCGATGCAATCTCTCCTCATACGACAATGCTGCCATCCCAGGAATCATTCTGGTGAACCTTCACTGCACTCTCTTTGTGGCAAGTATGTGCTTTCTTAATTAAGGAGACCAAAATTGCCATCCAGCTGTTTGCCTTACCAAGGCCCTGCAGTCAGACATTCTTAATCTTTACTCAATCCCTCTTGTTATGAAGATCAACATACCTAACTGGTTTCCTAACTGCTTGCCGAAAGGCTTTCTCTGAAGATAGATGACAGCTCTCCACTGCACCTTCTCGAATAAGCTCTCCAATGAAGCTTGGGAAAATCTTGGAACCTGCCCTCTGTCATGTTATGCCATAATTTTAACTCATTCTTTTAATCATTAGTTTAACTCATGCCCTTGTTTGTAACCAGTTCAAGCATCTGCTGCAGCCTTGGTGCAGGCTACCTTTAAGTAGTGCAGCTTCAAATGTTGCTGACCTTTTAATAATATAATCACTTATTGTCACAAGTAGGCTTCAGTGAAGTTAATGTTGTTTTGTTCTGCTCTTGACGTAGCATAAGCTGCTTCCTTGATGTGCACTCTGACAAAGGAAGGTTCAGACTTGGAGATAGCTTTAACACATTTATTGAACTGTTAACTATTCTCCTACTTGGATTCGACTGTCCTGTTAACCCTGGTATAGCTACTCAGACTATCTAACCAGTCTTCTACAATCCACATGGTGGGTGTGATGTGTTTCAAATCAACCCTGTGTACTCACTGTCTCCACTGGAAAGAGGAAGATAATGTGTGCTGTGTCCTTATATATGGGTTGGTGTAATGCCTTCCTGTGGTAGTGTCACCTCTGTGTGTGTCTTGAATGCCCATTGGTCTTGCTGGTCTATTGGTTGAATGTCCGTGTGTCATGTCTCTGGCGCTCCCTCTAGTGTCTATCTAGTCTACGTGTATTTACATTAACCCCTTGTGTATTTACAGTGATGCATATCACCACAACTGTGAAAAGCCCCTTGGCGGAATTCTCCGTTCCCCACGTGGCGTGGGAGAATCGTGGGAGGGCCTCCCGACATTTTTTACACCCCCCTGGCGCCACCAGCGATTCTCTCCGCCCCCCTCGGAAAAATCGCCGCTCGACATTTTTCACGGCGAACGGCGATTCTCCGAGCCCAATGGGTCGAGCGGCCGGCCCTTCACGCCCTTTTCACCACGGCAGCAACCACACCTGGTCGCTGCCATCGTGAAACGGGCGCCAGATGCCCGTTTGGGGCATCTAGGGGCCCGATTTGGACGGGAGCACCGCGACTGTGCTCGGGAGGGGACAGGCCCGCGATCGGTGCCCACCGATCGTCGGGCCAGCGTCCAAAATGGACGCACTCTTTTCCCTCCGCCACCTGGCAAGATCAAGCCGCCACGTCTTGCCAGGCGGTGGAGGAGAAAGACGGCACCGCGCATGTGCGGGTTCGTGCCGTCTGCGCGCTGATGTCATCCACGCATGCGCGGGTTGGAACCGGCAACCCGCGCATGCACGGATGACATCAGAAAAGCGCCGTTTCCGCGTCATTTCCGGCGCGACGAGGTTGCGGCTGGGAATGACGGGGGCCCGCTCCTAGCCACCCGGATGGGGGTGAATTAGGTGCAGGGAGCGGGCCCCGAGGCCGTCGTGAAGCTCGGCCGATTTCACGACGGCCATCCCAATTTTTATTGGGAGCGGAGAATACCGCCACCTAGTCACCACATTCCGGTGCCTGTTCGGGGAGGCCGGTATGGGAATTGAACCTGTGCTGCTGCCATAGCATTACAAACCAGCTATTTAGCCCAGTGTGCTAAGCCAGCCCAGGATTTTGTGTTCACTGCTCAGGCCCACGGACAACCCGCAGCTTAGCTCCGACTGCACGCAGTGAACAAGGGTTAACCTCACATTATGATCCCCATGCCTGCTTTCATCCTTACTGAACTGCTCCATTTGTTCCTCCAATTGCGTTGGCCAGCTTAAGTGAGTTAATCTCTTTGTGCTATTTTGTTACAAGTTAATACATTAATGTAAATTCATGATTTTAGTCAAGTAGAATTGAATATGTTAACCTCTTTTTAATAAAGTCTGTGAAAACACATTGAACTGTGTTAAAAATAGAACAGATGGTCTGATCCCCACAGCAGCTTTAGGCACTGATGAGGGCTATGGGCTAAGCAGACCTTTTCTGGGTTAATCTCAATACCAAACTACCTACTTCACATTGTATGCTTCACATCTTTCTGCTTTGCATTAATTTGATTCTTGAACAAATAACTAATTATTTAATTGGCCCTTTCGAGTGATTTGTTCTGAACGTCTATTATTCTTGTGATTTAAAATGGTCTCACCTGACTTCTCCTGTTCCTAACTTCTTTGTTCTTTCTCTGCTGCTCTGTCGAGTCTGTGCCACTCTACTCCTATGTGATGGTCCAACTTACCTCAATTAATTTTGTCAGTTTCTAGCATCATTTTAAACATTTCTGTTAAGTCACTTTGGTGTCTGCTGACTTGGTGCGACAAGCCAGGATCCCTTGAACAGTGTTTTTTTAAAATTTAGAGTACCCAATTTTCTTTCCACTTATGGGCAATTTAGCGTGGCCAATCCACCTACCCTACACATCTTTGGGTTGTGGGGGTGAGACCCACGCAGACACGGGGAGAATATGCAAACTCCACACGGACAGTGACCCGGAGTCGGGATCGAATCCTGGTCCCCAGTGCTGTGAGGCAGCAGTGCTAACCACTGCACCATGGTGCCGCCCCTGGATCCCTTGCACAGTTAAGGTAGCATGTTTTAAAAATAAATTTAGAGTACCCAATTCTGTTTTTCCAATTAAGCGGCATTTTGGGGTGGCGAATTCGATTACCCTGCACATCTTTTTGGGTTGTGGGGTAGGGGGGGCAGACACGGGGAGAATGTGCAAACTCCACACGGACAGTGACCTGTGCCAGGGTCGAATCAGTGTCCTTGGCGCTGTGAGGCAGCAGTGCTTACCTTTGTGCCACCGTGCTGCCCTCAACAGTTAAGGTAGCTGCTAGGATTTTGCTAGTGTCTAGATGTTTTAACTGACAAATTATGCAAATTGGGCATCTGTAGTTCGATGAAGAACTGCGAACCTCTGAGATCCCAAAGTTATCCCTTCAGTCCTGAATATCCAATAGGTATGCCACTCTTTAACCAAATAACCTGAATGTCTGTTTATAAACAGAGCTGTGTATTTCTCACAGAACAAAGTTTGTTGCATGAATGCTAAAGTCAAAATATCTTCGAAGAATTTATGGACCCTTCCCTTTTCTGCTACTTTAGCAAAAGCATGAACTGATTTCTTTTGAATGGGTTAATATCTCCGCTGAAGTGGTAGAAAGACAAAATTCAGACAACATACAGATGCACATTCTTTTTTTGTAAAATATTTTTATTCTCCATTTTCACATTTTCTTCAAAATTTGCACCCCACCCACAAGCAGTAAAGGGCAACGAATGCAAAGTCAATACCCTTATCAACAACAACGATCCCATCCTCCCACCACCCCAAATACACCCCCCCCCCCCCCCCGGCAATATAAGCATCAAATAAAACAAACCCTCCCACGGCGGGACAATCAAAGGAGAACAAAACAAAAAGGACTCAGGAATCGCCTATGGTCACCGTTGACTGAGAGTCCTCCCCCCTCCCCTTAACATTCAATGCCATCCAATCCCCGAAAGAGTACTGTACATGACACCCACGCATCACAAGCCCTCCCCCCTCCCCGACTCCTCCCCTCCACTTCCTTTTACAAAACTCCTCCCTCCAACCTCTGTTCCTTCCCCCCAACTTTCCACCCCGCCTAGACTCATCGGACCCTGTTCTTCCAGGTTCCGATGGCCGCAGTCCCTCCCCCACCTCACTCCCGTTCACTGGCCGGCTTAAACCGGCCAGCGTGGAGGCCCCCGCCCGGGTCTCTTTCCCCCAAAGGGACCAAGAAGTCCCCTTTAACACACAATCCCCGCATACACATCCAAGCCCCAAAGAACCATCATTGCAAATGAAAGTCTCAACTCTTCCCTTGTCCAAATATACAGTTCCGACTCATTTAGTACATACACCAACACGCAGTGAAAAAATAAAGTTACATGAGGCAACATCGATACATGTCCACTTCTCAATTCAGCCACAGTCCTTCTGCCTTTGCAAACCCCTCTGCTGCTTCCGCCGTCCCAAAATAAAAGTCCTTAGATTTGTAGGTCTACCTCTACTTAGCTGGATATACTATGCCGCACTGCACCTTGCTGATGTACAGTGCCTTCTTCACCCGGCTGAAGGCAGCCCGCCTCCTCGCGAGCTCCACCATATAGACCTGATATATGTGTATACCAGCTCCAGCCCACTGCACCAACTGCTTCTGCTTTGCCCAGCACAGGACCTTCTCCTTCACGCTATACCTACGAAAACACAAAGTTACTACTCTTGGCAGCTCACTCTCGTTTGGTACAGGCCTCCATGACCGGTGAGCCCGATCCAGTTCATTTCGGGAGGGATCATCCCCCTCCCCCAATAGCTTCGCCAACATCGTGCAAAATACTCAGTCGGCCTCGGGCCTTCCACTCCTTCGGGAAGACCCACAATCCTCAGATTCCGTCGCCTGGATCTGTTTTCCAAGTCGTCCATTTTGGCGCACAGATCCTTGTTGATCTCCATCACCTTCCGCATCTCCTTCCCCATCGAGGTAATTTGATCACTGTGCTGCGATAATGTCTCTGCCACTTCCTTCAGCGCCTCGCCTTGCTCCTGTACCTTAGCCACTGCGCTCAATACCGCCGCCCTCACCAGGGCAATCGCCTCCTCCACCAGCACTTTCAATACCGTCCCCATCTCTTTCCTCATCACCTCCATGTGCTTTGTGAACTGCCTTTCGAGTTCCGCAGCCATCACCTTAGTCATTTCTTCAGCTGTGAGCAATGCGGCCTCCCCTGGCGCCCAGCCTCCATTTCCTTGCCGTCCCCGCGGTGACCTTTCCACTCCCCGACGGACTTTCAGCTGCTTTTTCATGGCCATTTTTTAACTTGTTTTCGACATTTCTCTTCACTGTGCCTTCTCCCTACCTTTGCCGCCTCTGTAGCCCCTGGGACCGGGCGTTAATCCCCGCAAATGCCGTTCCCGAACAGGAGCCCTCCAATGTGCGGCTGCCTCCTGCCGCCGTCACCGGAAATGATACAGATGCACGTTCAATAAGATCATGACTGACCAGATTGTAACCTCCACTCAACGTTCCCGCCTACCCCCAGATAACATTTCACCCCCTTTGCTTATCAAGAATCTATCTACCTTGCCTTAAAAATATTCAAAGACTCTGCTTCCCCGCTTTTTGAGGGTGAGGGTTCCAGAAACTCATTACCTTCAGTGAAAAAAACTCTTCATTTCTGTCTTAAATGGGCAACTCCTTGGGCGGGATTCTCTGCCGGTGGGATACTCCGTTTTGCCGGTATCCGGGGGTTTCCCGACGGCATGGGGCTGCCCCACAATGGGAAACCCCACTGACCAGCCAGCGCAATGGAGAATCCTGCTGGCGGGTCAGGGCAGAAAAGCGGCGCGGTGGGGCAGAGAATCCAGCCCTTTATTTTTAAACAGTGACATCTGATTCTAGATTCTCCCACAAGAGGAAACATCCTCTCCACATCCACCCTGTCAAAACACCTCAGAATCCTACATGTTTGAATCAAGTCACCTCTTACTCTATAAACTCTGGTGGATACAAGGCTAGCCTGTCCAATCTTTCCTCCGATGTCAACCTGCTCATTCCTGGGACAAGTTTAGTAAACATTCCCTGAACTGTTTCTAATGCAATTACATCATTCCTTAAATAAGGAGACTAATACCACATGCAGTACTCCAGATGTGGTCTCACCAGTACTCTGCAACTGAAGCATAACCTTCCTACTTTTATATTAAGTTCTCCTTGCAAAAAACAATAACGTTCTATTAGTTTTCCTAATTACTTTCTGTACCTTTATACCAGCCTTTTGCGATTCATGCACTGGACATAGAATTGTTGGTCAAGTATCATTTTATTCTTTCTCAAGACGTAGGCATAACTGACAAGGTCAGAATTTAATGCCTCTGCTCTGAAAACGTGATGGTGGGCTGCCATCTTGAACCACAACGTAGGGGTTTGATAATCTCTGAGCATGTTTTGAAGGACCAAATGGCCCACTACCTTCCAAACCCACCACTGCTACCACCCACAAGGACATGGGAACAATGTCACCTGAAAGTGCCCCTCTACACCGCCCCCCCCCCCCCCCCCCCCCAACCACTTGCCACTCTGACTTAGAACTATATTGCCGTTCCATCACTACCATTGGATGAAAATCCTGGAACTCCCGAACAGCAATGTGAGTGTATTGACATCACATGCACCTCAGCGGTTCAAGAAGGCAGGTCACTACCACCGTCTTGAGGGCAATTAGAGATAGGCTAAAATGCTGACCTATCCAGCGATTAATGAATTTTTAAAACACTCAGCCTGTTAAACCACTTCAGAGGGCAGCTTGGAGTTAATCATTTTGATGTGGGATTGGAGCTGTGTATAGATTAGACTAGGTAAGGATTCTAAGTTTAGTGAGTTTTTATGACAGGCCAAAAACTCTTACCGAAATCAGCTTTTTATTTCACTGGTAGGGCTGGCATTTGTTGCCAATCCCGAACTGATTGGTTTACTAGGCAATTCCAGAGGTAAGTTAAGAGTCAATCATACTGCTGTGGGTCTGGGATCGTACAAGGGTCAGACTGAGGTAAGGATGGCTGTTCCCTTCCCGAAAGGAAATTGGTCAACTAGATGGTTTTTTGGGACAATCGACACTTATTGAGATGAGCTTTCAATTCCAGATTTAAAAAAAAAATTGATTCAATATAAATATCTCCAGCTGCCGTGATGGGATTTGAACCCGTATCTCCAGAGCATTAGCCAGGGCGAGTCTCATGTAAAAACTGGAGCGGGTGGAGGAGCAAATAATGATAGAGTGAAGGAGCATGAAGCAAAAAATAGAAAGTGGAAGAGGGGACAAGGAGAGCATTGAAGAAAGACGTGATTAAATTTGATAATACATTATAGTGTGGAATTGGTCATTTTTAATTTGCTTTTGTAACTATTTCTGATCATTGAGAGGGTTGTCTTTTGATTGCCCTCCTTTCTCACTGCTTTAATGTTGGCATAATGTAACGTTATGAGCATTTATAGCATATGAAACTAGAAGGGTCTGGCAGCATCTGTGAAGAGAGAAACCAGAGTTAATGTTTGGAGTTGAACGTGACTCTTTTGCAAAACTGGGGAATTTAATAAAGTTGTTGCTTTAATACTAGTACATTCTGTCTCTGTTTTCCAATTGAGCAATGTATCCATAGAATTTACAGTGCAGAAGGAGGGAATTCGGCCCATCAAGTCTGCACTGGCTCTTGGAAAGAGCACCCTACTTAGGCCCACACCTCCCCGTAACCCAGTAACCCCACCTAACCTTTTCTTTGGATACTAAGGGCAATTTATCATGGCCAATCCACCTAACCTGCACATCTTTGGACTGTGGGAGGAAACCGGAGCACCCGGAAGAAATCCACGCTGACACGGGGAGAGTGTGCAGACTCCGCACAGACAGTGACCCAAGCCAGGAATCGAACTTGGGACCCTGGAGCTGGGACACAACTGTGCTAACCATTGTGCTGCCCATATCCAGACGTATTAAATTCAGACTGGACAAATCATATTAAATTCAGACTGAGCAAGTCAGACAGCATGAAGACTGCCTGAATGAGAGGTTTGTTTAAACTTTGATAACTCGAGTTGTATTGTTCTGCTTGTTTGATACTGAAGAACAACATAACACAAGAACAAGGCAAACGCTTCAACATTCAGGTATCAGCTCATGCTCAAAATTCTACTGGCCCGTCATCATGGAAAACTTTCCTGGGAACAAAGTGAAATGCTATAAATAAAACACTTGTCTCACTCCACCAGTGTTGTGGTAAGCAAGAGAAAAAGAGAGTGAGATGCTGGTGCGCGGTTTCTGCTGCTCTGAGTTGTTTAAGTTTGACGTGCATTATTTTAAATCAAAATTGAAAACCAGCTCTTCCTCACCCGACTCCTGCATCTGTTCACAACACTTTCAAAAAACAAGTGATGAAAAGGATGCCCTTGTGTTTGCCGAGTTTCTGTTTGGAAGGCAGCATCTGGTGATTGTACGAACTGGCACCACAGGGCCAACTGTAATCAGCAGGATGATAAAGCAGCCAATGATGAATGCCAAATCTGAGCATCAGCATTTATTTGAGTACAGATGCATTAATTTTACACATCAATGCAAAGAAAAAAAGTAACTTACTTTCCAACTGGTTCAGTTTGGTTATTCTTGGTATTTACGCCAAGAAACATTCAGTGGGTGGAAATGTACCAGAATTTGGCAGTGTCAGGCTCAGACTGAGAACCGATGTGCAGCTCTCCTAGTGCACAGACCAGGAGCGGGATTCTCCAGTCACCGACGGTGAAATCGCGTTCGGCCGGAGAATCCCCGTTTACGACCAAACCGGGGGCAGGGCCGCTTTCGCGATGCTCCGCCCCCGACCGACCGAGTTCCCGATGGCGTCGGTCGTGTGTGGCCTCGTCCGTCGGGAACTCGGCATGGCGGCTGCGGGCTCAGTCCAGCGCCACCATAGTCGGGGGAGAGCCGATCCGTTGGCAGGAGGGACTTTGTCAGAGGCTGGAGACACTGTTGGGGAGTGGTCTGGGGCTCACGAGCCGGCAAAAGGGGGGCGCTATTTCGCAGGCCGGGTCCGCGAGCGGCCGGCGCCATGTTGCATCGCGCGGCCACTGTAGGTCGCCACCGTGTGCAAGCGCGGCCACGGACCCGGCAATTCTCCAGGCCGTATTGGCAGCTACAGCCGGGTGCTCTACACTGCCTTCCTGCTAGCCCCAGCAAAACGGGGGATCAGTGGCCGTTTTACACCGAATTTTCGGTCCTCAAATGCCACCAGTCCCACGCCGGCGTAGGGACATAGCCTCAAAATCGGAGAATCGAGCCGTTGTTTTCTCTCCAGCACTTGAGCCTCAAAAGAAAAAGAGTGGGCGTAGTTTACGCCGTCACTCTGGTGGGAAAGGGCCTGATAGAGGCAGCACCCGGCTCCTCAGAGATTGGGGTACCATCTTTAAAGGGCACCCTGATCAGAACTGAAACAGATTGGTCCCCAGCCCCACCATGGAAGTGTGGGATGTTTCCACCGCTATCCCTGGACAATAATCGGGGGCTCCCCCAACACAGACAATAATCATGGGCTCCCCTCCGACCACAGCAGAAGAATTGCCGGCATTCTATCCACCCTCCCCCTCCCCCCCCCGCCCCCATTGCCTGCATGTTCCCCCTTCAGAACATGCTCCCCCCCCCCCCCCCCCCCCCCACCTCAAACCACACATTAATGGAAATTTTACCTCATGGGGCTCCCACGAGGAGCCGGCCCTGGAACTGCCTGCTGGCACAGGCTGGCACTGCCAGGAACGTGCCAGTGCCACCCTGGGCCAGGGAGAAGTGCCAGTGTCTAGGCAAGTCCCTCTCCCACCAGGTTTTATACTTACCTTTTGAATCCCGGAGGGATCCCCTTAATGTTTTCCCTTTTTGCCAAAGCTGTTGTAAGTCACATCGGCGAGGTATTAATATTCAGTGAGAGGGGATCATGTGGCGGGGGAGTGGCCTGGTAATATTACAATTTATTAAAATACATTAAATGAGGTCCCCGCCCTTTGTGGGCCTGAACTTCGTGATGTCGCTGGCATGGGGCAGGGAAATCAGGAAATGCGATCGTGGGCTGAAAAATCACACCCAGTGTGTTTAATTTATTCCTCAGGCCATGTTCAGTGAAGGTTCACTGAAATGATGCGGCGTAAAAAATCTAATTTAGTCCTGACCTGCCCAGCAGGAATGATGCGTGTAGGTGATGGGGTAATTTAACATGGAGCAAAATACATTCCCTCTCTATTATGCCACAGTTCATAACTCTTGAGCATCCAAAGTGCTTTCTATAGGCAGATTAGGTCATCATAAATATGCAAATGTCAACAGAACACCAAATGCAATTTTAATATTTTGCTCTTTCACTGGATGTGGGTGTCACTGGTAAGGCCAGCATTTGTTGCCCATCCCTAATTGCCCTTGAACTGAGTGGCTTGCTTGGTCATTTCATAGATTTAAGAGTCAACCACATTTCTGTAGGGTCCGGAGTCACATGTAGTCCAGACCGGGTAAGGACGGCAGATTTGCTTCCCTAAAGGGACCTTAGTGAACCAGATGGATTTTCCTCACAATCGTTGTCATGGTTACTATTACAGAGCCAGGGCTGGAATTCTCTAGCTATTTGCTGGTGACGGGATTCTCTGGTGTTGGGTGGTGTCAACGGGAATTCCTATTGACAGCGGCGGGAACAGAGAATCCTGCTGCCAGCAAATGGCGTACCAGTGTTTTTCCATGCCCCCTTTTCGCACTTCTAATTTATTTTCTAAATACCCCGCTGCACTTTTTATACTCCTCTAGGGTATCCACTGTTTTGAAACCCCTGAATCTGCGATAAGCCTTCCTTTCTTTCCTTATCCAATTCTTTATATTCCTTGACATTACTGGCCCTCTGGACATTTTGGTCTCACCCTTTATCTTTACAGGAACATGTTGACTTTGTACTCTCTTTGTTTCCTTCTTGAATGATTCCCACTGCTCTGATGTGGATTTTCCTACAAATACCTGCTTCCACTCCACTTTGGCCAGGTCCTGTTTTATCCTATTTAATTGGTCTTCCCCCAAATCCGAACCTTTATTTCTGGTCCATCTTTGTCCTTTTCCAGAACTATCATAAATCTACTGAATTATAGTCACTATCACCTAAATGCTCCCTCACTGATACCTTTGCCTCCTGCCCCGCTTCATTCCCGTACCAGCCTCCCCGAACAGGTGCCGGAATGTGGCGACTAGGGGCTTTTCACAGTAACTTCATTTGAAGCCTACTTGTGACAATGAGCGATTTTCATTTCATTTCATTCCCTATAGCTAGTTCACATACCACCCCCTTTCCTGTAGGACCTCCAACGTGCTGGCTCAAAATGCTCTCCTGGATGCACTTGAAGAATTCCACTTCCTCTAAGCCTTTCACACTCTGACTATCCCAATTAATATTGGGGAAGTTGAAATGCCTACTGTTATAACCCTATTATTTTTGCACTTCTCTGAGACTTGCCTACATATCTGATCTTCTGTATGTCTGTTATGCACCCAACAACATGATTGCCACCTTTTTTGTTATTAGTTCCATCCATTTGATCTCAATTGGGGTGCCTGCTAACATTCCTTCTTTTGGCAGTAATTGACTCCTTAATCAATATTGCAATATTGCAACACCACCACCTCTTTTACACCCTCTCCCCGCATCATCTCGCATGAAGATTCTATACCCCAGAATATTGAGCTGCAATCTGCCCTTCCCTCAACCATGTCTCTGGATCAGCAATAATATCATATCCCCATGTGTTAATCAACATCCTCACATTCATCAGCCTTACCCATAAGGCTGATTGTGTTAAAATATGTGCCATCTAGCCATGCTATATTCCCTTGTGCCTTAACATGTCTCTCTTTGCGCTGCCATCCAGACTGATTGGTTTTTCTTCTTTATTTGGCTGTGGTTGCCCCTCACTGTACCTCCACACTGTGACCCATCCCCTGCCAAATTAGTTAAACCCCCCCCCAACAGCACTAGCTAAGTTCCCGCAAATATTTTTGTCCCATTCCAGTTCAGGTGCTACCTGTCCAACTTGTACAGATCCCACTTTCCCCAGAAATGGATCTAATATTCCAGGAAACTAAAGCCCTCCCTCCTGCACCATTCATTCATTCATCTGCTCTATCCTCCTATTCTTATACTCACCAGCACATGGCACAGATAAAAATCAGAGATTACAAACATTGAGGCCCTGCTTTTCAATCTGCTACCTAGCTCTCTAAATTCTTGCTGCAAGACCTCATCCCTCTTTCTACCTATGTTATTGGTGCTGGTGTAAACCACGACCTCTGACCTTTCACCCTCCTCCTCCTTCAAAATGTCTTTCAGCCGTTCAGTGGCTTCCTTCCCCTGGCATCAGGGAGGCAACACACCATCCTGGAGTCATGCCTGCGGCCGCATGATTATTTGTCTGCACCCTGTGGTGATTGTAGATCTGAGTAGATGCAATACAACTGAGCAAGCACTAGAGGGAGCACGGGAGAGCTATAAATGCACAGAGGCAGGAAGTGAGGACACACTTCACGGAAGGCAGAACTGGTAGCAGGACACAGACACACAGGCAGGCAGCATTTGAGGTAGCCGTAAGCTAAGGTCTGAAGACAGAATGAATTCACAATAAAGCATCTTCTCCACCTTTGAGACTACGAGCTTTATTAAGACACGAGGAACAACACATGGTACCAGCAGTGGCTTCAGACGCTTACTACAGGACAACTCAGCTGCAGACACAGAAAGAACAAAATGGCAAGAAAAACTCCTACTGGACATTCGACTTGGGAAGACATCGCTTAGTCGAGGATGTGGCTTGGAACCCCACCTCAGCTGGACATGACTGGCAATGTAAGAAATGTCTGGAAAATGTTTAAACAAATGTTCGATTTATATATCATAGCTAATGATGTAGCAGCAGCCTCAGACGAAATTAAAATAGCAATGCTCATCGCAGGACATGAAGCTAGGAAAGTATATAATAGATTTAAATACTCAAAAGCTGAAGACAGCAGCAACTTACAAATAATACTAAAAAAATTTGAAGAGTACTGTATGGAATTTGAACAGCACGGTATACTCAGAGGCCAAACTGCACAGAGACTGAGTGATGCAAAGCTCTACAAACAGAAAGGGTTCAGTCAAGAAATCGCGACTGAAAAGTACAGATCAAAAAGAAGAAATAACTTGAATTTTTCACAAAGCCAAAATGCTGAAATCCAGTCCAGATCGAAAGGAAAAGGTAACTTACAACTTTCAGAAAGAAAAAACGCTGAAATCCACGATAAAATGGCGTCGGAGCACATTTTACAGTCTCGGGGAGACAAAGAACTAAAAACTGCATCTGCGCATGCGCAGGAAACGGAAGCCGCGCATGCACAGTTACAATCACCAATTTTACGTTCTGCGCATGCGCAGGCCGTGCATGCGCAGTCTCAAAACGTTTTGGTCGCGGATCGTTATGCGCATGCGCAAGCCGCGCATGCGCAGTGGACACAAAACCGCACAGTAAAGGAAGGCTGATTTGCGCATGCGCAATTGCTTCCTACGCATGACGTCATGAGCGTCATGACGTCTGAGCATCCGGACCACGCCTACTTAAAAGGGAAATGCCCGAAAATTGAAAACAAAATACTTAAAGCTGTAAAACCAAATGTTCTTGCCTCAGAACACAGAAAAACGCCTGAACTTAAACCAGCAGTTGAAAATAACTCTCACAATACCCTGGAAAAAATCTGCACCACCCAAAATGAAGAGAACAAAAAGAAATCCGAAACAAAAAAAGATGATTTGTTTTTCGAACAATACTACTCAGACATGGCTGAGTTATTCGGATATGCAAAAAATGATGAAAACAACGATACCAAATCCGAAGCAAAAAAAGATGATTTGGTTTTCGAAGATTACTACTCAGACATGGCTGAGTTATTCGGATATGCTGATCACAGCATCAGCGACACGGTCGCAAAGCTCAACACAAATCTACTCGTGGTAGATGAATCCAACCAAGATGATTAGGTTTTCGAAGAATACTACTCAGACATGGCTGAGTCATTCGGATATGCTGATCACAGCATCAGCGACACGGTCGCAAAGCTCAACACGAATCTACTCGTGGTAGATGAATCCAACACCATGGTGCCATGGCAGATTGTCGATACATTGGATGACAGCAATACCCAAGACGAAGACGACGCCACACAGAGAGCACAGAAAGACTCCACAGAGAGAGCGATGACATGCTCCACAGTGAGAGTGATGAAAGACTCCAAAAGGGAAGCAAGCAAACACTCCCTGGCGAACACCATGCATGAACAAGACCATGAAAGTCAACCCGCTGTATCTGAGCAACCGCAAGCAGACTATGAAAGTCTACCAAGCTCACATAATCAAGAAGAAGACAATGTACATCTACCCACTGCATGCAAAAACAGTGACAAGGTGATCACACTCGACATACAGGAGGTACAGGATCACAGCGAGACTGACAGTTCTCAGCTTGTCTGTACAGAAGCACAGAGTAGGGCCACCCAAGAGTCCAGAGAGACCACCCCAATAGAAACCATGCAGATTTTGACTCCAGAAGAGGAGCGCCAAGAGTCCAGAGAGACCACGTCAATTGAAATCATGAAGATTTTGACTCCGGAAGAGGAGCACCAAGAGTCCAGAGAGACCGCGTCAAATGAAATCGTGAACAATTTGACTCCAGAAGAGGAGCACCAAGAAAGCAAAGACGACAAATCAAATCCAAATGACTGATGTCACCAGCATCAATGCAACAACAGATCATTCTCTCAATTCTTGAGACGAAACGTTCAATGTAACAGATTCCACAAAGGACACTCGCACCAATAACTGTGACAATTACTCACATTATCCACACGGGACACTCATTGAGCATAACAAGAAAAACAAAAGCCACAAGAAGCACAGCAGAAACGAGAACATCAACAGCAAGAACAAAAGCAACATGAAGCACGATAAGAACAACAAAAATCGCAAGAAGCACTGCAGAAACAAGAACAACAACAGCACCAACAAAAACTACAAGCACAACGACAAAAACTACAAGAAGAACAACAAAACCAACAAGAAGCATAACAAAGATAGTGACAACAACAAAGACAGAAACGACAAAAACAGCAACAAGAACGGCAACGAAAACAACAAGGACAGGAACGACAGAAACAACAGCAATGAAACAACGACTTGTACAAAATGGTACAACTCTGCACATGAAGGACAATGCCACAGCAGACTGCAAAACAATGACAAGACTACAAACATGCCATGGGATGACAACGAATCGCACAAACTCACATCTGCTCCAGAACAAGCAAGCACACCAGCTTTCAAGGCAGATGACATAATAAATCGATACCACAAGCACAGAAAAAAGTCCATGTCAGTCAACATCAGTGGTTCGACCATGCAAACACCTCGGGATGACGCATTGGTTACTTAAAATAACAAGAACACCGACAACATTCACCACGTCAACACCAACAAAAGAAAAAACTCAGTGAACAAATTCATCAAGTTTGGACTCATAAATGTTTTTATTAAGAGTGGACTCATAAATATAAATTGGCTTTGTAAAATATGTAATAGCACAATCACTTGTATAGATACACATATCATAAGTAACTGTTTTGTACAATTTTCTTTAACGATGTACAGAAAATATGTAAAGAAAAAAGGGGGATGTGGTGATTGTAGATCTGAGTAGATGCAATACAACTGAGCAAGCACTAGAGGGAGCACGGGAGAGCTATAAATACACAGAGACAGGAAGTGAGGACACACTTCACGGAAGGCAGAACTGGTAGCAGGACACAGGCAGGCAGCATTTGAGGTAGCCGTAAGCTAAGCTCTGAAGACAGAACAAATTCACAATAAAGCATCTTCTCTACCTTTGAGACTACGAGCTTTATTAAGACACGAGGAACAACACACACCCTTCACTATTGTTCTTCCACTCTTACTGCTCCCCCCTTTTGTGTAGCTGAGCCACCCATACTGCCATGAGCCTAGCTCTGGCTGCACTCCCCAGAGGAATTACCACTCTCACCATTTTCCAACACACACAAACGGTTCTTGAGTGATATGCACTCTACAGCTTTCCTGACTACCTGACTGCCCCCTTTCTTCTGACTGCTGGTCATCCACTCCCTCTCTGTCTGTATTTCCTTAAGCCGCAGAGTGACCGTGTCTAAAAACGTGCTGTCCACACAACTCTCAGTTTTGTGACTGCCCCATTGTGCCTCCAACCAACACTCAAAGCTCTGAAACCCGGCTCTCAAGCTGGCCAAACTGGCAGCACTTCTTATAAATGCGTCTCGGAATTCCCACATACTACAGGCCATTCAAAACATGGGACTGAGCTCTCCAGTCACACTTTTCGGCAAGTTTTTTTTATAAAGCTAGAACTCTGACCTTAATGTAGCTTTAAATTGGGGAGTAACAATTTATCCACTATTTGCCAATCAGCTCTCTAACTTGTAGCCTCTACTCCTGCAACAGGGCAAGAACACCCTTTGAAGATTAAAAGGTTAAAAAGCAAAAAAAGCAACATTTCTCCCTGCACTGAATTCCCACTGTGCTCCAAATTCCATTATACACAGACTCACTGTGGCTATGTCTCATTCAGGATGACTGCTCATGTGCAAACCTTACTACGTATGAGCTTGCTGCTTACCCCAGTCCTACATGTCACATGTAGCCCAAGGTAAAATTAGACTTCAGAGAAGTGTTCAATACGAGTCCAATGGAAAGCACTGTTAAGCTGTGCAGTGTATGTAGAAAAATACCATTGTTATTTTGGTTGATCTGTACAAAATGTTTTTTGTAAAAATTACCATGCTGTTTTTGAGATAACTAAGCTCTTGACCAATGCATCAACAAATTAAATGATGTGTTTGTAGATTATTTTGAAAGAATACATGATACAACATGTTTTCAAGTGTGAAATTCTATGCCCACACCAAATTGAGAAAGTCATGGGCGAGATTCTCCGTTAGCCGACGCCGAAACCTGGAAATGCAAAATTCACGGCAGGTGCCGATTTGACTACAAATATCGATTCTCTGTCACCTCAAACAGCGTCAATGTGTTTCACTCTGCATGTACAGTCGGCACCATTTGCATATCATTAATGGGCCCGACCTGGTACTCTCCAGGGACTCCGCGATTCTCAACCTCTGTTGGGCCGCGTTCCCGATGGCGTGGTTCACTTGTGCTTTTAAAAATCATGAAACCGGCATGGTGGCTACTGAGGGAGTGAGAGGGGATACGGAAGCTGGCCAACATCGCTATAGTTTGCTGACAGTTGTGCCGCTGGCCGGCGGCGACTGCCAGACCTGCTTAGAGTAGTGGGGGGGTGGGGGGGTGGCCACGAGGTGGGCTGTGGGGTCGGTGTGGACGGGTATGGAACACCATTGCCCCAGCCGGCAAGGTAATCGTGCAGCTGCGCACACCGATAACAGCCTATTTTGAATCTGGTGCCTCGGGATGTATAGGTGTTCCGCCAGGGCACCCCCCCGGGTGCCCTCTGGCCTCAGACGACCCATCAGCTGTATGGGCGCGCTCCAACGCAACCAGTGCCACCTTGTTGGCTGGGATAAGTGTATGTCGGGAGTGTAATGTGTATATGTGGCTGCAGCTTGTCAGCCTCCTGAGTGTCGATCACGGGCCTGGCGAATCCCGCACCGTTTTTCATTGGAATCAATTGTGTTCCACATGACACTGGTGCCAGCCCCTCAATGGTAGCAGAATCGGTGCAGGTGCGGCGCGGGTTTTCTGTTGGAAAAGTCCACGGATTCTGCGTTGGCGTTTACACTTAGTCTTAGAAACTGAGAAGTCTGCCCATTGAATCATCGTGCAATGGGAAGGGGAGGGAGATCATTGGTTCTATCAGAAAGTAATTCATCCAAGCTGCTCCTGTGTATGTTTTGACAACCAGTTCCAGACTGACATTATACAAAAACAATAACAACTGGGAAATAAGCATACCTGTCCCGACTGTTTTTTCCTATTGGGAGACCGGGGAACAAGTTGTCGGCTTGTTTCCTTAATGCGTTGCAGGACATAGTGCATATCAGAGCGAAACCTAATCAGGACAAAATTCCTGAGACAGGAGAGAGGAGAAAATGCAGAAAGGCTTCATGAAGCAAAGAAAAAATAGTCGTGTATGGTTCCAGAATTTTGTCTGTGCACAGACGGCGAAGAATGTATCCACCTATCACATGCTTGCTCCAATTTATTTAATAGTTGACATGATGAGAGCTGACACACCATCTGCATCTCGTGGGTTTTGATCTTCAAAATCTCTTCATGCATCACTCTTCAACTGCATCGTTACACAACCTGTGCACTTTAGTAGTTTAAGGGAATGTAGGTTTGAATTAGTAAAAAGTATCTTTCAGAGCAATACTGGGAGGTGGTTCTCTGTGCACAGAATGATCAGTGCTTGAAATGAACCTGACAAAGTGTTGGAATAATTATAAAAACGAACCACATGCACAATGGGATTGTTCAGAATGGATGAACTATGGTGCAATAAATAGCTGACTTTATTGTTTACAATTTCCCCAACTCCTATTTGTTTTGCAAAGCTTTGGTTTCTTAGATTGTTTACTGTTATTAGTTTCCCATTCTATTCACTTGATTTGTTGTTCAGGCTTTAAGGTTAAAGAAAAGTCACTATAGTCCCAGATGACCATAGGCTGCTTTCCCCTTTGAGGGGGAGCTGACTGGTGGTGATTTAACCTGAGGATCAGGAGCAGGGGCAAGGTTGAGGCCTTCATGAATAATCTCAGCCAGTACAGGAATTGAACCCGTGCTGTTGGCTTCGCTCTGCATCACAAACCAGCTGTCCAGCCAACTGAGTTAAGCCTTAAGGTAACAATTTTGTGAAAATTAATGGCTGAAATTTTCCAGCCGTTCCTGCCTGTGGGGTATTCTGGTCCCGCCGACAGTGACTCAACACGACGGCAGAGGGCGCGAACAACGAGAAAAAGCATTGATAGTGGCGGGACGGAATATCATGCTGCCAGCCAATGGCGGGCCACCGACACCACCGCAAAGCACACCATGGGAGGAGAGGGGGTGGAAAATTTGTCCAGTTTCTGGAAATGATTAGTCGTGCAGTGGTTATTGTCATAATATCCACCCATGTATATAATAAGATGCAGACAGGCAGTGATTGACACACAGGATGACCAATGAACACACAACACAGAACAACCAATCACCAGACAGGACACCACCACTATAAAGCCCACAGGGCATTAAGACTCTCCCTCTCTCAGGACCCAGCTACTGAGACAGTCAGAGTGCACAAGCTAGTGAGCACTATCACCATGCGGTAGCTAGTAAGTCTGGTCAAGCCAGTAAGAGGTCATCAGTTAGATTAGTAGAGTGTCAACCCACAGCTGAACATGTACAGCAGTCCACAGTACATAAATATAAATACAACAGTGTTGGATCATCTCCTGTGTCAGACGCCTGTTTCTAGCTTCACTGCATCCAGTTGCAGTCAACGTCGAACCATCAGTTATGTCGCTGGATGAGTAATCCAGAGAAGGTGAGTTCAAATCCCACCAAAGATTTAAATCAAGTTTAAAATATTTGGAACTAAAAAGCTGATATCAGTGAAAGTGGCCACTAAGCTGTTCAATTATCATAAAAATCTGACCAATTCACTGATGTCTTTTAGGGGAAGGGAATCTGATGCCTTCACCCGTGTCTGGCCGAAACAAGATTCCAGATCCACAGCAATGTGTCTTTACTCCTAACTGCCTCTCATTTCTACCAAACTGTTACAAACAGATCACCACCACACAGTTAACCAAGAAGGCCCATCTGCTCATTGGTCAATAAATGTCAGCCTTGACAGCCACACCCACCTTCCCAGCACAGGGAAAACGCAACAGGTGCGATTTAATGGTTGCATTGTGGTTAAGCGAGAGTGCAACGCGGCCGTTAAATCGCAGGAGAGGCCAAAATCGAGAACTGTGCCGGATGCCGATCCGTTTGCGATCTAACTCACCCGCTGCCATTAGCAAAATCAGGATCCCACCTTCCTTCGCATGGCGGGAAACCAATAATCACCACTTAAACCCAACCTCCATCCAGTTAAGCGGAGTGACCCACTATCTAACAGCCTCGCAAGTGGTCACACAGGCGCCGATTAGTTTGAAAAACGTGAAGCTGGCGGAAGGGCTGCTGCCGGATCCAACGAGGTAAGTAGCCATCTTCGCTCCCAGGGAATGAGCCTGGGGGAATTGAGGTTGCTCCGGAAGCACTGGAGTTGCTGCCCCGGTACTCGGAGGAGGGGTTGGGGAGCCCCCCAGGGGCCAGCCTCGGTCGGGGTGGGCCACCATCGGTGGGTGGTTGGAGCGAGGGAAGAAAGAGACGGCTCCCATAGCCTGGGCTGGGCGGGGACTCCTCTCCTCAAAATTCTGTTCCTTTGCCTCCACCACTCTGGTGGTGTACTGCAGTACACCCTCGAGAAGGTCATCTGCTTTGTGGTGGTCTGCTATGTCCTCCACAATCTGGCACTGTGGGCGATGTGAAGTTGGAGGGGAGAAAATGTGGCCACATCAGAGGGCAAGGAGGCGCCAGACCCGGAGGGGCTGAAGGATGAAGCGAGGACGAGGAAGCACTGGATCTGGAGGGGCAGGAGGATGGAACGGGGAGGACCTTAGGGACCAGCCGGAGGATGGCGGCAAGGCTGGCGACTGTCTGCCATGCCCGGAGGGCCAGGAAGGTTCTCAATGGACTTTGGGTGGCGGCCATAGGTGGTCGCACACAGGGCAGCTCCTGCTTGCAGGCGTAGAAACTAGTTCTTTTTACCCTGAATTAGGTGTAACTTCGACAGAAAAGTCTAGCTGAAGGCTGGAGGAAAAGTTCCCCCCAGGAGTGGGGAAAGTGTAGTTGAAGGTCGGAGGAGAAGTTCACCCCCGCCCCCCCGCCTTCCGGGAGTGGTATGTTTGCTGGTTACCAAACCCGGCAGAACGTGAAAGATCGGGCCAAGGAGTTGGAAGGGACCTGTGGTGCAGCAGCCAGTGGAAGGATGGCAGAGGGGGGAGGGTCACTGCAAGTTGGAAAGCCCCAGATGGAACAGTTGATGGCCTTCATCAGGGAGGAGTTCCACTAGCAGAGGAAGGAGATGCAGGAGGATTGCTCGAAGGCCATCGAAGGAGCTGTGGCACCCCTGAAGGGCTCGATGGAGAGAGTGGAGAGATGATTGGAGGCGCAGTGGTCAAAGATCTGAGAGATTGAGAGGGTGATGTCGGAGCACAGCGATTGGGTGCTAGCATTGGAGACGGAGGTGGGGCTCTGGGGAGACCGTCACAAGACGTTGAGAGCAAAGGTGGAGGACAATAGATTGAGAAGGCAGAATCTGCGGATAGCAGGCCTGCCTGAAGGAGTGGAAGGTGTGAGTGCCACAAGGCACGTTTCGAGGTTGTTGGCGGGACTGGTGGCGGAGGGGCTGCTGGAAAAGGCTCCTGATGTGGACAGAGCGCACAGGTCTCTGAGGCAGAAGCCTAGAGTGGGGGAGGTGCTGCAGGCGGTGATCGTGAGGCTCCATAAGTTCGTGGAGAAAGAAGACATTGGAGCTGAGCTGGCGAAACATTGTGCGGGCTTCAACAAAGCCAAAGCGGTAGGGGCTGGTTTAGCACAGTGAGCTAAATAGCTGGCCTGCAATGCAGAACCAGCAGCATTCCCGTACCAGCTTCTCCGAACAGGCGCCGGAATGTGGCGACGAAGGGCTTTTCACAGTAACTTCATTGAAGCCTACTTGTGGCAATAAGCGATTATCATTATTATTATTATAATTATTATATCGACGGCAATCAGGTTTGGGGTGCTCTGCCTGGCGAAGCTTTGGGTGACGTATGAAGGCCGGGAATATTATTTTTAGACCACAAAAGCAGCCAATGACTTTATCAAGGAGCATAAACTGGGGGAGAACTGAACTGAACAATTCTGGGAGACTGAGGTGCTGGCACTTTGAAGTAATTGGGAATACTGGAGGAATGGGGGTTGGTGGGAGTGGGGGTTTATCTTTTCCTCCAATGTGGAGTTTTTTTCCCTTTTTTTTAAACTGTTGGATTGACGAAGGGTAGCAGGGGTGAAAGGTTTGTAAGGGGACACATGTCCCGATCCCTCCTCCTGCTACCTGGGGCTGTTATTTGTTTATTTTTGTTGTTCTTGGGCAAGGTGACCTGTGGTTCGGATGAGTCTTTGTTTGGATGGGGGAGGGGGAGGTTGGCGGGAGACTTATTTACAGAGCAGAGAGGTGAGCACTCGGGAGGGGTGGGGGGACATTAGGAGGAGCCTTTGGGCAGGAGTTGCCACGCTGGCAGGTAATGCTGGTGAATGGAAGTGAGGTGGGGGAGATGGCCGAGAGAGGGGACCGTAGGGGCAGGGGGAAGGGAGGGTGATGCGATGAGGCGACGTTGGAGAAGAAACATGGTCAGGGGAGATGAAAGGGGCCATCTTGAATGAGCCAGGTGTAGGGTAAAATTAACAGTGGTAGAGCCAAAATGGGAGGATGGCAGACGACAGAGGGGAGTGGAAGCGTAAGTCCCCGGTAAAGCTGATAACGTGGACTATGCGAACGCTACCCACTTATTGACCAACACCCTCACTCCACACATCTTCATATCCAACCCCTAATGGAAAACATGCCCTACCCATCCTTTCCTTAGCCTTGTCTGGTCACCAAACTTCAGAAGCGTCTCTTGCAAAAAGGCCACATCCGCCTTCAAACTCCTCAGATGCGCGAAAACACGTGACCATTTCACTGGCCCATTCAGCCCCCTCACGTTCCATGTGACCAGTCTGGTCAGAGGGCATCTCCCCCCCCCCCCCCCCCACGGCCGATCAATTAATCAATTATACCCCTTCTTCGGCCAGCCCCCCCCCCCCCCCCCCCCCCCCGCCTGTGCCACATGACCCTCCAGGCCCACCCCTGGATGTCCACCGCCACCAATTTCTCCCATATAACACCATAGCAACAACACCTTTGTCAGCAGTTGCCCTCTCTCCTCCCCCTCACAAAACAATAAAACCCCTTCCCCACTGCTACACTGCCCACCTGATCACCCCCACTACACTCCTGTTAACTAGCCCGTCCAGCTAGCCTGGCAGCCCCCGCCACCCCCACCCCCGCTCGCTCCCCTCACAACAGTGTAATAATAAACAACAGAAGAAAAACGAAAAAACCCAACAGTCAGAAAGGTGCACTCACCCACTCATCGCATCGAAACATCCCGGAGGAGAAGAGTTCCCCAACCACCCACCAAACAAGAAAATTAAGAATTACCAAAGAGCAGGACAAAAGAAACTACATTCCTCTCCACACCCCTCCTCCACAGTTCTATGTCCTCCTTCACCTGCCAGTCATTGTCTCTCCAATATTCCGTCGCCTCCTCTGGTGTTATAAAATAGTGCTCTTGCTGGGCACAACATCCCGAACTTCACCCCCCTTTTAAAGAGGGCAGCCTTCACCAGGTTACACCCGACTCTCCTCTTCGGCAGATCCAGGCCCAGGTCCTGATACACACGCAGCTCACTTCCCTCCCAGGTTAATCTCCTCGTCTCCCTTGTCCATTGCAGGATCTTTTACTTATCTAGGAACCGGTCGAGAAGCACCACCATTGCCCTCGGCGGCTTGTTCGCCTGCGCCCTCCTCATTAGCGCCCTCTGCGCTCTGTCGACCTCCAGGGGCCGGCCAAAGACCCCCTCACCCATCAGCTTTTCCAACATTCTGGCCACATATTCGGCAGCGTCCGCTCCCTCAGTGCCTTCAGGCATCCCTACAATTCTCAAGTTCTGCCTCTGGCAGCGGTCCTCAAGGTCCTCTACCGTCTCCTGAGCCGCTCTGGGTATCTCGCAGTACTCCCACTTTAGCCACCAACAAAGTCAACTGCTCCTCGTGCTTCCCACTGCCTCCTCCACTTTCCAGATAGCCTGACCCTCGGACTCCAGCCTCTGTTCCCCTCGGTCAATTCCTGACTTCAACAGGTCTAGCCAGGTCCTCATGGGCCTCTCTCCTCTGCTGGCTGAACTTCTTGTTTAAGAAGTCCACCAGTTGGTCTATTGTCCATTAGGTAGGCAGCGCAGGCACTTCACCCTTCGCCGTCTTAAGCTGTGATGCATGAAGATTCTCCTGCTCCAGCTGCTACATTCTTCTTGACCCAGTTCTGGTCTTTGGATCCATCCACCAGCCCCACTAGCGGAGTCAGACTACCCTCTGGCCAGCCCTACACCTTTTTCAGCCACGCATCCACCCTCTGAACGGGGAAAAAGTAAAAACAAAACACCTCAAGTGGGAGCTGCCAAATGTGCGACCGTTCACGCCATAGCTGCCACTGGAAATCACTGGAGGGTGGCTATATTGACGAGTACGAAAACGGGGTTTGTGAGCATGAAGGAAGTGAGAGACCCAGGTGGGACATATGTGATTGTGAGCGGGGTATTAGAAGGGATACTGGTGGTGTTGAAGAATGTGTATGCATTGAATTGGAATGATGTAGGTTTTATGAGGAGGTTTGTGTCAGTGACCCAGAGTTGTCCAAGCAGCAGTTGATTATGGGAGGAGATTTTAATAGACAGATCAAGCCCCAGGTCAATGGGTAGTATACAAATGGCAAAAGAGCTGGGTGGGTTTATGTAAAAGATGGATATGGTGGACCGCTGGCGCTTCACGAAACTGGGGGGAGGGATTTTCACATGTGTACAGGGTACATTCCAGAATTAACTTTTTTGGGGTGAGCCGGGAGGTTTTGGTCGGGTGGATAGGGCAGAGTACACAGGGATAGTAATCTCAGACCATGCGCCCCATTGGCTGGAGATTCGGCTTAGATCCGAACAGGAACAGAGGCTGGGATGGAGGCTCGATTCGGGGTTGTTGGCAGATAGAGGGTTTTGTGACAAATGTGGGCTGTGATTAAAATTCAAAACTGGGAGGTGTCAGCAGCCACTTTTTGGGAAGCACTAAAAGCGGTGGTCCGAGGGAAGATTATCTCGTTCAAGGCACATGCGGATGGGAAAGGAGGGAGGAATATGATCAGCTAATGAATGAGATAGTTGAGATAGATAAGGAGTACTTGAGGGCCCCTACCACGGAGGGATTGGCGAGGAGGAAAAAATTACAGGGGCAATTTCATAGGTTGACAACAGGGAGGGCGGTAGGTCAGCTGCGTTGGACAAGAGTGGTGCAGTATAAATATAGAGAGAAAACGAGTCGAATGCTCCGGAGTCAGGCTGTGAGCAGGGAAATATTGAAGATATGGACTGGGGCAGGAATGTGGTGTCAGAGCCGGAAAGATAAACAAGGCGTTTAGGGATTACAGGGCAGACCCGGGAGGTGAAGAGGAGGAAATGGGATTGTTCTTAGACAAACTGGAGTTTCCACAGTTTGAGGAAGAGAAGAGGCAGGCGCTAGAAGAGCCCCTGGAGCTGAGGGTGGTATTCGACAGTACAAGGGGTATGAAGTCGGAGAAGGCCCCGGGGCCCGATGGTTACCCGGCGGAAATTTGAGGAGTTTGCGACTGGCCTAGTACCACATCTCTTAGGGGCGTTTAATGAGGCGTTGGAGAAGGGGGAGCTGCCGGAGACGATGATGCAGGCAACGATCATGTTAATACTAAAGAAGGGGAAGGACCCATTGGAATGTGGCTCACATTGGCCCATATTGTTGTTAAATACAGACGTGAAAGTGCTGGCTGTGTTGGTGGCGGGAGGGATAGATGGTTGTGTCCCAGGGGTGATTGCAGAGGACCAAATAGGCTTCGTAAAGGGTAGGCAGCTTTCTAGCAATATAATGAGGCTGTTAAATGTGATCATGACCCTTTTGGGAGCTCAGGTACCGGAGGTAGTGAGGTCCATGAATACGGAGGAGTCATTCAACCAGGTGGAGTTACGGTTCCTGTTTGTGCTCCTGGGAACATTTGGGTTTGGGCCGAAGTTAGTGGCATGGGTGAGCCTGTTATATTTGGCACTGAGCGCGAGCATATGGACCAATGACATGAGTTCACAGAACTTTGAACTGCACAGGGGAACAAGGCAGGGTTGCCTGCTGTCGCCGCTGCTGTTTGTGTTGGCTATAGATCCTCTGGCAATGGCTCTTAGGGGGTCGGCAGAGTGGCGAGGGGTTACGAGGGGACGAAGGGAGCATCGGGAGTCGTTCTATGCGGACGACCTACAGTATGTTCGGACCCACTGGAGAGCATGAAGTGGATCGTGGTCTTGTTGGGGAAGTTTGGGACGTTCTCGGGATATAATTTAAATGTAGGGAAAAGTGAAGTGTTCACGGTGAATGAGTTGGGTCAGCGAGCCAATTTAGGGGGGATGCCATTTAATATGGTCAGAGACAGGTTTAGAAAGCTGGGGATTCAAGTAGTGAGGGAATGGCCGATATTTCACAAATGGAATTTAACAAAACTGGTGGAGGAGACTAGGGAGGATCTTAAGAGGTGGGACATGCTGCACTTGACTTTGGCATGGAGGGTCCAAGTGGTGAAGATGAACATTCTGCCAAGGTTCCTGTTCATATTCCAGACATTCCCGATCTTTATACCGAACACGATTATTTCAGACTTTGTATGGGCAGGGAAGGTGCGAAGGGTTAAGAGGACCCTGCTACAGAGGCAGAGGCAGCAGGGAGGGGTGGCAATGCCGAACCTGCCTTATTGAGCAGCGAACATGGAGATATTGAGGCGATGGTGGGAAGGAGAGGGGATAGAGTGGATTAGGATGGAGGAAAAATCCTGTTGGGGATCCAGCTTAAGGGCTATGGTAATGGCGGCGTTGGAAATGACACCGAGCAGATACTCGAGAGCCCTGTGGTGCAGTCCATGGTGAAGATCAGGAACCAGCTCAGCAGGCACTTTAGGACAGGGGGATGTTGGTGTTAATGCGTTGTGTGAAAATCACAGTTTTTTGCCGAGGTGGATAGGAATGGGGCTGGTTAAGGTGAGGGATCTGTATCTGGAAGAAGGGTTTGCCAGTTTAGATGAATTGAAGGAGAGGGTAGAGCTCCCGAGAGGAAGTGACTTTAGGTACCTGCAGGTATGGGTTGGAGAAGGCGCGGAAGGTTTGGAGAGAGTTCCCCAGTTTGCCGAGGTACACCCTGCTGGACTGACTGTTGCTTCCAGATGTGGAAGGGGAGGGCAGGTGGCTGGGAGAACAGGGAGGTGAGCAGGTGGTGAAGATTAAGGAGAAATGGGAAGGGAAGCTGAGAGGGGAGATAAACTGGGGAGTATGGAGTGATGCGCTACGAAGGGCAAATGCGATCTCCTCGTGTGCGAGGATGAGCCTGATACAGTCTAAGGTGGTACACAGGGTACATATGACGCAAGCGAGAATGAGTGGGTTCTTTCAGGGGGTGGCAAACGAACGTGAGAAGTGTGGGTGGGGACCAGCGAATCACGCACATATGTTCTGGGGCTGCAGAAAGTTGGAGAGATTCTGGGCGGGAGTGTTCGCGGCGCTATCAAGGATAGTGGGGGAGGAGGTTGAGCGACCTTTTGGTGGCGATATTCAGGATATCCGAGAAGCCGGAGTTGATGGAGGGGAGGAAGGCCGATGTTGTCGCTTTCACCTCTGATTGCCCGGTGATGAATTTTATTGGAATGGCGGTCAGCAATGCCACTGGGGATAGCAGCCTGGCTGGGTGACTTATATGACTTTCTTCAGCTGGAAAAGATCAAATGCGAGTTGAGGAGTCCAGAGAGGGTTTTGAGGTGAGCTGGGGGATTTTTGTGACCATGTTTGAGGAGTTGTTCATTGCAGAGTAGAGGGGGGGAGGGAGGGGGAATGAAAAAGGGGGAAAATTTGGACAAACTGTATAGTTGTGAGTTGGGAAGTAACAATGTGTTGAAACTTTTCATATACTTTTGGAATAAAATACATTTTTAAAAAAAGGAAGGCCCTCATCCTCGCCCGCTTCACATAGGACGTGGCCTCATCTGTCTCCCCAACCACCCCCTCCCCCACCATTATCACCCTCCCAGGGTCTGTGTAACATCACTCCAGGGTGATGGGCCTGTGTCAGCTTTGTCAGCGGGTTACTGTTGAGGATAGGACGTGGCGATAATCTGCAGAGAGCTGTGCACTGGAGCTCCTCATTCAAGGTCATAGTCTGACCCCTGCCTGTCTGCTGGGTGTTTGCTCATATCCATCACCTGCACGTGGTGTGCCGGAGCGGGGGGGGCGGTGGAAAGAGGCATCCAGGACCTCCATGTTCGGGGAGATGGGCATAGAATTGGTGCTCGGCCCGCAGTGCAGAAGGAAGTGTTGGAGGCATCATATTGGTTGAGGGCAACGATTTCTAGTATTTATCAAATGTGTCCCGAACTGCCCCAATCTCCCAGTGATCCTCGACCTGCTTAACTTTCTATGCTCTACCGCCACGTCTAGGTGTGTCCCCAGGGTGCACATCAGAGGTGGAGGCAGTCTGCTGCTTACCACATTCTGTGGCCATTGATGCCCCTGGCAGGCGGTCTCTGGGGCCGGAGGGCCCCAGGGCACTTGTCGGCGACACATGCTGTGCCATCCTGTTTCAGGAGGAGACTCTGAGACGCATCGCTAGTAGTGAGGTGGGTCTTGGGGGAGCAGGTAGGCACAGAGGCCACTCCATAAGGTGGATCTGGGTTAGCATCCAGCGTCCCCGGCCCCTGTAGGGTCCTGGGTGGAGGGGCAGCTGGACGTGCCCCAGCTGCTCTCGTGTCATCTCGCTCTACCAACCCTGGTGGCTTCCCAATGTCTACAGCACATTGACAACACCCTCGGCGATACTCCTCAGTGACTGGGACATGCTCTGGAGCACCCCGGCAATGCACACTACAACTGGGCCACGTCCCCCAGTGACCGGCACATACCCAGCAGTGCCCACATATGACTTGGAGGCCTCCCCTAGTGACCAAACTGTGCTCTGGAGGGCTTCAGCAATACCCACCTAAGACTGGGACATGCCCTGCAGAACCTCATCAAGGTTCCTCCTGGTATTGGGTCACATCCCCCAGCGAATGGAACACACTGTTGAGGTGCCCAGCCATGGCCATCCCTGACTGAGCCATGCCTTTAACATCTCCACTCATGCTGCCAACGCCGTGCACCAGACTCTCCACTGCGGTCACCACACTAGCAGTGTTGGCTTCAGTGCCACGCATTGCCGAGGCCATCTCCTGCACCCATAGCTTCTGGGACTCCTCCAAACAGCAATGGATCTGCTGGAGGGTCGCTGACAGCCCCCTCTGAATCTCATGGCCGTACCCTAGCATCTGTATCAGCTCCGGGTAAACCTGGTACAGAGGCTCAGCATCTGACTGGGACACAGCTGGGTCCTGGGATCCAGCAGACCTCTGACTGCTGTCTCGCCTCCACCTGATGTGCATCAGCAGCTGTGTGGTTCTCCCCAGAATTTGCCCCAGAAGCCTGTCCACTACCGTTGCCCACTGAGGTTTGTGTTTCTGCGCTGATGGAGAGTGGGGTTGACAGCTGTGCACTTCGACAGTGGCATCTTCGGAGCTCTCTTCCCCAATGTTCTCATGGGAGGGCAGGGGCGGGGTGGAGAAGAACCACCCCAGACAGGCCGCTGCCATCGGATGGATTCCTGCGGGAAAATGGACATGTCGTCAGTGGGAGGGATGAGTCTGTCTGTATGGCATTAACAACTCACTCGTTATAGGTCATCTGGGTAGGATCCGGTTAATCCTCACCTCTGAGCTGAATGGCTGTACGTCAACCTCTACACTGGTTCAGATTTGTCCTCGGCCACGCCTGTGACCTCCAGGGCCCGTTCCTCATAGGGGGTGAGGACTCTGATGTCCAGCACCCTGCCGCCTCTCTGCGACCTCTCCCACCTATTGTGGGACAACATCTCTTGCCGGGTCTCAAAGGGGGCATCATTAGCCCCACAAATAGTTCATTGCTGGGGGGGGGGGGGGGGAAGCCGTATGTGCGGCACTGTTGGACATGGGTAGGCCGGGGCACAGAATGATGCTGGATGGGGCAGTGCCAGGTGCATCGTGGTGGTGGTGTGGAGTCCAGTGCCAACTCATCCAGTGGAGGTTATTGATCTTCTTATGACACTGGGTGCCCATTCTGCTGGTCACACAACTGAGCTGGTGGCTGCTGCAACTTCCTCCCAGGCGGCACTGGCTGCCTTTTGGCAGACCCTCTCCCTCAGGGCAACAGGGCATCCCATCTGGCCTCGAATGTGTCCAGTAATCTGCCCAGATTGGCATCCCCAAATCGTGGGGCTGGACTTCTCGGTGGCATGGCTGTGAGCTGAGTGGGTTTGACTGTGCAAGATCGGTTTAAATCCCAGTTGCTGGTGGGACACTGGCGAGCACGGGTCTGGCAAATCAGCCATTGGGACCATCCTTTGCGGCGTGAGGCCTTGTCAAGTGGACCAATTTATGTTTCATAGCGGTGATCGCCTCGTCGGCTCCAGCATCGGGAAGCTCACGGCAGTTCCCGCTTGCTACCACACTTAGAAACCTTTTGGCTAAATTGTGCCAAATGTTTTTAAACTTGATTGTTTCCCAATACTATGGAATTTGCTGTGACCAGTGGTTCTATGCAGTTTCAGAAATTGCCACTTTCCCCGGAATAATTAGAATATTCTACCTTCCCATTTTTTATCTTGCATGTATGAACATATGTCTTCACAGCTTGCTTGACCCCATTTCAGGGGTATTGCAAAATTATTTGGTTCCATTTAGGCAGAAGCAGTTAACCAAGCCAAGGCCTTTTGTTAATTAAATTGTGCACGGCATCAGGCAATTAAGGCGTTACTCTAGGCCAGTGGTTCTCAACCGGGGTCCACATGGGGGTCCATGTAACATTTACTGGAGGTCCACACAAAAAAAATACCGAATTGGGGGTCCACGGTGATATTTTAGTGGTCCATAGAGCAATTCTACTTCAGAACAATTGTTATTACTGAGAATCAAGTAGAAGAAAAAAATGTTTGTTTTCATGATGAATATTCACCTTTCTCTCTCTCTCTCTCTCTCTCGCACTGACAAAGGTCAAAGAGAGATTATAATCTATCTAATTTACCTTGAGGTAAATACCCACGGTTGACCTGACGCTTATGCCACGTTTCTCCTTGACAAGTTTAATGAATGATTTAACACAGTAATCACTAGAAACTGTGTATATTTGATATGGATTGGTTATTTTTAGAGTAATTTAATTCAATTTAGTCAGTAAAAAGTTTTTTTCATTACTTTTCATATTAGAATAAATTTGGCAACGTATGTAAATACCGCTAATCCGTTTCCAACCCTCACGGTAAGGTAGATGGACTTTAGGATTAGTTTACCACGCATATAAGAAGCTTTTTTTTCTGTGGAATGGCTATGGGGGTCCACAAAAAAAAATTAAGAGGAAAAGGGGTCCATGGGTTAAAAAAGGTTGAGAACTCCTGCTCTAGGCGAACACATTGGTGTTCATTCAATTTTTAATCACTTTGGGGAAGTGGAGGTGTTTGGCTGTTTCGAGTGTGACCAGGCACTGGTAATACCATCCAGCACGACAACAGATTAATGAGGGATGAATTGTTGCATACTTTAAAGATGACCAAAGTGACTGATTGCTGCCTGGTTGACTGGCCCTGTTTGACATACGAGGACGAGGTTGGTTCACAGCTGTCGCTGATATAGCAGTAACCGAGGTATTTAAAGACAAGGAGGCAGGAATTCAGCAGCTGAGGCGATGCCAGTGGTCTAACCCTAACTCCAGGGCTGGAAGGTGTCTTACTTGTACAGAAAATAGTCTGTATTTTCTATGCAGGGGTAACTGTATCTGGAATGTAACTGTCTTTCTACAGCTGGTCCCTTCAGATATTGTGCAATGGTAGTGAATCCAGTGATACCATTATCGACAAACCACACCTTCACACACTTTCTGAGAAATCCTAAACCACTTTTTGCATACAGTTACAGTACGCATAATCATTAACTGATATATGGCTTCGCACCAGTTGTTGCTCACAGGAACAGTTTCATAATTTTACATTCTTTTAAAACAAAAATATATATTTTCTGACTGATTAGCATTCAGTTGTCCAATGGATTAACAAATATATAAATCTTCAGAGTGGATCCTTTGTGCAAAAGTAATTTTCTGACAATTTCTTTCGGATGATTCTGTACTGCTATCAAATACACATGACACATCATACCTAGTCAGTTCACTCCCTAATGGTGATCCACTTACGTTTACCAATGAAATTTCACTTTCGAGATTCAAACTATCACATGTCATTTGCACAGCACTGATGCCTCCTTTGCGACAGTGTCTGCAGGAACATGTTGGTGTCCTGTTTGAAACCTGGAATTTCATCCATGGCTGCATTTACAAGGTAGACATGACTAATTACTTTTATTAACCTGCTATACATTTGTGCTTCATACTCGAAGTTATAATGCTGCATAAATTGCTGCAAGCTATCACATCGAGGAGCTCCAAACTCTAAAGAATTATTTCACTGTACTCGAGTTGAACAGTGACAGATGAGATTGTAGATAGATATTACAAAGTGCTGCATTTTCAAAGTAAACCCAGGTGATGTACTCTCTTATGGGATAGAACTTGCCAAAGGGGTCTCAATTGACTCATTACTCAGAATGTGAAAACTGTATGAGGCAATAGGAAGCAAAGCAAAGAGATTGCTGAACTACCTACTGAGTTGAGCACCGAGGCATCAGAATGTGTGTGTGTTGAACGATGTGAATCAGCAGGGATGTGCAGCAAAGATTGGGGAATTGAGGAGGGAGTTGACCAACTGTGGCAATGAGTAGAGGGTGCGATGGGCAAAAGATTTGCTTGAGAGGTTGTGGGAGTACTCCTGCTCCTCCTGATTAACGAGCAATGCTGGAAAAAGCACTTGACTACTTGAACTGATTACTCCCACCGGTATTTAGCCGCTGACCTTTGGGAATCCTGGCTGGCGGAGCATTGCATTAAAATCATACTCCCAACTGTGTTGTGAAAACCTGATTTAAATAACGCAATGTCCTGCCTCCATAAGGGGTCACAGGCACATCATGCAAGCTCGCTGTTGTAAAATTTATTTGAAACTTTTTTGAGGCATATTGAGACAAATGGGAAAACAAAACAGGTGACTTGAGTTGGATATGGCGGCAGCTTGGCATCACATTATATGACCCACCCCATGCCATCTTGGAAGGGTGGGTTTAAAATCTCCTCTGAATTAACTGAGCTGCTGCTCCTTTACATAATCAGCTAAAATGTTGGTTTGAAAAATTCTAGAAGTGACAGTCTGGACTCTCAAAGTGCAAGTAATTCTCCAGCAAGCAATCCGCCATCTCCATACCAATTCTAGAGGAGTATGATTGCAATTTCCAGGGAAATACTGCCTCAATGCCAAAGTATTAATTATAAAGAGACTGTTCCATTATTTGTCAATCTTCATGGTTTTCAGACCTATTCATGCTGTGCACTGCAAATTGTGTCAAGTTAAAGTCAAGTATTGAAAATAATATTTTCTGTTCTCATTTCCAGTTTCTCTCTCCCACTCCCTCAGACTGAAGTTACGTTATTTCATTCTGACAGATGGCTTGCCTTCAGCATAGGCTTATAAATGTGTAACCACAAAATTACTCTCTTTGGTATTTAAATTATTCTGTGACAAAAGCTAAGTTTTCCCTTTGACGTGATTGACCAGCACAGTGGTTAGCACTGCTTCCTCACAGCGCCAAGGACTCAGGTTCAATTCCAACCTTGGGTGACTGTCTGTCTGGCTGTGTTGAGTTTCATGTTCTCCCCGTGTCTATGTGGGTTTCCTCCAGGTGCTCCGGTTTCCTCCCACAATCCAAATATGTGCAGGTTAGGTGGATTGGCCATCCTAAATTGCCCCTGGTATCCAAAAGGTTAGGTGGGATAACTAGGTTCGGGGATAGCGTGGGGCTCTTTCAGAGGGTCGGTGTTAATTCAATGGGCCGAGTGGCCTCCTTCTGCACTGAAGGAAGTTTATGAATAACCCAAGTTCCAACGGTCTTCACCAAAATGGCGCAACTCTGCAGAAACTCCTCAGCTTTGCTCATGTCAGCCCGGATTCATTAGAATCCCCTTTTTTTAAACCCCCAGCAGCACCCCCATGCGTGGTTTGGCCAGTTTGGGGCTATCTGCTCCCTTAAAATAACTGAAAACAAAACATTTTTTTTTAGCTCAACCCCCGGATCCAGCTTTCCTGTTCACTTTTCTCTAACTGCAGCACAATCTTTTCTCCCTTCACCAGGACCTGGTTCACATGGACCAGTTGTCGCACGCACTATGGGGTCACGTGGGAAATCACCACCAGCTATTGCTTGACAAGTGCCGCTGAGTCCTCAGGCAGGGATTGGTAGAGACAGCCGGCTGCTGTCTCTGGCCAAGCTGCAACTGCTCGTCCTCCATCGTACACATTCATCTTTGTCTCCTCCAAATGACTGGCTTGGGCTGACTCCATCATCCCACCTCACTAACATTTGTCCAACTCCAACCCCATCGCAGCCCGACTGCTGAAACTCTTATTCATGTCTTTGTTACCTCCAGACTTGACTAATTCAAAGCATTCCTAGCTGCTCTCCCTTATTCTACCCTTTGTAAACTTCAGGTCTTCAAAACTCTGGCTTTACTCGCAGCAGGTCCTGTTCTTCCAGCACCCTTGCGTTCACCAATCCACTGACTCCCAGTCAAGCACCCTAGTTTTCCAACCCATTCATCTGCCTCTCCCTAATCTGCTCCACAATATATGTGCTTCTCTAATTCTGGCCTCTTATGCATCCCTAATCTGATTTTCCCCACCATTGGTGGCTGTGCCCTTTGTCCCAAGTTCTGGAACTCCCTCCCTGCAGCTCTCTAATTCTCCACCTCACTTTCCTCGCTTTCTGACACTTCTAAATCTACATCTTTGACCAAGCTTTGGCTCATCTTACCTAATATCTCCTTCTGTGGCTTAGTGTCATACCCTGTTTCATAAAGTTCCTGCAAAGTGCCTTGGGACATTAAGTTAAAGATGCCATATTGATATAAGTTGTTTTGTTGGAACGTGTATCACTAGGGTTGCTGAAACATTGCATTAGAATGTAGTGATGAATCACTAGCAAGTGGGCATTGTATAACATGTGCAATGTGTGGAAAGGGGCACCTGTTAGTATCACTGTCATGCATGGTGCATGTAATCTTCTGCATCAGCTGTTCCAAGTGTTCAGCCAGACGCTTCCTAAACTTCCAAAAAAGGATTCAAGGAATCCACTGCTTGGTCCAAAAGAAAATGTAGGAATTGCTGTTCAGATGGAACACAGCATTGATGTTATTGTTTCGGTTTGAGGTATAATTTAACTTGATTTTTTTTCTGTGATTTCCTCTTCCACAGCTTCCCCGGAGTCCCTCCACATTTGTAGTTGGCAGGTTAAGGTGACTTTCTAAATCTGTCACTTTAAGATGCATCCTTTGCTCTTGCCAATGCAAGACCCCTGCCATCTCCGGTGATTAAATCATTAACAATCTCATGCCGCCACTCTTCTTAAACAGTTCCTTCCTTATTACAGTAATGATAAATGTTTATTTACAGCTGTATACAAACTGAGCATTTGACAACTTCAATGTCCAAGATTTGGTATGAATTTGAGCCATTGAACTCAAAGATTACATATTGGACATCTCATGGGAAAGTTTTACTGGACCCCCACATTAACAACAATTGTCTTTAATATTTACTCCATTTTTAGAAGCCTGTGCACAGAGTGGGCAAAGGAAGCCCTTAATCCATCTCAAATCAATTCAAATTTGATACCGGGCTGCATGTTAGCACAGTGGTTCCCACTGTCGCTTCACAGCGCCAGGGTCGCAGGTTCGCTTCACAGCTTGGGTCACTGTCTGTGCAGAGTCTGCACATTCTCCCTGTGCCCGCATGGATTTCCTCCCATAAGCCCTGAAAGACCTGCTGTTAGGTAATTTGGACATTCTGAATTCTCCGTCTGTACCTGAACAGGTGCCGGAATGTGGTGACCAGGGGCTTTCCACAGTGACTTTGTTGCAGTGTTAACGTAAGCCTACTTGTGACAATAAAGATTATTATTATAAATTGAACCCACTTCATGGTCTCCACAAGAGAAACACACAAGATCCAAGCTGACAAGAACACGCATTGCACCTGATCCTGGGCTTGATCTTTGAATTGCTGCGTTTAGTCCTGGTGCAAAATGAAATCTTGATTGATGAAGTGCCAGTGTCCCTTCTCTCTTCAAAGGCGTTTCCAGCCTTTCATGTGCAGTCGTCCAGTAATGTGTCCAAACGGGGGTGATCACGTGTAACCAGTACAAGGGGCCCTTTGAGCGCATGTGACCAGCACCGCTGGAATTAGAATGCATGCGTGCTGTCTGTTTATGTTGATGCACAAGTGCGGAACTGTGAGTCATTCACATGTCATTCACAGATGTGAAGCAACTACCCTCCCTCAAGTCCTTAGGAATTTTCAGAAAATAAATTCCCAGATATAAAAAGCGAGGATAACCGAACGATGAACAAAGCTTTTGATTTACTCGCTTGGCTTAGTATGTGACCTACCTTACACTTCATGGCTTATTGTCCAAGTAACAGTCTGTCCATGATGTCTCTGTTGAACGCTGACTGCTAGATGTTACTTTTGTGGCGTGTTTGCACATGCAAGACCTCCACCTACTGGACGAAGTGCGGTGTGAACATTTCAGAGGTGCTTGCACCATTCTTGCTGCATTATTATCACTACAGCCGAGTGCCTCCCGCGAAAAGAAATGTCTCATGCCCCCCAGCTACCTAAAGTGGCAGTGACTGAATTGTAGCGTGGAAAGCACTGGGATATTTATTTTGTCAAGAAGCTTTTTGTTGCTGTTGTTGTTGCGTGTGTTAAAGTGCTGTTTCTCCCTGCAGACAGGCCTTATGAGAGAGAGGGGAAGACGGCTACAGGACCACCAGCAGCATCAGCAGCACCATGACATCGGCCACAGATTTTGATAACGCGGAGATCCAGCAGCAGTACAGTCACATCAATGCTCGCTGGGAACTGTCGGATGAAGGTGAACTCGACAACGACAACAGCTCGGCAAGGTTGTTTGAGCGTTCCAGAATCAAAGCTCTTGCAGGTAAAGCTGCTGAACTCCAGGATCCTTTCCGAGAATTTTGGTTGGGATATATTGTTCATACTCTGTCAGCTGCTCCGGTTTGCTGATGTCTTATTTCCCGTGAGCATGTAAAATGATGTGCATTCAATCCATTGCCTTTCCCTTTCTCAAGTGAAATTCTTTCATTAAATAGGCGGTTGTTTGAAAGCAGTGGGTTCTTTATCCAGAGAAGCGGGAAAGGATAAGATTTGCTTACAGTGGTGAAGAACACGTTAAAGTAAATCTTGAAGAGTGTCATGAGGTTTTCAGTGCTTCATTTCTGACAGGAAGTTTTGCGAGTAACAAACTGCAAATTTACTTGTCATTCTTCAAAGGCATTTTTTAAAGAGTCCCGAAATGATTACTTTCTGTCATGTTTTTCAGCCTGTGTATGTAATTGTAACTGAAGATAGCCTCACCTACCGGAATATGGCTACTTCCTTATCATAAAAAGAATTCTGATGTATAGAATCATAGAATTTACAGTACAGAAGGAGGCCATTTGGCCCATTCAGTCTGCACTGGCCCTTGGAAAGAGCACCCCACTCAACCTCCCGCTTCTACTCTAGCCTCTTATCCCAGTAACCCAACCTAACCTTTTGGACACTAAAAGACAATTTAGCATGGCCAATCCACCTAACCTGCACATCTTTGGACTGTAGGAGGAAACCAGAGCACCCAGAGGAAACCCACATAGACAGAGGGGGTGGGATTTTCTGCCCGGGATGGGCCGAGTGGCCACAAAATAAAAAATCTGAGTCCGCTGTGCCGTCCACGTGTGGTCTTACCCAGCGGGACCTTGGAGTGCATCCTTCCGGGGGCGGCCTGGAGGGGGGAGGGGGTCCTCTGCTGTGGCCTGGCCTGCGATCAGGGCCTACCGATCAACGGACTGGCCTCTCGGGCTGGGGGCCTCTTTAGCTCCACACCAGCCCCTGTAGCCCTACGCCATGTTGCGTTGGCGTGGGTCGCTCCAGTGCTGGTCTCCTGTAGGGCTCGGAATAGCTGCTCCTGGGGGCCTGTTGACGCCGGCGTGAAACGCGACGGCGTTTACGACGGCATCAACTCTTAGCCTCAGGATCAGCGAATTCCTCCCAGGGAGAATGTGCAAACTCCACACAGACAGTGACCCAAGGCTGGAATTGAGTCCGGGACCCTGGAACTGTGAGGTACCAGTGCTAACCACTGTGCCACTCCAATAAACTTCACATGCTTGAAAATATCACTATATAGAAAACATCATCAAGTAATGGTGTTTTAATGCTTTCTTCTCAATGGACAAGTTTAACCATACAGGCAGACAATGGGGTCTGGAGGGGGGTGCACAGCAACATTGTGGCCTATCACTCACTCAACCTGATCCCCCACATCATGCTGTGTAAATGGATTTTTAAAAGGCACTTTCCCCCCACTCCAAATAAATTTCCGTGGATGGTAACTTGCATCAGGGGGTCACAGCGGCAAACAAAAAAGATACAGCAAACTATTTAAAAGTTCCATTGCCTGCAGGTCAGACATTTCACTTTGTCAGTTATCATTTGTTACTGGAACAAAATCCTTTTAATTTGAAGGAAAAGATAGAAGAGAAAAACATTGATTTTTCCATTGCATTTCTGACCTGAGATAGCCTGGCTTCTTCCCAAGGATGGCAGCCAAGCAGTTGTCAATGTAGAAAAATTGCCCAACAGCAATTAGTTTATAATGGAACCTGGGATCTGCCATTTAGGTCACTTTCCATAGGAATTATCTGAGGATTGGTTTTGGAGGGAAAGACTGGATAAGCAGTGTTCAGATGCCAGACAAACCCATGGAACATCAGCTTAATTTTTCAAGCAACAGGTGAGGCAATTGGTTAAAATCACCCAGGAAAAAAAATCTAATTTCAAACTTTCCTGACAGTCAGTGCACAAGCTGCAAAATTGAATTTTTGTAATAAATGTTCCAGAAACTGAAAACTCTCCAATACTATCCAGTATAGTGGTGATATAGCTTCAAGGTTATTGTTAAAGCAAAGCTTGAAAGATTTATTGTCTTGATAAATTCAGTTGTCAAGTCTTGGTTTGGACTTGAAAATTTTATTGTGTGACACATACATCTGGCAAAGTTTTGATACTTAGCAAGGTTGTTTACCTCCAATTTATGAGTTGTCTTCTCTCCTGAAGTGCTGGGATGCAACTGCTCCCCTGTACTTTATCCAGATAGTCATTTTATGCATGAATCTCAGTGGATTGTTAAGCTCACTGTTCAACTACAGGAGACATCACATCACAGCTCAGTTCAATCTGTCCTTGACCAGTGCTCACAGATGCTTTGACAAAGAGTCATCCAGACTCAGCACGTTAGCTCCGCTTCTCGCCTCTCCACAGATGTTTTCAGACCTGCTGATTTTGTCCAGTATTTTCTGGTTTTGTTTCTCACAGATACACACTTGAAACACATGGTGGCTGGAATGCTATTGGAAATGGGCATTGTCCCCTCACTTCTCCAGGGCCATTGAGGCTAATTGTTGCTTCCAAAATTGTTGTCCTAGCTGACGTCAAGGGGTAAATCTTCCAGTCCTGCTCTCTGTGGAAACTGCTCACAGTGGGCAGGATGGAAAATTTGGTGGACCACTGAAAGGTCTGCTGACCTTGAGTGTGAATTTCCGGTTCCAGGGCAGGACCGGAAAGTCCCACCCCAAGTAGCAGCACAAATCAGTAAATGAACCTGGATGTTTCTTGGTCTATATTGCTGTACTATCCTCTGACTGAACCAGATAGCCTTTGGGAGAGCAAGAAACGAATATGACCAAGCTGATTTTCTTCCACATCTTTCCACATTTGCTTGGTGTAATTTTTTTTTTTACACAGATTTACCTGGTGTAATTTTTTTTTACACATACACCGGTGCCCCGAAGGCCATCTCTATCAGTCTCCGCTCCACCAGACTAACGGCGTAAACTACACCCTCAGGCTTTCTTTTGCCAGATTGGCTCAAGGTCGTGTCTGAAAACTCAGCTCTGTATCGGGAAGCACGCTGGTTTTCAGTCAGAGCCTGACACTCTGACAAATTATGAGAAAATTCTGCCCTTTGTGTGTTTAAACAGATGACTCATAGGCATAAAATGCAACCTACGTGTTCAGGAGACCCCTACTTACTTTAGCAAGTCAGTTTTATGCCAGCTCGCCAGTGAAGCACGGATTCACTATCACAGAGTGGCAGGATCATCGCATGTCATCCATAAAGAAAGAAAAAATTGCATCCATATAACACCTTTCATGACCATCAGACATTCCAAAGTGCTGTGCAACCAATTAAGTACTATACTGCCCTTGACAACAGATTCGCTTCTGATGGGTTTTTACAACAATCCAGTAAGTACATTATTATTATTATTAACAAGGGAAGCATTATATTTCCAGATTTATTAATTAATTGAATTCTAAATTTCCCCCAGCTGTTCTGTTGGGATTTGAACTCATTCTCCCAGCATGACACCCAGCTTCTATATTACTAGTCCAGCAACATTCCATCCATCTGTGTTGAAGGATTCCACCCCACAGCCAGTTGCGGAATGGTGAAACCCACCCAATGAGAAAAGGGTAATTTGAATTTCAGGAGCATTTAAACACAGCAGTCTTAATTTCTTTGATAAAGAGTCATCCAGCCTCGAAACATTAGCTCCTTTCTCCCTCCACAGATGTTGAGAGACCTGCTGTGATTGTCCAGTATTCTCTGTCCTAATTATCGATCAGACTGGTTGGACTAACATGCTTCTTCCCAACTATTTTGTCCTTGAAGCACCCTAAAATGACCTCCACTGCACAACACAGCATTTAGATGCAGGCATTTGGCATCTGAGTGGAATTTAAGTACTCGTTCATGATGGCAACTGTTTAATATCAGTGTTGGCTGTGTCTAGTTATATTAATAACGCGTTGATTCATAGTTGCTTGAACCAGGTGACACTTTAATCGAGGTGGCCTGCAACACAACTCCTGCTATTTTAGATCTCTGTAACAAATGCCAATGCAAACATTTCCTCCATCAAACAAATACAAAAACAACCAAAAATTATTATCCATATATCCAATTTTATCTGGTTAGCTCTGTTTCTAAAATTGTTATTTGCAAAATGTGACTCCAAATAGACCATTTTGTGAATGACAGCAGAGTAACACCAAGCAATATTGATTTCCTTTTCTTCTTCAGGATTACATACATAGAAAATAGAAGCACAAGGAGGCCATTTGACCCATCGAGCCTATTCCACCATTTATTATCATCATGGCTGATCATCAAGTTCAATACACAGATTCTGCCTACCCCCCCCCCCCCCCCCCCCCCCCCCCCCCGGAATCAGCCTGGTAAACCTTTGCTGCACCCCCTCCATAGCAAGAACATCCTTCCTTAGCTAAGGACACCAGGTGTGGCCTTACCAATATCCTGTATAATTGCAGTAAAACATCTCTATTCCTATACTCGTATCGTCTCCCTATAAAGGCCAACATACCATTTGCCTTCTTCACTGCCTGCTGTACCTGCGTGTTTACTTTAAGCAACTGATGCACAAAGACAGCACGGTCTTGCTGGATATCCACCTCTCAATAAATAGCTGCCACCTTCAGGCGAACCCTAATAGCGAACCTCTCAAGGCGAACTTAATTTTCTCTAGGCCAAGAAAGCTCTCCATGTCCGATATCCATACCTCAGCCCTCGGGGGCTTTGAGTCCCTCCATGCTAACAGTATTCGTCGCCGGGCTACCAGGGAAGCAAAGGCCAGAACTTCGGCCTCTCTCTGTTCCTGGACTCCCGAGTCCTCCGAAACTCCAAAGGTTGCCGCCTCAGGGCTCATTACCACCCCTGTTTTCAATACCCGGGACATGACATCTGCGAATCCCTGCCAATACCCCCTGAGTTTAGGGCACGACCAGAACATGTGTAGATGGTTAGCCCCCCCCCCCCCCCGAGCTCCTCTTCCCACTTAAGCTTCAGGTCTTCAGGTCCTCGGTCTGCGTATCCTCAGCTCCCATTAGTTCCTTGTAGACATCTGAGACTCTACCCTCTCCCACCTCTCCCCAAGAAACTACCCTGTCCTGCCTCCCCTTCGGCGGGAGACGTGGGAAGGACGGCACCAGTCTGCGTACAAAATCCCGCACCTGTAAGTATCTAAATCCGTTCCCCCTCGCCAGCCCAAACTTCTCCTTCAGCGTCCTCATGCTCGGAAAGCTCCCTTCCAGGAACAGATCCCCCATCCTCACAATCCCCACCCTCCTCCACAGTCGATACCCTCCGTCCATGTTCTCCGGGGCAAATCGGTGGTTGCCGCAGATTGGAGTCCACACCGATGCTCTTACCTCCCCTACATGCCTCCTCCACTGGCTCCAGATCCGAAGAGCCGCCACCACTACCGGGCTGGTGGAGTACCGTGCCGGCGGAAGCGGCAGAGATGGCGTGACCAGGGCTGCTAAGCTAGTGCCCCGATATCCACCTCTCTTGATTTACACCCATTCAATTAATAATCTGCCTTCCTATTTTTGCTGCCAAAGAGGATAACCTCACAGTTATCCATATTATACTGCATCTGCCATGCATGTACTCACTTAGCCTATGCAAATTCCGCTGTAACTTCTTGGCATCCTCCTCATCACTCACCCACCCACCCAACTTTGTATCATCTCCAAATTTGGAGACAATGTGCACGAGTTGGATTTCGGCGGGAGCTGGGATACTTCAGCTGGGGTTGCAGTCAGTTGGATTTCGGCGGGAGCTGGGATACTTCAGCTGGTGAGTAGATTTGTCAATTTCAATTGCAGCAGCCAGCCATTGGATACCGGCAGGGGCTGAGCCTATCGGGAGGTGAGTGGTAAGTCTAAATTACTTACCTTTGCAGGGGTTGCAGTCAGTTGGATTTCGGCGGGAGCTGGGATACTTCAGCTGGTGAGTAGATTTGTCAATTTCAATTGCAGCAGCCAGCCATTGGATACCGGCAGGGGCTGAGCCTATCGGGAGGTGAGTGGTAAGTCTAAATTACTTACCTTTGCAGGGGTTGCAGTCAGTTGGATTTCGGCGGGAGCTGGGATACTTCAGCTGGTGAGTAGATTTGTCAATTTCAATTGCAGCAGCCAGCCATTGGATACCGGCAGGGGCTGAGCCTATCGGGAGGTGAGTGGTAAGTCTAAATTACTTACCTTTGCAGGGGTTGCAGTCAGTTGGATTTTGGCGGGAGCTGGGATACTTCAGCTGGTGAGTAGATTTGTCAATTTCAATTGCAGCAGCCAGCCATTGGATACCGGCAGGGGCTGAGCCTATCGGGAGGTGAGTGGTAAGTTTAAATTACTTACCTTTGCAGGGAACAGGAAGTTTGTCCCGTGGACTTCTGGGAAGGTTTACCCCTCCCTAGTTAATAAATTCTGGTGGAGAGGAAACCCGAGACACTACACGTGTAGTGTCTCCCACCCGCCCTCCTCCTCTAACCTAATAATAAGACCCATTGGGGTGAGCAGGTGAGTGCCTTATTACATTATTATTTCTCTTTTTCTTATTTGTTAACCAGAACTAGGTTGGAAAAGACTATAGCAGAGGTCTCCAAGTTTTTTTAACTGAAATTTATACAAAGTAATAAATTAATTAACTAATCAGAGATGGCTGGGCAGGTGATGTGCTGTAGCTGTATGATGTGGGAGCTGGCTGTTCCCCTTGTGAATGGCAATGACCACATCTGCAGCAAGTGTTGGTTGCTGGAAGATCTCCGGCTCAGAATTGATGAACTGGAGTCTGAGCTTCAAACACTGCGGCACATCCGGGAGGGGGAGAGTTACCTGGACACTTTGTTTCAGGAGGCAGTCACACCTGGGAGATTAAGTAATTCACATTCAGTAACTGATCAGGGACATCAGAGTGTGACTGTAAGTGAGGCAGGCAGAGGGAACCTGAGTTCAGGAGTGCAGGAGCCTCAGCCCTTGACCTTGTCCAACAGGTATGAGACTCTTGCTCCCTGTATGGATGAGGAAAGGGGCTCTGGACAGGATGAGCCAACTGACCACGGTACCATGGTGCAGAAGGCCATTCAAGAGGGGGGAGTAAAAAGACAAGTAGTTGTTATAGGGGATTCTATAATTAGGGGGACAGATAGTATCCTATGCAAGCCGGATCGGGAGTCTCGCATGGTGTGTTGCCTGCCCGGTGCCAGGGTGCGGGACATCTCTGACCGGCTTGAAAGGATACTGGAGCGGGAGGGGGAGGATCCAGTTGTTGTGGTCCACGTTGGGACTAACAACATAGGTAAAGCTAGGGTGGAGGACCTGTTCGGGGACTATCAAGCACTAGGAAGAAAATTGAAGTACAGGTCCTCAAGGGTCATAATCTCTGGATTACTGCCCGAGCCACGTGCCAATTGGCATAGGGATAGGAAAATTAGGGAAGTAAACACGTGGCTAAGGGATTGGTGTGGGAAAGAGGGATTCCACTTCATGGGACATTGGCATCAGTTTTGGAACCGGGGGGATCTGTACCGTTGGGACGGTCTCCACCTGAACCGATCTGGAACCAGTGTTCTAGAGAAGAGGATAAATAGGGTGGTCAGTAGGACTTTAAACTTCTGAGTTGGGGGGAAGGGAAAGTGAAAGCGACAGGGAGCAGGGAGTTAAATGGCAAGATACGCAGGAGGATAACATGTAGGCAGGTGGATTTAAGCTTGAGGCAGACTAGGAATGCAACAAAAAGGAAGGATAACTTTGGACATCTTAGGACTTCCAATATCTGTACTGATAAGAAAGTTAACATTAAGGCACTTTACCTGAATGCTCGTAGCATTTGTAACAAAGTAGATGAACTAATGGCACAGATCATCGTGAATGATTATGATGTGGTAGGCATCACAGAGACATGGCTGCAGGGGGTTCAGGACTGGCAGTTAAACATCCAAGGATATACAACCTATCGAAAAGACAGGGAGGTGGGCCGAGGGGGTGGGGTTGCCTTGTTAGTTAAGAAAAAAATTAAATCTATGGCACTAAACGACATAGGGTCGGATGATGTGGAGTCTGTGTGGGTAGAATTGAGGAACCACAAAGGCAAAAAAACCATAATGGGAGTTATGTACAGACCGCCTAACAGTGGTCAGGACCAGGGGCGCAACATGTACCGGGAAATAGAAAAGGCATGTCAGAAAGGCAAGGTCACAGTGATCATGGGGGACTTCAATATGCAGGTGGATTGGGTAAATAATGTAGCCAGTGGATCCAAAGAAAAGGAATTCATGGAATGCTTACAAGATGGCTTTTTGGAACAGCTTGTCATGGAGCCCACAAGGGAGCAGGCTATTCTGGACCTAGTGCTATGTAATGAACCAGACTTTATTAAAGATCTTAAAGTAAGGGAACACTTAGGAAGCAGCGATCATAATATGGTTGAGTTCAGTCTGCAGTTTGAAAGAGAGAAGGCAAAATCGGATGTAATGGTGTTACAGTTAAATAAAGGTAATTACGAGGGCATGAGAGAGGAACTGGTGAAAATCAACTGGAAGCAGACCCTAGCAGGGAAGACAGTAGAGCAAAAATGGCAGGAGTTTGTATGCATAATTGAGGACACTGTACAGAGGTTCATCCCCAAGAAAAGAAAGATTATCCAGGGAGGGATTAGACAGCCATGGCTGACAAAGGAGGTCAGGAAATGTATCAAAGAAAAAGAGAGATCCTATAAAGCGGCCAAAAGCACCGGGAAATCAGAAGATTGGGAAGGCTACAAAAACAAACAGAGGTTAACAAAGAGACAAATAAGGAAGGAGAGGATCAAATATGAAGGCAGGCTAGCCAGTAATATAAGAAATGATAGTAAAAGTTTCTTTCAATACATAAGAAACAAACGTCAGGCCAAAGTAGACATTGGGCCAATTCAAACTGATTCTGGAAGGCTAGTGATGGGAGATGAGGAAATGGCTGGAGAACTTAATAAGTACTTTGCGTCTGTCTTCACAGTGGAAGACGTTAGTAATATCCCAAAAATTATAAAGGGTCAGGGGGCTGAGTTGAGTATGGTTGCCATTACAAAAGAGATGGTGCTAAAAAAGCTAAAAGGTCTTAAAATTGACAAATCTCCTGGCCCCGATGGGCTACATCCTAGAGTTCTGAGGGAGGTGGCTGAAGAAATAGCGGAAGCGTTGGTTGAGATCTTTCAAAAATCACTGGAGTCAGGGAAAGTCCCGGACGATTGGAAGATCGCTGTTGTAACCCCCTTGTTCAAGAAAGGATCAAGACAAAAGATGGAAAATTATAGGCCAATTAGCCTAACCTCGGTTGTTGGTAAAATTCTAGAATCGATCGTTAAGGATGAGATTTCTAATTTCTTGGAAGAGCAGGGTCGGATTAGAACAAGTCAACATGGATTTAGTAAGGGGAGGTCGTGCCTGACGAACCTGTTAGAATTCTTTGAGGAGGTGACAAGTAGGTTAGACCAGGGAAACCCAGTGGATGTGGTCTATCTGGATTTCCAAAAGGCCTTTGATAAGGTGCCACACAGGAGGCTGCTGAGTAAGGTGAGGGCCCATGGTGTTCGAGGTGAGCTACTGGCATGGGTTGAGGATTGGCTGTCTGACAGAAGGCAGAGAGTTGGGATAAAAGGTTCTTTTTCGGAATGGCAGCCGGTGACCAGCGGTGTCCCACAGGGTTCAGTGTTGGGGCCGCAGCTGTTCACCATATATATTAATGATCTGGATGAAGGGACTGGGGGCATTCTAGCGAAGTTTGCTGATGATACGAAGTTAGGTGGTCAGGCAGGTAGTGCTGAGGAAGTGGGGAGGCTGCAGAAGGATCTAGACAGTTTGGGAGAGTGGTGCAGGAAATGGCTGATGCATTTCAACGTGAGAAAATGTGAGGTCTTGCACTTTGGAAAAAAGAATCCAAGCATAGACTACTTTCTAAACGGTGAGAAAATTCATAATGCCAAAGTACAAAGGGATCTGGGAGTGCTAGTCGAGGATTCCCTAAAGGTAAACATGCAGGTTGAATCCGTGATTAAGAAAGCGAATGCTATGTTGTCATTTATCTCAAGAGGGTTGGAATATAAAAGCAGCGATGTGCTACTGAGCCTTTATAAGGCTCTGGTTAGGCCCCATTTGGAGTACTGTGTCCAGTTTTGGGCCCCACATCTCAGGAAGGACATACTGGCACTGGAGCGTGTCCAGCGGAGATTCACACGGATGATCCCTGGAATGGCGGGTCTAGCATATGAGGAACGGCTGGCGTTCCTGGGATTGTATTCATTGGAGTTCAGAAGGTTAAGGGGAGATCTAATAGAAACTTACAAGATAATACATGGCTTAGAAAGGATGGACGCAAAGAAACTGTTTCCGTTAGGCGAGGAGTCGAGGACCCGTGGGCACAGCCTTAGAATTAGAGGGGGTAAATTCAAAACAGAAATGCGGAGACATTTCTTCAGCCAGAGAGTGGTGGGCCTGTGGAATTCATTGCCGCAGAGTGCAGTGGAGGCCGGGACGCTAAATGGCTTCAAGGCAGAGATAGATAAATTCTTGATGTCGCGAGGAATTAAGGGCTATGGGGAGAATGCTGGGAGGTGGAGTTGAAATGCCCATCAGCCATGATTGAATGGCGGAGTGGACTTGATGGGCCGAATGGCCTTACTTCCACTCCTATGTCTTATGGTCTTATGATCCTCTGGCCAGGGTATGTTGGAAAAGCAGATCGCCGTGGCGCAGTGTGGCTGGTGAAAGCCGGGAGATCCCGCTTCTGAAATCTGCCAGGTTCGCAACGCCTCGCGAGTTTCAACAAAATCTTGTGAGGCGTTGCAAGGGGAATCCTGCCCAAAATGGGTGGGTCACCTTTTAGCAAATTTGCATATTAGCGAGAGGTAGTAAGCCTCACTTTAATGTGCAGATTCCCGAGGTACCTGAGGCTTTGGGATTCTATCGCTTTGCCTTGGGGACCTCGGGCGAGCACCTTTTGGTACTGATCCTCATTGGTACTGGGCATCAGAGGCCCCAGCTGCATGTTCTTTGGTCAGGGTGGTGTCCTTAGACTTCTGGTGTCACCTGGGAACCCTGGCAGTGCCAGCCTGGTGCCCTGGCAGTACCACCTGGATGCCAGTTTGGCTGTTGTGGGTGCGAGGGAGGCATGCTGTGTTCGGACTAGGGGGGAGGTCAGGGATTCTTTTGAGGCCGCCGAGATCGGGATGGCATTTTCTCTCGCTACAATGGGCAGTTCCGGCGAGCGGAGCTTCCCATTGTAAAAAAGGAGCCAAGTGCGGCCTTGGCCACACTTTCCTCATTCAGGCCCCTTATTCAAAGCCAATTGCGTTGAATAGCCATGTGTTTCTCGACACTGCGAGTGCTGGGAAACACGCGGCTAAACGCGCTCGCTCGGGGACTTTGTTTCCTTTTGGGAAGATCGTGCCCAATACATTTAGTTTCCTCATCCAAATAATTAAAATATAATGTGACCAGTTGGGATCTGAGCACAGATCCTTGCAGTACCCCACTAGTCACTGCCTGCCAATCCGTCTGCTAACCAGCTTTCTATCCATCTTGAGACACGACCTGCAATCCCATGTGCTTTAACTTTACTTAGTAATCTGCTATATGAGACCTTGGTCGAAAGTCTAAATAAACCATATCCACCGGTTCTCCCTGGTCAACTCTACTTGTTACATCTTCAAAGAATTCTAGAACTGTCAAGCATGATTTCACTTTCGTAAATCCATGATTGAGAAACTACGGTGCAGAAATATGTGCCATGTAAGGTGGGGTTAGGCAATCTCTTTCCAGTACTTTTTGGGTGCAGTAAAAAACCATATCTAATTTAATTAGAAATTTTGTTCAGAGAGGTCACAGAGAGGCTAATGTGGGAAGAAGAACAATATATCATTGGAGGAGGTTTTCTTCTGAGGCTGTGTTTCAGACATGTTGAGAACCTCACATTGAACAAGAAGATGTAAAAGCAAATTGTATAGTTGAGAAGCAGATGCCTCAGATTTTGCATATCCGTTGTTGATAGGGGTTTAGTAGCACAGATTGGAATGTCAATGCAAACTTGATGTAGGACCAAACAAAATTGATTTGAAAGGAGACTGCGCTGTAGAAATAAATGGGAAACAATTGATTTGCTGAACACAATTGTGTTGTTTAAATGTATTAATAATAATAACAACAATAATCTTTATTGTCACATGTAGGCTTGCATTAACACTGCAATGAAGTTACTGTGAAAAGCCACTAGTCGCCACATTCCAGCGCCTGTTCGGGTACACTGAGGGAGAATTCAGAATGTCCAATTCACCTAATCTCTACGTGCTTTTGCAGTTTATATAGATACCTGCGGTTTCAACAATGGTTGTGCCTGAATTAAACTTGTTCCACAACATGTCACTCACGCAGGCTGTGCTGAGGATTTGACTGACTGTTACCTTAAAATGTGCTATTTAAGGTAATGGAAATTAAACTAGAGAAGAAAGCAAATAGAATTTAATATTTTATCATTGCTAAGCACCCTAATATTCGTGAATGGTTTTGGAACTGTTAGTCACAGGTTCTCTGAGACGGGCCTGATAAATTTAATAATTTTGGAGATTAATATAAGTTTGTCTCTGCAGTTTTGAGTTTGAAAGGCCTATTGAACAGGTGCAACCTCTCTACTGACCTATGCTCCAAACTAAAGGGGCACTAGTGTTGTGTCAGTCAGATAACTGAGAAGAGTTGAGAGTTTTAAATTTAATTCTGAGTTTGCAAAATTCGGTCTTGTTTGAGTACCCAATTCTTTTTTTTCCAATTAAGGGGCAATTTAGCATGGCCAATCCACCTACCCTGCACATCTTTGGGTTGTGGGGGTGAGACCCATGCAGCCACGGGGAGACATGTGCAAATGCCACATGGACATTGACTCGGGACCGAAACCAGGTCCTTGGCGCCGTGAGGCAGCAGTGCGAACCACTGTGCCACCGTGCATACCAAAATTTAGTATTGTTAATAAATTTGCTGATGATTAAAACCAACAAAGAGGATGATGATAGGTGGGGCTGTATAAATGGAATTTATTTATTTATTGACGAGCTAAACGATCAAAAGCTAATAAAAAGTGTCGACGCCTTTAGATTTACATGAGTATAAAACACTTTTTTTTACTGGTTCATGAAACATGGCGTCGCCTGCCGGGCCAGCATTTATTGACCATCTGTAGTTGCCCCTGAGGGGGCAGTTAAGAATCAACCACATTACTGTGGGTCTGGAATCACATGTAGGCCAGATTTCCTTCTCTAAAGGACATTAGTGAACCATATGTGGTTTTACAACAACCGACAATGGCTTCATGGTCATAATTTGACTTTTAATTCCAGATTTTTATTGAAATCAGATTTCACCACCTGCAGTGATGGGATTCAAACCTGGATCCCCAGGGCATTACCCTAGATTTCTGGTTTACTAGTCCAGTGACAATACCACTACGCCACCACCTCCCCTTAAAATGATTACTGAAAATGATGGAAGCCCACATCAGGTTACCAAGTTCTTGAGTATGTAATCTTCATTATATGAAAGGCTACCAAACCATTTATGAAGAAATGTCCCCACATGCCAAGGCCTGACTATTCCCTTACTAATGCTAGTAACCCTCATTTTCAACATTTTTAAATTTTATTTGAGATTTCCTCACTTTGCAGCTTGTTTTCCCCTCTACTTAATTAAGATGATTATTGACAGAAATGGAAATGAAAAAAAAAAGGGGGTTGAAGAAAATAATAATTGTCAGTGAATAATCATACAATCCCTACAGTGCAAAAAGTGGCCAAACAGCCCATCGAGTCTGCACCGAAACTCTGAAAGAGCACAACCCTATCCCAATAACCCCTTAATCTACCTAAACATCCCTGGACACTAAGGGGCAATTTAGCATGGTCAATCCACTTAACCCGCACATCATTGGACTATGGGAGGAAACCAGAGCAGCCTGAGGAAACCCACGCAGACATGGGGAATACGTACAAACTCCACACAGTTACCCAAGGCCAGAATTGAACCCGGGTCCATGGTGCTGTGAGGCAGCAGTGCTAACCACTGTGCCACCGTGCCACCCATTAATGATTGATTCGCTCAGTACTACAAAAGTGCATATATTGCATTTTTGAATATTATGGAATTTTTATCAGTACGAGCCCTCTGGTTTCCTCCCACAAGTCCCGAAAGATAGGTGAATTGGACACTCTGAATTCTCCCTTAGTGCACCCCAACAGGCGCCGGAATGTGGCAACTCGGGGATTTTCACAGTAACTTCATTGCAATGTTAAGGTAAGCCTACTTGTGACACTAATAAAGATTACTATTATTAAATGGTAAAAATATGTGCATTTTAGTGGTCCTTGGTGTAAGTGATGTACACGTGTAGGGCAAGTAGACATTTTGGGTGGTCTTGTGACGTAGTAGACAGCATCCCGACCTCTGGAGTCGGAAGCTCTGGGTTTGAGTCGCATCCCAGGACTTCATGGCCAAGGAACGTGCGCGTTCATAACGCGGCCAAACAGGTTGAGTATCAACCTGCAAAATCCTTCCAACAAGTCAATGCCTGTTGGTGAGACTGGGAGAGACTCCTAGTCAGAGACTCTTGATGTGGAGTGTTGCCCCTCAAGCTATGTTGCTCCTCAAATTATAAGCCTCTGGCGACTGACTAGCGACCTGTTCCAGGAATTACTGGCTGTAGAAACAGACGAAAGTCGGACTTAGTGCACCACTAGGTCTGGAAAGAGAATTTGATGGAGACTTTTTCGTTTTGTTTCTTTACTTTATTCACATGTATTCTTGAATCTCCAATCTTTTAGAATGATTGGTCAACACAGCTGTAGGAGGAATTAGACATGAAACCCATTAGGTACAATAGATATATGACACCATCTCCATTTATCTATTCAAAGATTTTTATAAACACAATAATATTTTTGGATTTAAAGTGTTGATATTGAAATCCAACTCAAATTATAGTTGGGGAAGCAATGTTGACAAAACAAGTTTTTATTTCAAATTTAACTTTGGAGCTATTTCCTAAATGCTGAACACCTACATTAGTCTGGCACCTGGGAAAACCGTGTTGACGTTAGACTAAAGCAAAGTCTCTCTCGCCTTATAACTTGCAAATGTTGGGTCATAAGCGAAAAGCTCTTGTCGTAAGAGTTGTTTTGTAAACAGATGTAGGCCTGATTTTGCACTCCCTGGCGGGTTTTTAGGAGGGGCAGTATGAAATTGAAGGGCTAGCATTCCCTCCGGGTTCCTGCCTGGCCCCATGTTCAGCTGAGGCGGGTAAGACATCAGGCGGGCTACCAACCGTTGGCCAATTGAGGCCTTTATGTGGCCTGGCCAAGTGATTGGGCTTAGGCCTCAGAAGAGAAGGAGGGGGTGCCTCTATCAGAAATCCTCTTCTAACTTCACCCCCACCCCCTCTCCCTTGAGGTCCGACGTCCCTCCCCCAGTCATCGCTACTCTCACATGGGACCCTGAAAATATACATTGTCATCCAGTCCCAGAACTTGGCTCAGGCAACTTCCTCTTCTGTCCACTGCAGCTCTTGTCACTGAAGGGACTAAAGAGCTGCCGGCTAATCAGATTGGCTGGCAACTGGCTAAGGTGGGACTTTGTCTTGAGTAAGAGTTGGAAGTCTTCCATACAGCCAATTTATGTTTATTTGAGCATGAAATGACTTCAAGGTGGGCAGAGTCAGCAAGGCTATTTGGATGGCGGAAAGAGAAACCCCGCCATCAATGTGCTTTACAAAGCTGAACGTTTCAGTAAGTGATATTAGAGGGAAGGTCTTTCAAAGTTTAAATGGTAGATGGCACAAATTACCTGTTATTTCTTTACCTTGAAATGGAAGAGATGCATCTTTTTTAAACCAGGACTGCAGACCATAGTTGCTTTTAAAAGTTGAAAGTACTGAATGGAAGTGGCTCGTGTTGGGTCCCAGGAGTTAGAACATAGAACATAGAACATAGAACAGTACAGCACAGAACAGGCCCTTCAGCCCTCAATGTTGTGCCGAGCCATGATCACCCTACTCAAACCCACGTATCCACCCTATACCCGTAACCCAACAACCCCCCCCTTAACCTTACTTTTATTAGGACACTACGGGCAATTTAGCATGGCCAATCCACCTAACCCGCACATCTTTGGACTGTGGGAGGAAACCGGAGCACCCGGAGGAAACCCACGCACACAGGGGGAGGATGTGCAGACTCCACACAGACAGTGACCCAGCTGGGAATCGAACCTGGGACCCTGGAGCTGTGAAGCATTTATGCTAACCACCATGCTACCCTGCTGCCTCTATCGGTGGCAGGACCTCTATCGGTGGAGAAGAATCATCCGGAAGCATGTAGACTATTTATGAGGGCAGTAGTTGTCGCAGCAGCCAGTACTGCCACCTGAAGCCATGTTGCCAGCAGAAATGTTGTTGGCTATCCAATCACTGAAATACCGAGCCAGCCTGTAACAGGAGAGTCTGTCGTCCCCAAGGAAATGGATGAAGCTGAGTTACCAGTATCTGAGGAGATGCCGGGTACAGTGCTTTCTGCAGAAATCACCCCAGTGGAATCATCCCTGACTCAGGAGGTAGGCCACTCTATCAGAAATTGGAAACCACCTGCGAGATTCAATTTGTATATGTTTAATTTTCTAATTATGAGGACGAAGTAATCTAATTATGATTGATGTATGAAAAAGAGCTTCGAGAGAGAGGGATGTGGTGTCTGTCCCTTTAAGGGGTGATCTGCTGAGGGGGTCATGTGGCCCAGGTAAGCAATCAAGGAGCAGGTTTGGATATCACTCCACACACAGGTTTCTATATCAGTTCGATCCTGGAAGCCGACTTACAGTAGTTATATTTAAATAAACGTTGCAGCTGTTATTTACCTAGCTGGTGAACGTTAAGTATTCTACAGCATGGATAAAAAAAGCTGAATTCAGGAGGTGAGGTGAGAGTGTTATGGGTCAAGATTTGGAGAAAACGCCAAAGTATATCAAGGAGTTCACCTGACCTACAACTATTTATTTATTTTGGTTATGATGAGCACAAGGGCCTGCCTTTCAGGTGTTATTCAACAGAGGCCTTAAGCACTTTTAATCAAAAACAAAGTTTATTCTACCTAGTTAATATTTTTGTAAACATACACAGTAAGCATTTTTATCAACTACTAACATAAATACCCCATACAGCTACAGTACTCTTGTGTATAACCCTTAATACATTTCCCCCTTAAGCTGTTCCAATTTAATAACAATATCCCATTGATGCACAATCAATGGACACGAAACGTAAATGAGATCCAAACGATAGGCTTTAATGCACAAGATGTGTGCCCGGCAGCAGACGTACAGAAGAAAGGCCGACTGCCGGGAAGCACGGGTTCTTATATCCCGCCTTGTAGGCGGAGCTACCTACCTCTCAGCCAATCGGCTGAGAGGCACGTGACTTACCCGGGCCAATGGGCAGCGAGTCCTCTGCACCAATAGCAGCTCACTTCCAAGGTACCATAATACCCCATGTCATACTACCACACCCATAAACCAGAAAACCCTTTTTCAAAGGGGTGGCCCAACACACAGCACTAAAGACCTGGTTTAGATGCTCTTGTGTCCTTTCCAAAACAGCAGGTTTGAATTTCTTCCAGAAAACAATTATTTATTTTCAAGTTATCAAGCAGTCTGGAAACAGCTTTTAAAATGCAGATAGGGGAAAGAAAACCTTCTTTTTCACCCTGTGCTGTACAAACCAGTTCAAACTCAAAACAAAAGTAAAACCAACTCAAAAACGAAAATAAAAACCCAAAGCCACAGCCCAGCTCCATCCACACAATGACATCACTGAAGCCATGTGATAACACAAAGATTTCTTAAAAGGACGCTCCCATGACAAGAACGACTGCCCTTGACATTAACACAGTATTTTCCCGAAAGTCGAGCTGTTGGGTGAATTGAACATTCTGAATTCTCCCTCTATGTACCCGAAAAGGCGCCCGGAGTGTGGTGACTAGGGGCTTTTCACAGTAACTTCATTGCAGTGTAATGTAAACCTACTTGTGACACTAATAAAGATTATTTTTATTTGACCAATTATAGTACCAAGGAGCTCTAAAAAAAATTTAAGTCATTGGCAATTAGGTGGAAAACACTCCACTGGTTGGAGTCATACCTTGCACAATGGATGATGTTTGTGGTTGTTGGAGGCAAATTCTCTTAGCCCTGGGACACTGCAGAAGGAGTTCTTTTCGGTAGTGTCCTTGGGTCAAACATTTCAGCGGTTGAATCGGTGAACTTCCCTCCAACATAAGGTCAGAAATTGGGATGTTCACAGATAATTTCACTGTTTAGTGCCATTTTTAACTCGTCAGAGATGAGCAGCCTACACCTTCATGCAGGAAGCCTAACAACATTCATATGTAGGTTGTTACGTTGCAAGTGACATTTGCACCACACCAGTGCCAGACAAAGACCATCACCAACAAGAGACAATCTAACCATCTCTCCTTGATATTCAGGGGTATTCCCATTGCTGAAACTTAACTAGATCAACCATATAAATGTGGCTATAAGAGCAGATCAGAGGCTGGCAATTCTGCAGCAAGTAACTCCCCTCCTTGTAATATTCTTTGATTGGGCTGATTGTGAATCTCAATATTGCCGTGTGAACAAAGAATGATTTTTTACAACCAAAGTTATTTATTACTAACACTACACTAACGAATAACTAAAATGTCTAAGATGAATACAGTTGGAAATAAATGTCTACCACTAACTTTCATTAAGATACTATAATAATAATCTTTATTGTCACAAGTAGGCTTACATTAACACTGCAATGAAATTACTGTGAAAAGCTCCTAGTCGCCACATTCCGGCTCCTGTTCGGGTACACAGAGGGTGAATTCAGAATGTCCAAATTACCTAACAGCACACCTTTTGGGACTTGTGGGAGGAAACCAGAGCAATACCACGCAGACATGGGAAGAACGTGCAGACTCCACACAGACAGTGACCCAAGCCGGGAATCGAGTCTTGGACCCGGTAGCTGTGAAGCAACAGTGCTGCCCACTGTGCTATAGCATTACTCTAATATGTGACTGTTATCAACTCCTTGCAAACACCTTCTGATGGAACACATGGTTCATCCTGATCCCCGGACTGCGTACTCACCCCACCTGCTTATCGGATTCTAGAACTACAACAGTAAAACATATAACTTATAATATACATGCAGATGATGATGAACTACTCGTATTATATACCGATGATAGTCTACCTATCATCACACTTCTGACTCCCTAAAGAGTGTCCACTACCTACAAGGCACATATGAGGAGTGTGATGGAATGCTCGCCATTTGCCCGGATGAGTGCATCTCTAATAAAACTCAAGAAGCTCAACCTCACTTGGGACAAAGTAGCTTGTTTGATTGGCACCTCATCCACCACCTTAAACATTCCCACTTTCTTTCCTCCCAGTGCACAGTGGCAGCAGTGTGTACCATCCACAAGATGCCCTCAAGAAATTCACCAAGGCTCCTTTGATAGCACCTTCAAAATCTGCAACTTCTACTCCCTAGAAGAGTAAGGGAAGCAGATGCATGAGAACACCGTCACCTGCAGGTTGCCCTCCAAGTCACACATTATCCTGGCTTGTAATTACATTTTAATTCCTTTCTTGCCATTGGGTCCAAAATCTGAAACTCTCTTCCTAACAGCACTGTGGGTGTACCTCCACTGCGTGGACTGCAGTGGTTCAAGAAGGTGGCTCATCGTCACCTTAAGGAAAATTTGACATGGACAATAAATGCTGGATGTACAAAAGTTTCGCAGAAGAGATATCCTTTCTGCTGTAATCAACAAATTCCATAAAAAGGGAAAGGATTTGCATACTTTATGACTACAACTAGAGTGAAGAATTTTAATAGTCTATTGGAACAACTACGTTATTTAGAGAATTTACAACCCAGAAAGTTATGTTGCTGTTGAAGCTGAAACAAAAATGGCCTCCTGGATCAGCTAACTGTCATTCTATGGAAGCTATTCATGGTTATATTTGAGGAGCTGTTTGTCATGGGGGAGGGGCAGAATAAATGGGAAAAATGTAAAAACTGCATACTCTGTTGGATGTTAAGGTTGTGTCATTCTGTTGAACATGCTTGGAATAAAATATCTTGTTTTTAAAAAAGTCATTATAATTGCAACTTCTTCATTCCAGTGGCAGTCATCCAACAAGCCACAGTTGAAGCCACCTCTTCCTCCTTTTTGAATGTGTTGATTATAGCATCAAGGATATGTGTTCGAAGAGTCTTTCACAATCATCCTTCCTTCCATAGTTCATCAAGTAATTCATGAGGATTTGCCCACTGGGCATGCACATCAGGAGATTGCAGGCAAACTGGGCACAATTACTCATCTGCAATGAATAAAAAAGACTCCCTACTGGTAGCGTGTATTCAAAAACTGGCTACATAATGTAGCTTTCACCAACTTTGGATGTCAATAAGTATTTAACCCAGTTAAGGTTCTCAGCTACTATAATGCTGGAATAAATTATACCATTTTGTGAATCATGTTAACGCTCTGACAAACAAATGTAGTTGTCATGCTGAGAGTCAAATTATCTTTGTATGTTTAGAGTACTGTTAGGAGAGGAACTTTGGATCCGGATTTGTTTCTTCCTAATATTGATGAGCCAGAGCTACCTGCTTTTCAGCCTACGCTACATTTCAGTCAGGCTTTTGGCAGAATAATTTTGTTGCTCTGATTGATTTAGTCCAAGATCATTTACTCGAGCTAAATATATTAAGTTTAATTTAAACATGCATTAATCATTCCTAAGATAGTACAAGAGGATCTACTCTAGGATATACTCAGATTGCAATTTGACATTGGTGCAAACTGGATTCGACTGATGGTATACTGCAACTCTGGTTTCCTGCATGATTCCAGAGGGGAGTGGTGTGAGGCCCCTTGGAGGTGGCAGTTTCATACGGGTTGGCTTTGATACCACATCGCATGCAATGCCAATTGGATGCCATCTCTGCTTTCCAAATTGTTACTGAACCTCTTGGACAATATTACAAATCATTTGAAGTTGAACAGATTGAAATTATCATTGCTCCCACTGATGTTCTCAATGCACTGGGGCCCTGCATACATCGATGATCTGTCAACTAAACATGACCTGTTTAATTACAGCCACGAAATATAAACAAGATACCCCTTTGGCTGTAAATGTTGACTGGGCTAAGGCTGATATTGGTAGTTGTAGTGAGGCTGTGCTCTGAGACCATGGGCGCAATTCTCTGCTCCCCACGCCGAGTGGGAGAATCGCGGGAGGGCCAGGTGAATCATCACACGCCGCCCTGGCACCCCCCGCGATTTTCCCCCTCCCCCCAAAATGACACGCCGCTCGGAGAATCGCCGCTTGCTGTTACTCACGGCGACCGGCGATTCTCCGGCCCGGATGGGCCAAGCGGCCTGATGAACCCGACCGGTTCACACCGGCGCCAACCACACCTGGTCGCTGCCGGCGTGAAAATCACGCGACCGGTAAGTGTGGGGCCTGTGGGGGGTGGAGGGAGGATCGAGCACCACGGGCGTGCTCATCAGATCGGTGCCCACTGATGGTCGGGCCGGCATCTGTAAACGACGCACTCTTTCCCCTCTGCCGCCCCGCAAGATCAAGCCGCCATGTCTTGCGGGGCAGCGGAGGGGAAGATGGCAACCGCGCATGCACGGGTTGGAGCCGGCCAACCTGCGCATGCGCGGCTGACGTCACTTCGGCGCCGCCGGCCGTGTCATTCTTGGCGCGCTGCTTTGACGCAAGCGTCAAGGCCCGGCGCCCGAGATTCGCACACCACCGCTCCTAGCCCCCCGGTGGGAGGAGAATAGGGGGTGAGGAGTGGCCTCCGATGCCTGAGTGAAACACTCCGGGTTTCACTCCGGCGTCGGCTGTTTCTCTCTGTTTCGGAGAATCGCGCCCCATGGTTAGCACAAATGCTGGTGTTGAATTTTGATGCTGGTATATGCAAATGAAACTTTTTTTTTCTTTGAATTATCTCTATAGTGCAGAATAAAAAATCCTGAAAGACGATTTGCTGAATGGTTTAGATCAAATTTTCAGGCCCTGTCCCCCTCCATGATTCAGCACCCAGTGTTTAATCTATTTTAAATAAAAACAAAGTGTTGAAAATACTGATTGTTAGGCACCATCTATGGAGAGACAATTAGAACTCTCATGGACCAGATTTTCGCCATTTGAGGTGGGAAGCTGGAGTTGGGAAACCTCACAACTTGGCAGAAATGTCTCCATGGAAATGATGCCAGCACACAAAATGTGTGGGTGGGCATGATTAAGTTGAGCCCATTGCCTCGGAACACAATCGGAAATGGCCAGAATGTGTGCCTCAGTTTTCTGAGACTTCAGTCCAGATGTATAAAAGTTTAGTTCTCATTGCCCCACCCACTCCCATGCCCTCTCACCCTTTACCATTCCACTTCTTTGCCCCCTTATGCAGCTATGCCACCCCGTTACCCCCATAACTTACCCCCATAGCCACTCACCCAATATCCACTGTGGACAAACCTTAAGAGCCACGTGGGATGAAAAAAAGTATTCTACTCTATCGATTTAAGAACGCTTTAACTTAGTCATACTCCATACTAATTAAAAATAACTCCTTCTTCATGGAACCTATTCAAAAATGTTAAATCCATTCAAGTGGGTCAATTGTTGTAAAATAAATTTTTACAATTCTATTCACTAACCATATCAAAGACAGCTAATCCTTTAGAGCTTCTTAAACTGTCAATCAAACGTTGAACTTAATGCCCCCCCCCAAAGATCAGTTGTTTTGGAGCTTTTGAAATGCACTCAAATATTCCTGCTGGACTCCGATATAATAACAGCCCTTTGGAAATGTCAACAATGACGTTTATTGAAATTGCAGGAAAAATGGCAAATAATTGTTTCTAAACTCCTCCAGATGGCCTGTTGATCAATATAAACCAGCTGCTGATTATTTTGGTTATGATTTGTAAAGGTTGTGGATTTAAATGGCTCTGCTGAGCTTGGGTTTCCCACTTGTGTGATTGTTGGCCATGAAAGGAGCATTCAACGTGCTGACAATAAGCTTGGGAATCCTTCCACCACTCTTCTCCCCCCCTGTATTCCCCATAGGGTTAAAAAAAAAAAGTGTGGGTGATAAGATGCGCAAAAAAAAGCATCAACACTCCTCACCTCCACCAAGTGCCCCATCTATTTATATGTGTTCGAATACCCATCAACTGTTTCCCTGAAGTGTTACAGTTATTATGGGTTATTTTGTTGCGTTTCATTGTTTGTCGTTATGTTTCATATTTTCTGTAAAAAATTCCAATAAAAATTATATTTAAAAAAAATACTGTTTCCCTGAACAAAGTAATGAAAATGAAATGAAATGAAAATCGCTTATTGTCACAAGTAGGCTTCAAATGAAGTTACTGTGAAAAGCCCCTAGTCGCCACATTCTGGCGCCTGTTCGGGGAGGCTGTTACGGGAATAGAACCGTGCTGCTGGCCTCTGCCTTGGTCTGGTAATTGATAGGACATTGACAAACAAGACTATTTTATTTATTTATTTATTTATTTTTTAAATTTAGAGTACCCAATTATTTTTTCCAATTAAGGGGCAATTTAGAGTGGCCAATCTACCTATCCTGCACATCTTTGGGTTGTGGGGGTGAAACCCACGCAGACACGGGGAGAATGTGCAAACTCCACACAGACAGCGACCCAGGGCCGGGATTCGAACCCGGGTCCTCAGCGCCGTAGGCAGCAATGCTAACCACTGTGCCACCGTGCTGCCCCACAAACAAGACTATTAACAGCATCTGCAGTCTGTAAAAATGGGAGGCGTGATTATGATCTTAAATCCGAGTTTCCTTTTGTTCTTTTCCCGCTCCCCCTTTTCCCTGCTTATTTACATGCTTCAAAAAGTGTTACATCACCAACATCTTACAGCTCCCCTGAATGGTCATTGATTGTTCAGAATATATGCTTCCTAATTGCTGTGCTAATAGATGGTGCTAATATAATCAGTTCAAAAAATCTGAACCACAGCTCCTGTTACTTGATGATGAATTGTGTGTTTTGATTATAACTCTTTCAGACTGAGTCTTGCAGTGAAACAAGGAGAATTAATGCAGGCACCAGTATAAGTGAGTGATTTCTTGTCTTGAGAGAATTCAGTACTTAATATTTAAATTAACATTTTAAGAGAGGATATTCAAGGTCCTTTGGAAGTTCCTTGCGTGATTTAAAAAAATGTCAGTGCACCAATGTAATTGGCTGACAATAGAATCTTTTGTAAAATACTGCTGTAATTACAGATTATGGGTCAGCATATGGATCTACATTATTTGTTTTAACAACAGATGTCATATACAAAATAATAATGGGACAGGATTTCCTGGAGCAGGGCACCAGCTGTTAGTTAGTCTTGTCTCTCTACACTTCAAATTAAAATAAAATTTTCCCTACAAAGTTGCTGGAAGTGCTGGTTGATGATGGCATGGCGATGAAAACAAGGGGTTGAATTTTTGAATCCTTTGGGAGCCCAGGCAGAGGGTACTCTGGAAATACCCGCCTGTAGTGTATGAGTTTCAAGGCAGAAATTCACACCGAACTAGGGGAAGCGTGGGACAGAAATTTGACTCGCTCGCAAACTGAAGCTAATTAATACTGTTCAAAAGCTTATTAAAAACTTGCCTGGGGTTTAGTTGGGGGCATACAGGTTGCCCACACTTTCAGAAACTGACCAGCTGAAGGGAGACAGGAAGAATTTGGGGAGGGGGGCATCCATGGCTGCCCATATCATCAACCTGGCCACATAAGAGGGTCAGAAGGGTAAAGGAGAACTGGGCACTCAGTGTGGCACAGATGGCAGGGAAAGTAGAAATTCAGTACCAGGACAAACCGGATTGGCACTCTCTAGCATTGAAGGAGCTGAAGGACAATGAATATTTCCAAGGATAATTGGGCAGACACTTTTAAAAATTAATTTGTGGATTGTGATTAATGTTGGCTAGTCCAGCATTTCTTCCTATTCCTAATTACCTTTGAGAAGGTGGAGTTGAGCCGCCGCCTTGAACTGCTTGGATTGGATTGGATTGGATTTGTTTATTGTCACGTGTACCGAGGTACAGTGAAAAGTATTTTTCTGCAAACAGCTCAACAGATCATTCAGTACATGGGAAGAAAAGGGAATTAAACAGAATTCAAGAAAATACATGAGAATACATAATAGGGCAACACAAGATATACAATGTAACTACATAAGCATTGGCATCGGTTGAAACATACAGGGTGTAGTGTTAATGAGGTCAGCCCATAAGAGGGTCATTTAGGAGTCTGGTGTCAGTGGGGAAGAAGCTGTTTTTGAGTCTGTCCGTGCGTGTTCTCAGACTTCTGAATCTCCTGCCTGATGGAAGAAGTTGGAAAAGTGAGTAAGCCGGGTGGCTTACCCATTGCTGCAGCCAATGTGGTGTATGTAGACCTACAGTGCTGTTGGGTAGTTCCAGGATTTTCACCCAGCAATAATGAAAGAATGGGGATATAGTACCAAGTCATCATGGCCCGTGGCTTGGAGGGGAGCTTGCAAGTGGTGGTGTTCTCATGTGTCCGTTGGCTTGACCTTCTGGGTGACACAGTTTACAGGTTTAGGAGGTGCTATCAAAGAGCCTTTCCGGGTTGCTCCACTGCATCTTGTAGATTGTATACACTGCGGCCAACGCACACCGATAATGGAGGCAGTGAATGTATGAAGGTGTTGGGTGGAGTGCCAGTCAAGTGGCTGCTGTGTCCTGGATCGTGTCATGTTTCTTGAGTGTTTTTGAAGCTGCTCTCATCCAAGCAGGTGAAGAGTATTCCATCACACTCCTGACTTGCAGACCGACTTTGGGGAGTCAGGAAATTCAGAATTCCCAGTCCTTCACTTGCCCTTGTAGCCATAACATGTATATAGCTGGTCCGATGTATCTGGTCAACGGCAATCCCCAGTATGTTGATAGTGGAGGATTTAGGAATTGTAATGCCATGCGGACTTGGTAAGATTGTCTCTTGTTGGAGATGGGCATTGCTGGCAATTGTGTTCATAGAATCATAGATTACCTACAGTACAGAGGAGGCCATTCGGCCCATCGAGTTTGCACTGACCCTCTGAAAGAGCACCCTAACCAGACTCCGGCCCTATCCCTACAATCCTATAACCTCAAGCCTGGAATTGAACACATGTGTCTACTGCTGTGAGGCAGCAATGCTAACCACTGTGCCACCACCGTGTTGCATGAAAGTTATTTACTACTCTGCAGCCCAGCCATAAAGGTGTTCCAAGTCTTACTATATAAGTACTGCTTTAGTATCTGAGGAGTTTTGTACAGTGAATAGCTATTGTCAGTGAATATCCCCATTTCTGACTTTATGTTAGAGGGAAAATCATTGATGAAGCAGCTGAAGATGGTTGGGTCTAGGACACGACCCTCAGGAACTCCTGCAATGATGTCCTGGGACTGAGATGGTTGACCTCCATTAGCCACAACCAACTTCCTGAATGCCAGGCACAACTACAACTGACAGTCTTCATCCTGTTTAAAAAAGATAAGATAAATCGCTTATTGTCACAAGTAGACTTCAAATTAAGTTACTGTGAAAAGCCCCTAGTCGCCACATTCCGGCGCCTGTTCGGGGAGGCTGGTACAGGAATTGAACCGTGCTGCTGGCCTGCCTTAGTCTTCTTTCAAAGCCAGCGATTTAGCCCAGTGTGCTAAACCAGCCCCTTGTTTCTGGTTTCCTTTAGTTTTACTGGGACTCCTTGATGTCACGTCAGTCAAATGTTACCTTGATGTCAAGAGCCATCTTTTAAACCTCATCTTTGGAATTCAGCTCTTTTGTTAATGGGCTGAGGCTATAAAGATGTCAAGGGCTGAGTGGTCCTAGTGGAACCCAGCTGAGCATGGCGAGCAGGTTATTGCTGAGTAAGTGCGCTTGATGGTACTGTCGACCACACTATCCATCACTTTGCTGATGATAGAGAGTAGTCTGATGGGACATTATTGGTTGGTTTTGATTTGTCCTGGTTTATATGGACAGGGCATATCCTGGCCATTTTCCATGTTGTCGGGTAGATGCCAGTGTTGTAGCTGTGGAGCAGCCTGGCTGAAGGCATAGCTAAAACTGGAGCACAAGTCTTCACTACTATCCTTGGGATGTTTTCAGGGCCCATAGTCTTTGCTGTAGAGACATTCAAGAGGGCATTTGATGTTGATTTGAATAGAAATGTGCAACGGTACAGGGAAAAGGCAGGAGAATGGCAGGAATTCAAAATGCTCATTTGGAGAGCCGGAGCAGATACAATGGGCTGAATGGGCTTCTGTACCGTAACAATTCTGTATCCAGCGCCTTCAGCTATTTCTGGAAATCATGTGAGGTGAATTGGGTTGGCTGATCATGCAGTAATCCATGATCTAGCACTGTCACCGCATTTGTTGAGACATGAACATGAATGCATTTCCAGCTAGTTAATTGACAATTTGCTTATTAATAGGCTCCTAAATGCAAAGAATTCTGAATAGTAAGTGGGTTTGAAGTGGACAGAACTCTATAGGAGAAAACTGACAATTATTTGGCACTCATTCTGAAACACATGAGAGGGAATAGCGGCTGACGAGCATGAAAGGGAAAGTGTCTCCTTAAAGCAGAAAAGTGT